>NC_056733.1:1602039852-1602343743 GCF_019279795.1 Protopterus annectens
CCTGCTGAAACTTGGCCTTGTATAATTTAATGATGCAGTCTCTATAGAGTAATTTCAGTTAGTCATATACAGTACCCATAAGTAACTTTTAAGAACCCCCATTTTAAGCAGAGCAAGGATTCATCTGAGAACAGAAAAGTAGAGTTAACAGTGTGCCTGAATCATCATTCTGGAAAGTTAAGCTATGGAGAAGGCATTTTTGAATTACTGACCAAATGCCTCTCAACCAAAAATATGTTTCATTTCCAGAGTTAGTTCATATTACCCATGTAAGGTTGCATTTGGTGTAGTATGTATTTACTGTGTCCATTATTATAGCAGGTTCATAAGGTTAGGTTTGAGTTTTTTTAGGGTGGTACATGAGGCTGATTGCATTATGGTTTGTGGTCACATCTGATTTCAATTCATTTCTGTGTGGTACGACCTTGTAGTTGTCATAATGTGCACATGTGGCCATCATTCCTTTAGCTCCATCCAGGTGACTTATGCTATCTTTTAGTTGGAGAAAAATACATTTTTGATTGCTTATTTTTAAGCAGTTGGTGCTAATCATAACAATCTGAGCTATGCAGTCTTTTATAATGCTTTGGAGTTAGCAGCAAGCAAATGGCCATTCATCTTGCCTGACTCCAAAGGTTGTGCATGCCTCTAGAGTGGGGATGATTCACCCCGTATAACAGGAACATCAGTAGGGCATGTGGTATAAAAAGGAAAGCATTCTGCAGTGTTTTCCCTTTCCTTTTGCTGGATAGAGTGTTTGGAGTCTGTGCATCAGTTTCACCCAGGTGATTTCCAGAGCACTTAAGTATATAAGTAAAAATTAATACGTTATCACAACAGATGAGGCTGAGACAGAAAGCCTTTAACCCTGGATATTTCTGCAAGCATTTACATGGTAAAAGTATCATCCATGATTGTTACCATAGAAAAAGTGGGTCTTGGCAGTAGCTGACCCAGTAGTGGCATTGCTTTCGGTCTGTACTGTGTAGGAAACATTCCTTTCTTCACTAATACTTTTACAAGGGTCTGTTTAGCTCCAGATGTGTAATTCTAGGTTAGGACGTACTGATTAGAATCAAAAATCTTGTATTTTGATTTGCTTTACAGATGATTTTAGTGTTGATGTTCACCACTTGCTGTGTCACTGCTGGTTTCTGTGTGTCAGAGTTTGCATGCATCTGGCTTCCCATCATAAGAAAAGTATGGCATGTGCGGATAGAAGGGTGCAGGTGTGCTTAGGTAAGGCAAAAAAAAAAAAAAAAAAAAAACATAGGCTTCCTTCCCGTACTGGTTTAGACTAGCCCAGGATTTTACCAGTTTATTTGTAATCTTAAAGATATACCAGACCAGAGGTCTGTTCCTGGAGTCATTGCCCACTCCCAACAGAGAGTCAGTCTTCTCAGATTCTGAAGGAGAGGAAAAGCTTGACTTTAAGTTTCAATTGTCTTTCCTTCTTAGATGTGACATGGACAGTGAGGGAACCCTGGGATGTTCATCGTGCTATACTGCTGCAGTCATCACACTTGGGTTATCCTGTCAACTCCCTACTAGAAGGAGGAATGACCAGTTTTGTACAGGATCCTTTTTAAGAACCCATGTCGGATCTAGCAACTTTTCCCCCCAGATGCTGCAAAAGAGCCTAAGTTGGTTCCAGGCAATACTCTCAATCGTCCAGAATTTTGCATAATGTCCATATGTTTGCCTTATAGTTTTGACCTGTTCCTCATAACATTTGTGTTTTTTTAGAAAATTATTGAGGATTGATTGAAGTCGCAAAATAATGATAGGCATTTTGAATTTCAGATGTCACGCTGTTCAGAAAATATATACAAATGCAAAACCTTTTGTTCTAGCAGTGTTAGTCTGGTGTCACTGGGTGTTGATTGCTTGGGGTTGACACCCTTGGTCTCAGGTTTGGGGCCCTTTATTGGTTCTGATACAGATAATGCTGTCATCCCTACATAAGGTGCTGGCTCTTCTACAATACAGGGAATTGCACAGGGACCTCCCTTTCCTGCTGTTTCCATTATGCACCCCCTCACAGCCCAGAATGGAGTCCCCAGGGAGAGGTGTTTTGGCAAAATGTCACGGTGTCTGGATCTGTTTTCCTTCTCCTTAGATGTTTTCCATCTGGGGCATGCAGGTTAAACTAAGTGCAAGAAGAAACACTTGGACTCACCAGAGGAGTCTCTCACACCACACTTGGAAAAAAACTGGGAGGCTTTTTCTCCCACCCTTCTGCCTGAGGATTCTAATTCGAGGAAATTCTGGAGCTCCCTGGGTGAAAGCTAAATGGCCTCAGGACACCCCTTCCGAGTTGCAACACACTCTTGCTAAGGCTTTCTGGTCTCCTAGGTCTTGTTCTTGGTTGGTTGTTTTTCCCAGATGACGGTATGGTTCAGCTGGTTGACAATAATGCTTAAAAGAACCACAACTTGATGGTTCCTGTCAAAAAAAAAAAAGTCAGACAAAATTTCCCAGCTGCACAGAGACTGCACTGGTTGGTTGCAAAACCCACTGGTGGACTCCATCTTTATATCAACTCCTGTTAAAAGCCCGTGAACCTCAGGACAAAGCTGCCCATCCCCCTGACAGAGTCTTTTGAGATGAACAAACTTGGCAAGTTTCTGTCTCTGTCTTCCACTTTCTTCTTGAGGCATTAACCTTTATGGAACATATGTTTTGGTTACAGAGATGGCTATCTGAAGAGAAGGCTCACATTTTCAAAGTGTTGCCAAACTCTGAACTGAAAACCAAGCTGCAGTTCAGCTGTCAGCCCTTGGATCTTTAACAGGCTAAACGATGCATCTGGCAAATGGCATGTGGATTGTTCATTCAGTGATGGTGTTAGGGACAGGACTGATGGTTCGTACGTCTGCCTGTTTCTACCTCATTGACTTTGCAGAAAACACAAAGACCAATTTTGTTACCACTCTGTTTGATGGAATCTTACTCTTTGGACCCAAAGTAAAAGCTGAACTTGAAAAGCAGGAAAACAAGGGCAACACAGTGTTCTGAGCTGAGAATGAAGTTCGAACATCCCCAGCATCCACTTTCTCAAACTCAATAAATCCTGCTTCAACTTTGATTTTGATGCTCCCAGAGTCAGTTTTAAGGATCTAAGGGACACAGAGTACATGGAGGCTTCCAGAATGGTGATCCTCCCAAAATTGGAGGTCTTTGCCAAACTGACCAGAAGTACCAAGGTCCTCCTTTGGGAGCAGTTTGCCCCATGATACCTTGCCTAGATACTGCCTTCTGGAGGCATTCAAAGGCTGTCTTTTTGTCCATCAGATTGTCTGGTCATCACCCTTGGGAAGTGGCATAGTATCTAAAAGCTAAACCATTCCCTCCTCAGCTTCTTCCAAGCCACAGTCTTACCCCCTCTCCTAAACATTCCACCTTCTCAAAAGGCAGTGACAAAAATTAGACACACAAAACATGCTTATAGAAAGAGCAATAAAAGAGATCCCACCCGACTAGAAAGGGCAAGACTTTAGTTTTAGTACTTAAAAAGATGGACCTCAAGCCAATTTTGAGCTGAGTGGCATAAAGCAGTACATTACCCACAGCTCTCTGTTGCATGGTAAAGGAGCAGTCTGTCCTGTACTGCATGTTCTAAGGAAATTGAATGCACCCTTTGTGCCACTAGGATGCTTACCCAGATGTCAAAATTACCAAGGAGTCATGAAGGTTTCTCTTTTCCACATAAAGTATTGCTATTCAGTCTCTCTCTCCAACCCTGTAGGATCCAGTTACTTACAGTTCCAGACATTGCCATTTAGTCTCATTACAGTCCTCAGAGTGTTCACAAAATGCATTGAGTAATATCTATGGATCTCAGGTTGCAGGCTTTCAGAGTGTTTCCATACCTGAATGAAAAACTGCTACGAGTCCCAATGAAGAACAGTGTGACCACTTCCAAGGATTTGCTTCTTAAGTTATTACTGTCCTTGAGCATAATGCTGACAGTGGAAAAATTCCACCTGATGCAAAAGCAGTTGATCACATTCATAGGGTATGCCCTGGATACTCTGTCTTGGAGAACCTTTCTTCCATCAGACAAGATCAACTCCATCTAGTCAACACTACTGCAACTGATTTAGAATGATTCTCTTTTGGTTTCTTTCTGCCTTCAAAGACTGGGAGTCGTAGCATCCACTTTGCTTATGATGACGACTCACTTCAGAGTTCCCATGAGTGTTCTTCAGTGGATGCTTGTAGTCCATTGGGACCACCATTAAAACTTGTTGGATGCTCAGATCAGAATATCGAGGAAGTGCAAAGAATATCTTGTGTAGTGGACTCAAGAATCCATTGTTTCTCTGGGCAGACTAATCGGAGTTCCCATCCACATGGTAACTGTGACCATGGATGCCTCTGCTGTAGGGTGGTGGCCATTATTTGTAGCGGTCTGTCCAAGGCACACAATCAGCCCAAGAGGGCAGTCTGTACGTCAGCATTCTAGAAATGAGGGCCATTTGTCTCTCTTTACAGGTATTCTAGGATGTCCTTCCAGTGCTTTTGCCATAAATGGGGGGTGGGGTGTCTCATTTGTATTCCTATGTATTGGGAGGCCATGAGAGTATGGGAGTTGGCCTTTACTTCCAGTTGCCTTTCATAATGCTGGAACAAGCCAGCAACTTAACATACTGGTTCAGGTGATGTATACTGATGTCACACATGGTCTCTCAGTCCGTCAGTAGCAAGGACCTTATTCCATCCTTGGGGGAAGCATGGTGTGACCTATTTTTATCACTTCTGCTTCCTGTTTTGCATTACTTTCAGATTGCACTAATTTACTTGGCAACTTCCTGTCATCAACTGTCTGTATTCCTTGATACTGCTTTACCTTAGATATGTGCTGATGTATCTCTTTAAATGGTGCATGTTCTTCTTCCCTCTGTACCCTTAGCCCAATTGGTGTACCTTTAGTGCTTTCTGACACTATGTCTTGATCTCTGATAGAGAGACATTCTTTTATGAGCGAGTCTGGTGGTTGTTCCCCTTCCCCTATCCAGATTAGGTAGAGCTGGACCTTTAAGCTTATTCACTTGCTGATTTCTCTTCCCACACTACTAAGATGGTCTGTCAAAAGGAATACCATCTTCTCACTGGCTCCATAAATCTTTGAAGTGGGAAAAATCTTTCCCTTTTATCATGTCTTGTTACATTGGGAACTGCAGCAACAAAGTAAACTAGTTTCCTAAACACAGTTTGTATATCTAGTTTAGTAATGGGATACTGTTTCCTATCTCTAGGAATACAAACTGTAACAGATTTGTTTCTTCTGGTAAAGATGATCTTTGTGCAAAGATAATGAGCTTATAAGCTTGACCAAACTGCTCGAATCTGGTAGTCCTTGCATCTCCCTGTCATCAGTCAACACATTGTACTTAACTTTGCTGTAGCACAGTAGCATTCTGTAGGCATAACATTAGTAGCATACTTTTCACTGTTTAGTTTTCACAGGTATTAATAGTATTACCATTACTAGCTCAAAATCAAAACTAGTCTATTTTCCACATTTAAAATGGGCTGTGTCTATAGTTGATACTTTTTGTTCCTAGAATTTGCTGCATACTTTACCGTAGGTGTAGACTACTCATTTTAAAACATTATTTCATATATTATTGAATCTGTGTATGTATGCATTTGTTTGCTTGCTTTTGTTCCAGGAAAGTCCATTTAGGTTATGCGCCTATGAAAGGCAGAGGAGAAAAGCTTCAATAAATAGTAGATGTACAGTATAACAAAGTTTCAACAAACTCTATAAAGACAGGACAGTATGCAAAAAAATAATGAAATTCATTAAAAAAAAGAATAAATTTGAACTCTCATATGAAGAGTCTCGGAACTGCTGGAAACTTGGAAGCTTGTAAAAACATTTCGGCTACGTTTTGCATCCAGAGAAGTACATTTAAACTACATTTGTAATTGTACTTAACATTTAAATCAGTTTTGTGGTTGTGTTTGCTCGTTATCTGAAGTTAGTTAAAGCTATTCATTGAAGGCATTTTTATTGTCTATGATGCCTTTTGTGCTGGACTTAGGTGTTTTTCTGAATGTGTTGCTCCTCCCACCCTCCCTATTCCTTTTGTGATTTTATACTTGGAGGCTTCTGAGCTGCCTGCCCCCTGTACATCTGGATTTGTAAGCTCTTCCCAATCTCATTTTTGGTATACCTGGCCCTAGAAGCTCCTTACAGTCTTCTCTTCATCTCATTTTACTGGTTACTGACAGAAGAAACTGGGAAGGCCCTCCCTTTAGATAGTAAGTTAGTGTGCTTTGAAATTGTGTGTGTGTGTGTGTGTGTGTGTGTGTGTGTGTGTGTGTGTGTGTGTGTGTGTGTGTTCCTTATTGCTGGCTTGTCTGCCTTTGAACTGTCTTACAATTGCTTGTAGCTAGTTGTTAGACTTGTTTCTGGTACCTTTTCACTTGTGGCTAATCAAAGTGTGTTTTTACGTTAAGACTGGGACTGCAGTTCTAGTGGGAGTATAAAAGTAGCTTGGTCTATCTGAGTTGGAAGACAAACAGGGAGGCTTAAAGTGAGAATTACTTGTAGCTAGGTGGTACGTTTTCACTTTTGATTAATCAAAGTGTGTGCTTACATTAAGAAGACTGGGAGTGCTATTTTAGTGGCAGTAGTAAAGAAGCCTGGTCAGTCTGAGTTGGAAAACGCACAGGGAGGCTTATAGTGAGAATTACTTGTTGCAGCTAGTTTTTTGATTTGTTTCCGATACCTTTTCCTCTTTGGCTAACCAAAAGAAGGATGGGACTGCAATTCTAGTGGGAGTAGAAAGGTAGCCTGGACTGTGCGAGTTGGGAAACGCACAAGAAGACTTAAAGTGACAATTACGTGTTGTAGCTAGTTGCTACATTTTCACTGTTGGTTAACCAAAGTGTGTTTTTACATTAAGAAGACTGGGGCTGACATTCTAGTGGCAGTAGTAAAGAAGCCTTGTCAGTCCAAGTTGGATAACACACAGGGAGGCTTATAGTGAGAATTACTTGTTGCAGCTGGTTATTTGATTTGTTTTTGATACCTTTTCACTTTTGACAAACTAAAGTATGTTAACATACATGCATACAAATATTTCAAGCATGGGTTCATAGGTAGGTACTAAGCTATTGGCCCTAGGGCCTATACAAGCCTAGCCAAAAAGGTACCCTGGCTTTCGCCACCCAAGAAAATTATTGTCCTGTGTCCCTGTCAAGCAGAACCACAGAAGTAATCCCCGGGGTAAATTTCCTGTTGCCCATCCAGTCATCAAGATTTTTCTTGAAGAGTGCTAATGAGGAGCTCTGGCTGACATAGATAGGTAGTCTGTTCTAGAGTATGGGAAGTCTCTGGGACAGGAATCTATCCCTCCAACGTGTTCTGTTTATTGTGGTGACAAGGTATAGGTCCCTAGAGCGTGTAGCTTGGAGGGATTGGGATTTCTTTAAGTGGAACATGTCCAACAGCTCTGGGTTTGACATAGCTTTGTATATTAGGCAGAGATCGCCTCTGAGTAGGCGATATGTGACGGAGTAAAGCTGGAGTTTTTTGAGTCGGTCTGCATAAGGCATCTGTTTGAAGCCAGTAATCCTCTTTGTGAGGTATTTTTGCGGCCTTTCCAGTTGTTGTAGATGTCTTGAGGTACATACCAGAAGGGGAGTTGTACTCTATAATGGGTCTAATAAGGATGAGTAGAGGGGAACAATGACCTCATTTTTTCTGGGTGAGAAACCTTTTATGATGAGGTGTGCCACGTAGAAGGATTTCCTGACCACTGTGGTGATGTGATTATCAAAGGAGAGACTACTGTCCACCTGTGTCCCAAGGTCTCTCATCACACTTTCGGTGTTAAGTAGACTACCGCCTATGTGGTAGTTCATGGGTAGAGAGTTTTTACCAAAGGGGATGACAATGCACTTTTTGCCTTTGAGCTTCAGTGAGACCCTTTTGTAGGATGTCCACATCGTTAGGAGTTTCGATTATGGCTCCTAGTTTGCAGTCATCTGCGAATTTAGTTAGCCAAAGACCTTCTGTGTTAGCCTGTGCTTCAGAGAAGTAGATACCAAACAGGAGTGGACCCAGGACTGAACCCTGTGGTAGTCCACTTCTCACTGGTCTGAAGTCTGATTTGGAGTCTGCTACTTTCACAGTGTGGGCTCTGTCAGTAAGCCAGTTGGTAACCCATTTTGTGACACAGAGATTTATACCTAGTTTAGTGAGTTTATCTATAATTCCAAAGTGGGGGATGGTGTAGAATGCCTTGGCGAGATCTAGATAGGCTGTGTGAAACGCCTTACCCTCATCTATGGCTTTGGTGACTATTTCAAAGAAGTCTATCAGGTTTAGGAGACATGATCTACCTTTTACAAACCCGAACTGTGTGGGGTCCAGAGTTTGGAGATCTCCAATGTCTTTTTTTATGAGTTCCATGATGATACGTTCCATGGCCTTGCAGACCAGGCTCGTCAGGCTAATGGGGCGGTAGTTCCCGGGGTCTGTTGTGCCCCCCCCTTTTGTGGAGTGGGATAACCGTCGCGGTGCGCCATTCAGTGGGCACAAAGCCTGAGGTGAGGCTGTGATTGACCATGGTACTTAGGTGGGGTGCCAGTTCATTCTGTAGTTCTTGTAGAAGGCAGCGTGGGATGTTGTCAGGTCCCATGGATGCTGTGTTTTTGGCTTTGGAGAGTGAGGTTTTTACCTGTGCAGCTGTGATTACAGGAACTTTGCATTCTTCCGGTATAGAGATGGGCCCTCTAGGGGGTGAGAGGGGGGTAAAGTTAGCACTGAACCTATCTGCCAGGATGTTGGCAATATCAGTTGTTTCTGTATATTTAGTGTCATTGTGCTGCAACTCCAAGCAGATCTGGGTGTTGCCATTGAGATTCTTGACAAAGCTATAGAATGCTTTGTGGTTGTCTTTAGAATCAGTGGCGATTTTGTTTTCATAACTAGCTTTGGAGGATTTTATGAGGGATCTCAGCTTCTTACTGAGGCTGACCAGAGAGTTTCTCCAGTCGTGGGATTTTACTCTTTTTTTTTTTTTTTGCAACAGTTTCTTTCTTCTGTTGTAGAGTTTGTTTATGGCAGAAGACCACCAGATTGGCTTCCTTTTTTTGGAGGATAGCATCATGGTTCTGTTAGGGATAGCACGATCCATGCACTCGTGTAAGTGCTTATAAAGTGCATTTGTGTAGGATTCAGCAGGCATTAATGCCTTTCTGGCTTGCCAATATACCAAAACACCTGTTCCCATAATAAGTATACAGTCTGCTCTTAAAGATATCTAAACTAGTGTTTGCTTTAATGTAATTTGATAGTCTGTTCCATGCGTCAGCTACTCTGTCAGAGAACCAGTTAGTACACTTCATTCCTATAGAATCTTCTACATAGGTTGTCAGATGATTCTCTAGTACTTTTTGATGACCCCAAACATTCCCAGAGATAGTTATCTCTAAATGTCCCCTATAACCTGAATAAGATCTCCTCTTACACATCTGTAAGAGACTGTACAAGTTCAGATATTTTAATATTTCATAACTTAAATTTTCACGTCAGTGAAGGCCCTTGGTATATTTCCACTGTACTCTTTCCAGTTTACTCATGTTTGTTTTCTTATAGGGTTTCCATATTGTTATTCCATACTCAAGTTTGGGTCTAATGTAACAAACAATGACTTAATCAGTTTTGATTTCCTAGATTTTATAAATCTTTTTATACAATTTATAGTTCTATAACTATCATTAACCAACTGGTTGATTTGATTAGAAAAATTAATAGATGAAACTACCAGTATACCCAGGTCCTTAAATGAATCTACAGTTTGTCACTATGTGCTGTATTTAATACTCACCTTTTGATTTATGTCTCCCAAACCTCATATAGGTTCATAGGCTCGTACTAGGCTATCTGCCCTAGGGCATTTATAAGCCTAGCCAGAGTGTGTGTGGCTTTCGCCACCCCTTGAGATGAGAATACTACGCCCATTTAGGGTTTAGTTTACTGTGCCTCTGTCTAGTAGTGACACAGAGATGACCCCCGGGGTAAACCTACGATCTCCCATCCACTCGTCAAGATTTCTCTTGAAGAGAGCTAGTGAGGGGCTCTGCCTAACGTGGACTGGGATTCTGTTCCAGAGTGTAGGGAGCCTCTGGGTTATGAATCTGTCCCTCCAGCACGTCCTATTTATTTCTGTGTTGAGGTTCAAATCTCTTGCTCTCGTGGCTCTGATGGATTTGGATTTTCTGAGGTGGAGTATGTCCATTAATGGGCATGGCCTTGTACGTCAGGCATAGATCACCTCTGAGTAGGCGGTATGCGACTGAATAGAGCTGGAGTTTCTTCAGCCGGGCAGCATATGACATATGTTTGAGACCCTTTATCCTCTTGGTGAGGAACTTTTGGGGTCTTTCCAACTGCTGCAGGTGTCGGGTAAGATACATCCCAAATGGGGCATTGTACTCAATCATGGGCCTGATAAGAGAAGAGTACAGGGGCACAATGACCTCTCTTGATCTGGATGTGAATCCCTTCATGATAAGGTGGGCAATATAGAAGGTCTTCCTAACCACCTTGGCAATGTGAGTGTCAAATGAGAGGTTACTGTCAACTTGGGTCCCTAGGTCCCTGATTACCTCTTCCGTACTTATGGATTACCACCTATGTGGTAATTTATGGGTACCTTGTTTTTCCCAAAGGGTATGATGTATTTATCAGCATATTATTCTCCTGTGCCCAAATGGTCAATTTAGTCAAGTTATTTCACAGACACGCCTTATCTGTAACGCATGTAATCGGTTTACCCCATTTCAGGTCGTCTGCTTATAGACTGTAGAACATCTCGGATGAAAAAGCTTGGTCTGAAAGATGCACTGAGCAAGTAAAGCCCTAGGACAGAGCCCTGTGGGACACCCTGACTGTCACCAAGGATTTCACCTGTCCAGTTGCTGTATGGTACTTGCCATGTCCTATTTTTAAGCCACACAGCTATCCATCTTATGAAGAATACAATAATACCTAGTTGTACTAATTTATTGATCAGTATTTTGTGTATCACCCTGTCAAATGCTGGTTAAATCTATATAAATTACATCACAGCACAATTTATCATTCATAGCTGTTATATTGTTATACAACATCATGTTACATGTGGTAATACATCTATTTTCAACATATGCATGCTGATATATGGTTTCAAGTACCAATCTGTCTAGTTCTGACCGTAGCTTATTGAATATTACCTTCTCCATTTTTTTCCACAACATGAAAATAGACTGGGACTGCAGTTCTAGTGGGAGTAGAAAGGTAGCCTGGTATCTCTGAGTTGGGAAACATGCATGGGGGAAGAAAAACAAGAGGATGAAGTGCCCAAAAACTGCAAAAGCAGGAACCACACAAACTACAAGGTAGGGCACTCAGAGACACCAGATGAAAGAAATCACTTCTGAAGTTATTTCAAACAAATCCTTTATTAACGCTTAATGAAATCGCCATGTTTTCATCCCCTAAACACCATGACTTCATCAGCTATCAATACCATAACCAGTTCCAAACTTTAATACCCTAATGCCATAAACAATATAATTAAACAATAAAACAATTAACTAATATAAAAAATACATTCTCAGGCTGCCCAAAAACATGCAAGGGAGCTTAAAGTGACAATTACTTGTTGTAGCTAGTTGGTACTTTTTAACTTTTGGCTAACCAAAGTGTGTTTTTATGTTAAGAAGACTGGGACTGCTGCTCTAGTGGCAGTAGTAAAGTATCCTGGTCAGTCCAAGTTGGTAAAAGCACAGAGAAGCTTAAAGTGAGATTGTTTCATTAGCCAGAGGGCTTTTTAGGAACTGGGTTGGGTGTTAATCTGCACATGAGATCTACATCTGCTGTGCTTTTGTATTAATTTCCAGGACCATCATCTTGTGGCAGAAGGTGTCTACCTGGTCTCTCTGAGTTGAGAAATACTCCAGGGAGATCAGTGTAGTTGTTTATTGGTCAGAGGACATGAGTTTTCAGCTTTTTTCTATCCTTTATAAATTAGAGGAGATTCCTGCACAGTGACTGTTATCAGTACTCTATTTTAAGCTAGTGTTTTAGTACTTTAACCCATAACACAGAAAGGTTTTGTGTGGAGTTAAGCTTAGGGCAACTAGTTAGTATCAAACAGCACTAAGATTCTAGCACTGTTTAACGTCTAGCCTTCACCCTAGACACAACTTCTGTAAAACCAAGATCCTAAACTATAATAGCCCAACCCTAATACAGGCCCTGTCACCGTGGATGTGCAATTTCCTAATGTCTCTGTGGCCATCTTGGTGGATATCAGCATCCTGAAACAATGTAGTAGTTGTGTCATTTATTGAGACAACTTTTTAATCCTTAAAGAAACTAGCACAGTATGTGAAGGATTTTCATATATAACTTCCTTGGAGGCAAAAATTTCATTTATGAACAAGGTTGTCAAGAACACACGCACTCAGTACATCCTTCAAATGTGCAGCTCACCACACACACACAAGACCTTCTTATGCTGAGGCACTTAAAGAAACCTCAAAGACCACCTAAGCCATCAAACTGCAACACCTACCCTCAGCAATCACTAAAACACACCAAAAGGAACACCTAGCAAATAAGCCTACACTTAATGATTCCCCCAAGAACAAAGCCCATAAAGCAAGCAGACACTTTGTACGACACACGGGTGGTACTCTGACCAGGCTGAACAAGGAGAAGATAACTGTTAGTTTCCTGTCTGGAGCTAGGCTTAGCAATGTCATGCATGCGCACTTTCAAATCACTGTTCTGTAAATACCAGTCAGATTCTGCCATAGTCCATGAAGGTGTAAATGACCTGAGGTGTACCTCACTGGACTATATGACAACAGACATTATGGCTCTCTGAATGTGTGTCACAGACATATCCATGCCTCTTATTGAGCAGCATTCTACCTTTGCCAAGGGTGATGCCACAGTTTGAACAGGAAATGATTGATTTTAATAACTGGCATAGTTTCTGGTGTCTCTCCCAGGGAATCCATTATCTATTCAGCATAGGAGGACATAGTTAACAGACCATTTTGTGCTGCCAAGGATGGGTTTCATCTGTCCTCCCTGGGCTTTTGGATATTGGCTAAAACTGTATCCATCTTCGTAGACCCTTTTTTAGGCAGTGTCAAAATGACAAAACTGCCAACATAGGGAAAAAAAATACTCAAAGCAACCTTAAGGTATTACTGCTTATTGTTAGGAGCCTAAACGAAGAAACTCCACACCCTACAAGAGAATGTAGACATCTGTGCTGTTACCAAAACTTTGGTTTAAAGCCACAGAAAATACTCTGGCATAGAAGGCTGCAATGCCTTCTACACATTTAGACCAACAGCAGTGCAGACAGGGGCTAAAGGTTGGAGGTATCTATCTACATTAGCAGCAAACACAACTCTAGGTTTAGTTAAACAGGATGATGCCCCAAAGTTCATCCAGCTGTAAGTCTCCATAAACAAGGTTCCTTAACTTGTTCTGGCCAGCTATATGTTATCTGCTATGACCCATAAAGCTCACAGTTGTTACCTAGACCTACTAGAGATGCTTACCATCCAAACAAGTACCGTATTCATGAGAGAGTATAGCTACTCCTTTACGGACTGGGAAATGTACACTGCCTCTAACTCACAGGCACATTTCCTGGACTTTATTACCACAAACACCCTGGACCAGATAGTGCACTCTCCAACCATAGGATTCAGCATATTGGACCTAGTACTTAACAACATGGGAGAGCATTGCCTGCCTTCCCCCATCTCACATCCCCTTTGGTAAAGTCAAACCACAGAGCTCTCTCCCTCGAAATAAAAATCAACCTGGAAAACCCACCTAAACCTTTAATAGTTAGGAACTATTCTAAAGCAAATTACATCCTATTAAGCAATGGTCTGTCAAAATTCATGGCTCCCCCAAACACCGAGAATACAGCTACCTATGCAGAACTAATTTTAGAAGCCTTATACAAACATGTAAAAGGCTATATTGAGGCTGCCAGACCCAGCAGAAATAAGCCCAGGTCTAACACCAAAAACAAACCACTCTGGTGGAATCTTTACTTTAACAGGCTATGTAACAAAAAAAAAAAATGTCTTGGCCAGAATCGGAAAGAACAACTGTCATAGACAGAAGAGTTCTCTGATTCAGCAAAATAAGAAACTAAGAGGTCTAATAAAGTTCAACAAGGCCAATTATGAGGTCAGGATAGCCTCCCAGGCCAATCACAAGGGCTTCTTCAACTGTGTCCGGAACCTTAAAGGTAATACTCAGCAATGTACAGAATTGGTGGTAAATTGCACAACCTTCAGTGATCTGGGTGACAAAGTAAATATACTGACAATAATTTAGCTCTAACTTCAGTCCATCACTATCCCCTGTGAAATCCTTTACAGCTTATCCCTCCAACTATCAACAGGAACCAGGTCCTGGAGGCATTTGCTAAGACCAAATACACTTCTGTGAGCCCTGACAGTATCCACAGTTGCCTCCTAAACAACCTAACACATGATCTAGCAGGACCACTTGAGGCATTCTTCAACTACAGCCTCAAAACAGGTTACGTGGCAGGTGAATGGAGTTCCACAACAGTCGTCCCTATTCATAAGGTTGAACCATCAGCAGACCCCAGAAACTACAGATCAGTCTGACAGACATGTCTAATATGCGAAGCCTTGGACATCATTACCATGGAAATGATCAGTAAGCACATTGGCAACCTACAGACACTGGACCCATCCCAGTTTGGCTTTGTTAATAGAAAGTCTTGCCTACTTAACTTGGTAGACTTCTTTGAGAAGTTCATCGTGGCTATGGATGAAGGGAAAATGCTGCATACTGCCTACCTTGACCTGTACAAGGCACTTGATACAATACCCACTCAGGTGTTTGTGACAAACTCTCAGAACTAGGAATAAATCCCTACATAACTCGCTAGATTGCCAGGTGGGTCACAGGACCCAAGAAGTCCGGATCGGTGAGACAACCTCCATCAAGAGACTGGTCACCACCGGTGTATCCCAGGGCTCCATGTTTGCCCCACTCCTGTTTATCACTGACTTCCAAGAAGTAGAAACTAATGTCAGAGGCCTCTGTCTTACCAGGTTCGCAGATGACTGTAAACTGGGAGGTGCTATAAATACCCTCCCTGACACCAAACATCCTACAAGAAGGTCTAACACAAACAAATGGATGGTGCAAAAGACATTGATTAAAACTCACTGAAAAGAACTGCATTATAGTACCCTTTGAGAAACCATCCGCCCAAGCTATAAGTAGGGATCTGGGAACATGTGCAGACAATAATATGACATTCGATCAACACATAGCCGTGATAGCAAGAAATTCATTCCATGTCACCCAACTCCTGAGTGAGGGTATGGCATCCAGGTCCAAGGAAGTTGTAGTACTACTCTACTCAGCCCTTATCAGACCCATCATGGAATGCAATGCCCCCTTTGGCATGTACCTAACCAGGCACTCACAACAGTTTGAACACCCTCAATGATTCCTTACCAGGAGAATTCAGGGTATGAATACTCTGCCCAACAGAGGTCGCCTTAAGGTCCTATCTGTGTGCTCAGTCTCCTGCAAGTTGCTGAGAGGTGATCTCTGCCTAGTATGCACAAGACAAACAGCACCAGAAACACTACATCCAAGGGCACAAACTCTTGTCTGCGACATAAATAGAACATGCTGGATGTCAAAAGATCCTGCACTATGGAATAATCTCCCATCTACATGAAGCACAGGCAGTATTCAAAGGAAATCTTAATCATTGGATGGAAAACTGCAGATTTACCCCTCCTGGTCTGGCCTCCATGTCACTGATAAACAGAGATCAACAGTAAATTAATCCCCATCTAACATTACTAGCCCCAGCATAACCTTGGGTTGTATGGCATGGCTATGCTTGTAAAGACCCTGGTGGTCATTGGCTTAGTATAAAGCTTTGAACCTGTGATATAAAGTGTTGTACTTTTAACAAGTGACATTGGAGCACATTGCTGAATGTCACTGGGGCAGGAAATTATTTTATTTATTTGCTTTTGTTTACTGGGTTGTCCAGTTGTGTTTATTTAGGAAACTCTCTTCAGTGGAGGCTTGGGGAGAAAAGCTCTAGCATACTACAAACATTTTTAAATAGACATTACGTAATAAACATGCAACTGCGGTGGTGGTGCTGCGGTAGCGTTGTCGCCTCACAGTTAGACGTTGCCCCTTCGATTCTCAGAGCGTCTTCTGTGTGTCGACATGCATGAATGGGTGTTCCTTCGTTGAAGGTTGTGCGTTACGCCCGGCAAGCCAGCACGTAAAAATCTACTGCCAATCATTAGCAGACCAGAGTTCCGCTGTGGCGACCCCTAACCGGGAAAAGCTGAAAGACACAAACAATTACATAATAAACCTGAGCAGACATTAAATAATAATAATATGCATAAAAATTAGTAGGTGGTGTACATTGAGCATCTGAAGAGTTGTATTAGTGGGTTTGTCAGATAGATAATAGATCATGTAATTAGTACTTTGAAATTCAAAGAAACCGAGGTGAGGAAAGGAACCAGGTAGGGCATAAAATCTTAATTTCGTAGTTAAGTCAGATGTAAAGCAGGTACAGAGATAATTGTATATATGATTTTCATACCCGTTTATATTAGAAGTATAGAAATGGAGTGAGCAGTGTCAAAACAATGTATATAGCTGAGAGATGCTAGTAAAACTATTCAGGTATTGGTGAAGACTGGTTGTGGGGCATGGGATTCTGAATGAAGAGAAATGTTTTTTTGATACAGGAGCAGATCCATTGATTGATTTGATAGGTGAAGTTTAGTTGTATTTTATGAGTTTGCATTCTGAATGGATTTCAGTGGTAGTGTGTTCTGGTTCCATAGTTTAACTACACTGTTTGAATATAGAGAGAGCCATCTGCAGTATTAGATGATTTGGTTATAATGATTAGTGTTTTTTGTCTAGAGTGTAAAATTCTTTTGGTTGAGTAGTGTATTAAGTTTAGGACTGTACATTTTTCTGGCGTACAGAGAAGCCTGTGTATTGTAGTTGGCCGATAAGGTGGTCTGTCAAAGGGAATATCTTTTTCTTGTTTACTCCATAAATCTTTGAGGTTGGGAAATCTTTCCCTGTTATGTAATGTTTCTCTCTCTGTCAGTACAAGAAAAACGTCATCATCCTTTGGGTCGATTTGAACCAACTTTTGTAAAATGGCAGGCAGTAAGTACCCTTTTAAATCTGTCAGTGGGTACAATTCCTGTCATTTTTCATTTATTAAGTTGTCTCTTAGAACCTAACTATCAATTAAGTTCTTTTTAGGTCACATAATTAAGATTTAACCCTTTTTTATGAGATTATATCCAGCAATGAAAATCTTGAGCTTGTGTCACTCGCTTAGACTAGCAGTGCCTTCTTAAGCATTCCCTGCATGAAGGATTTTAGAGACTCCAGATTCTAACCCATTCACTTTGGGTCCAATCCTGCTGGTGGCCACACCACTCAAAGGATGCCAGGTGCGCCTCGGGTTTTCCCCATTGCCCACATTTCTTTAATAGTGGAATTGTCTTTGGCATTCATATATCTTTAGCAATTGCCACCATATCTTTAGCAGTAATGGCTGTGGTTTGCAATAGTTGCTTGACTGTAGCCACAGCCATTACTGATAAAGATATGGCAGTACTGGCTGTGGTTTGCAATAGTTGCTTGACTGTAGCCATTTTGGAGTTGTGATGTTTATAGTCTTGGCACACTCTGTTGAACAGCAGCACACAGTAGAGACAACACGACTGGCTAATTCTCAACAACACAGGAATGCTTTTTCTTCAGGTGGTGAAATTTGCTCAAACTGTTTGATTTTGTGCAGGTAGTAAAAGGTCAAGATTTTTGTCTTAAAAGGTGCACAAAATGCTCTTTGTACTCACCGGTGTATTATATTAAGGTACCAGAAATCTAAGAATTATCAAAAATGTATAGTTTTATTTTATAATGAAACAAAAAACATTGTTGCAGATTTTCTTACATAACCAAGTGCACCCAAATAACTTTCTGAACAAAAGGGAGGAATACATACAAATTACAGATTTTTTTGCTCAAACGTCTTGGAGCCTCGCACAAACAAGGCAAGTGTTTCCTCACAAAACAGGACAATAAATCTTTACTGCATTGTCAAGGAGTAGGGATCAAATTCCAAACAGATGCTTTACCTTGGAGTCTCCTCCCCCTCTGTATTCCTTCACAGGAAGATGCCCATGTATTTTCATAATAATTTGCAATAATTTTTTTTCTTACTTCATTACTGCTTCCAGAATTAATATTTCAGGCAACTGTTCTTCCTGTATGAGAGGTCCTTGTTGGTTTCATAGGGTTATAGCCTTTCTTTTATACACCATTTAGTTACATAATTGGTTTTATTAAGTGAATCAGAGTAATTCTCTCTGCGTAATACAAAAATGTATCCGACTGCTTATAAAGGTATTGTGTACAGGTTTTTATACACACTATTTTCCGTCAGCTTTAAATCAGCATTTCTTTTTGCACTAATTACATTTTGTATTCACATCTTTGTGAGACAGCATTCTGACAGTAACCACACTGTTTCAGTACATTCAGACAAGGTTTTGGTAGCTTTTTGGGAGAATATTTGTACTTCATGAAGTTTTAATGTTCTGTTTATGAACATAACGTGTAATATGGTTGTGAAAGTGAGCAATCTGTTTGAACTTTGTTTGATGCCTTGTTAAAATCCTGGCAGGTTGTATCTGCTGCACTTTCTTGTCTTCTGTTTTATTTATTGGAAGAAATATGTTAAAAGTTATTCAACATTACAGTCCTGTTGTGCTTTCTTCTGTCTTGGGTATAAAGCTCCATCTAAATGTAGCACTTCTTGTTGACTTTTCTTTTAATTATGTTTGCCCTCATTTTCCATACTGATGAGCACCAACATTTTTCCAAATTTTTCATCCTCTTGCGAAACCACAACTTACTGCTGTCATCTTTCTTTCCTGGACTACCATACCACCCTGCCTTACCTTTTTAAAAATGGCAACAGGCGATATAATTTGTTCTTTCCATGGATTAATCTGGAATTCCAGGTAATTATGTTATGGTTCATAGCTGTGTCCATTTTGAGATTTATGAGCTGTTTCATGAGCCTTTCTTCTGTGACTGGAGCAACATTGGATGTTCATCGTGTTTCACTGTTGCAGTCATTACAATTGGGTTATCCTGCTGCCAGGCTACCTGCAGTCGGCCCGAGTTCCAAAGTCTAGGTCTGGCATCGGTTGCTGTCACCTCCTCCCTGACATCAGTGCGCCAGGGGTATAAAAGATGCAGCCGACACCATTTTCTTCAGTCTTTCTTGCCGCGCGGTGCCCGAAGCAAAAGCAGTTCACAAGTGCCGGTCAGCCGACTCCAGATCTGAAATTCAAATTTGAAAATCTCAGAAGTCTTCATTAAAGCTAAGTACTCCATTGGGGAAACTTTTTTCTTGCTCCAGACCAATGTCAGAAAAAATTAATAATTGTATTTCTTGTGGGAAGCAAATACCTCATAAGGATTTTCATTCTTACTGTATTCCTTGCCTAGGCCCTGACCATGACGTTGCTAGTTGTCGGTTTTGTGCTAGATTTAACCAACGCACTATTAAGCATCGGTATGATTTTGCATTTCATTACTTTGGCAGAAGATTCAATTATATAATGCTGTCGGAACAGCCAACTACTGGAGTTTATAAAAAGCGCAAAGAAAAATACAGGCATCCGAGGTCCAAAACCAATGACGAGGCTTCCGCCAGGCCTGTCACCGGTTCGCTGGTTCTCAGTGAGGCACTTTCGCAGCCCCTGACGCCCGCTACCTCAGAGCCACAGGCTGCTTCCGACTCCCACATGGAGCTGATTAGGCCGCTGGAAGCTCAAGGTATTGGACACTCAGAAACTATTTCCTCAGATGGGTCCAGAGCCGCTGAGCAGGCATTGGCTTCTGAGGGTGTTTTCAGGCCTACTCAGTTATATGTGAAACCAACTTCAGCTTCAAAGGCAAAGACTAAAGCAGCTCTAAAGACAAAGAAACAAGTACAGCATTCTCCTGGGCAGGCCACCATACCTAAAAAACAGATGCTTAAAATGGCCGAAGACCTAATTACTTTGATCAGGGGTTCCCATCCCCCTCCTGATAAGAGGCCTAGGCAAGAGATAGAATATGAATCTTCAGATCAGGTTTCCATTTCCTCTGATTCCTCTTCTGAACAGGAATATTCTCTTCCTCCCTATGAGGATGCTGATGCTGAAGAATCTATCCCTTCAACCTCTCCTCCTGAGGATTATTCTTTTGGGGAGACCCTGCATACTATGAGGGAGCATTTCCACTGGGAGGGCCAAGATTACTCAGAATCCAAGAAAAGGCTCAGAGACTTCCTTTTATTACCTCAGCACAGGCCCCTTGCTATCCCTCCTGTTTTAGACATTGTAGATATATTTTCAGAGCCCGGTCTGTCCCCTGACTCTTTACCACCAGCTCTTGTTATGCCAGACAGATACTACAGGGTTCCTGATTTACATAAATTTCTTTATAAAAACCCTGCTGCTGACCCAGAAACCATCTCCCAGAGTCCCAAAGGGGTCAAGGCTTCCACTGCAAAAAACCCTATCCCCTCTGATAGGGATTCAAGGGCCCTGGACAAATGGGGGAAAAAGATGTATACTTCTGCTACCTTGGCTGTAAGAGCTTTAAATTGCCAGTTTCATATGCTTAATTATCAGCAATATCTTGTGCCACTGCTTAAACAGAAAATGTTGACAAATTCAGAATGTGCAGAAAGCAAAGAAATGCAGGATTTATTGCATGCAGCTGAAAGGACACCCACACCTCAAGGTTGGTGGCAACGCACAATGCATTGGAGACCATCCAGGTGCAATTAACCATAGGCAAGACTGCTCTGCAATTTGTAGCATGTTACAGGCCACCCTCTCAAACTCAGGAACCTCACATGGCCTTCCTGAAAACATTGGAGGGGATAAATGTATCTCCAAACACCATCATACTAGGTGACTTCAACTACCCTAATATAGACTGGGAACACTACTCAAGCCCGAACACTCTAACCCAAAGATTCCTGGAGTTCATAAACTCAAATGCCATGGAACAACTAGTCACCATCCCCACAAGAGGAGAAAACATACTTGATCTCATCATCACGAACATGGGATGAAAATGTTCAACACCGGAAGTATACCCCTCACTGGTGAGATCAGATCATAAACTAATCTCGCTGGAGGTCCTCATCCCGCCCCCACCTGAAACAAAAAAGACCACAGTGAAAAACTTCTCAAAAGCCGATTTCACACTTCTAAAAACTAGTGTGGTCTCCTTTAAGGCCCCTGAGCCAGTGGTAAACATTACTCAAACCGCTGAATCACTTACAAATGCCTTCTACCAGCACCTACAGGACTGCATGGATCAGGCAATCCCAAACAAAACTAAGACTCTCTGTACCAAAGGTAAGCATCCAGTCTGGTGGACCCCAGCCATAAACAAGCTCTACAACAAAAGGAGGAAGCTACTACAAGATAGAGCAAAATCCTTGAAAGGTAAGACACCTTTGATCATTATAAGTAAAAAACTAAGAGCTCTCATAAAATCATCCAAGGCAAATTTTGAGAGAAAAATCGCCAAGGACTCTAAAGACAATCATAAGGCCTTCTTTAGCTATGTTAGAAACCTAGGAGGAAACTCCCAGATATGCTCAGAATTAGTTCAAAATGATTTGAAAGTTACTGAACCTACACACATTGCCAACATACTGGCTGACAGGTTCAGTGCAAACTTCTCCCACCCTCCCCCCCAAAAGGAGAGATATCTATTCCAGAGGATTGTAGCCCCCCAAACATCTCCAACGCCCAGGTGAGAACTGCCCTCACTAAGGCAAAAAACACAGCATCCATGGGACTGGATGGTGTCCCCGGCTGTGTGCTTCACGAACTCAACGAGGAATTAAACCCACAGTTAGGACAGCTGTTTAATCTTAGCCTCACCTCAGGATACATACCCAAGGAGTGGCGCACGGCGACTGTGGTTCCACTTCATAAGGGCGGTGCCTCCACAGACCCTGGAAATTACCGCCCCATTAGCTTGACAAGCCTTATCTGCAAAGCCATGGAGAGGATCATAATGGAACTCATAAATAAAGACATAGGGAACTTGCAGACTTTGGATCCAACCCAGTTTGGCTTTGTCAAAGGCAGATCCTGCCTCTTAAACTTGGTTGACTTTTTCGAGACAGTCACCAAGGCCATTGATGAGGAAAGGCAGTCCATACAGCCTACCTCGACCTGGCAAAGGCCTTGACACAATACCCCACTCAGGTATCATCGAAAAACTCATCAGCTTGAATGTAAACCCATACATCACAAGATGGGTTGCAAACTGGCTAAGTGACAGAACCCACAGGGTCAGAGTTGCTGGAGCCATGTCAGACTCAAAGCCTGTCACAAGTGGTGTCCCACAGGGCTCAGTCCTGGGTCCACTCTTGTTCGGCATCTACTTTTCTGAAGTACAAGCAAACACAGGAGGGTTATGGCTGACAAAGTTTGCAGATGACTGCAAACTGGGCCATAGTCGAAAACACATCTGACACAGATATCCTCCAGAAGGGCCTGCAGAAAGCGGATAACTGGTGCCAGAGCCATGGCCTGAAGTTAACGCCAAAAATGCATAGTCATACCCTTCGGGAAAAACAAGGTTACCCCTAGCTACCATATAGGTGGCAATCCACTGAGCACAGAAAAAGTCATCAGGGATCTGGGGACCCAGGTTGACAGTAGCCTTCGTTTGACACTCATGTTGCTAAAGTAGTTAGGAAAACCTTCTATATCGCCCACCTGATCATGAAGGGATTCACATCTAGATCAAGGGAGGTCATCGTCCCCCTGTACTCATCACTCATTAGACCTATGATTGAGTACAATGCCCCGTTCGCAATGTATCTGACCAGACACCTGCTGCAGCTTGAAAGGCCCCAAAAGTTCCTCACCAAAAGGATAAAGGGTCTCAAAAATATGTCTTATGCTGCCCGACTGAAAGAACACCAGCTCTATTCAGTCTCATACCGCTTGCTCAGAGGTGACCTATGCCTGACATATAAGGCCATGTCAAACCCAGATTTGATGAATATGCTTCACCTCAAAAAATCTAGATCCCTCAGAACCACAAGGGCGGGAGACTTAAACCTTGACACGGTTATAAATAGAACGTGCTGGAGGGACAGATTCATCACCCAGAGACTCCCTGTGCTGTGGAACAAAATCCCGGTACATGTGAGGCAGAGCACCTCGCTGGCCTTGTTCAAGAAGAATCTTGACCAATGGATGGGAGATCGCAGATATACCCCAGGGATTACTTCAGTGTCACTGCTTGACAGAGGCACAGCAAAATGATAGGCATAGTTTTTATTCAAACTAAAGGGGTGGCGAAAGCCACATAACTATGAGCTAGGCTTATAAATGCCCTTGGGCAGATAGCCTAGTATGAACCTATGAACCTATGAACAAGTGGGAAAGCATACTTTGCAATGTGGTTTTGATTCTCTAGAGGCTTCCTGCAGGGCTGCTGATGTCCTTCAAGGATGCATCTGCAGTCCTTACATATGGGTTGTCCTGCCTCAGGCAGCCCTTCGGTCGGCTGGATTCCAAAGTCTGGGTCCGGCGTCGGCTGATGTCGCCCTTTTCCCCGACGTCAGAGCGCCTGGGGTATAAAGCGTCAGCCGACGCCATCTTCCTCAGTCTTTCTTGTCGCGAGGTGCCCGAAGCAGAAGCAGTTCGCAAGTGGTCGACCAGCTCCTGTGATTACAGCTACCGAAGTCTTCAAAAAAGCTAAGTACCCCGTTGGGGACTCTTTCTTGCCTCAGCCGATGTCAGATCAAACGGTTAAAGTTAATAATTGTTTATCTTGTGGGAAACAAATACCTCATAAGGATTTCCACTCTTACTGCTTACCCTGCCTAGGCCCAGACCACGACGTCTCGGCCTGTTCAGACTGTGCTTCCTTCAATAAACGCACTCTTAGGCGTCAGGCAGAGTTTGCAGAGGAATTTTTTGGGGAAAATTTCAGTTATATCATGCCGTCGGAGCTTCCGACAGCTCATTTACCCAAAAAACGAAAGGATAAGGACCGACACACGCGGTCCATGGTTTCGGCCGACTCCACGCCTAGGCCTACCGCGAGTGTCTCGGTCTCTACTGAGGCCGAATCTCTACCGCTTCCGACCGACGACACCGCACAACCGGTAACTTCGGTACCGGAGGCCATCACTGGGTCGGTCATAGAATTTCCGTCTGAAACCGGTGCTCAGGAAATATCCGACACCATTTCTGTTAAGATGCTCCATTACAGCATGATACCTTGTTTGGTGTTAAAGCAGAAGAAGTGTTGAAGAAAATGGAGGACAAAGCTAAATGTATGCAAACAGTCAAGGATTTCTTGCAGGTACAGCCTCCCAGATTTAGCAGGAACCTGGCCTACAAAGAATTGTTCCTTTCTAGTGTCAGACAGGTCACAAGGAGTCAGATACAGATGCCCCGGAGGCAGACCACAGCCCCAAGGCTCATACAGGCCTAAACAATGGGGTGCTTCTACCTCCAAAAGTGGAGAGGAAAAATCACAGCCATACAGGAAACAGTCTCAATGACTTTCCCCTGCCAACACCAAGCACTTATCTTCTGGCAGCCCCTTTGGGGGGTAAACTAGCACTTTTTTCACAAAATTGGCACATGATCACCCAGGACAAATGGGTCTTAAATATCGTATCATAAGGCTACAGGTTCCACTTTCACACCCTGCCAAGGCCAAATGGTATGCCAGACCTGCCACGCAATCAATGGGCAGAGGCACAAAAACAAGTTTCATCCCTCACGGACATGAGAGCCATTCAGCTAGTACCACAGCAAGAGCAGGGACTAGGATTCTACTCAAGGCTATTCTTGGTGCCCAGAAAGGACAAAGCCTGGAGACCAATACTGGACCTGTCTATCCTAAACACATTCCTGGATATTCCAAATTTCAAAATGTTAACTCTACAGCAGCTTCTGCCCATGCAGGGCAAGAAGGCTTGGCTTGTGACTTTAGACCTAAAAGAGGCATACCTGCATGTCCCAATCAGACAATCATGCAGAAGATACCTCAGATTTATAGCTGGCTCAATGCACTACCAATTCTCTGCACTGCCCTTTGGCTTATCTACTGCACCCAGGGTCTTCACAAAATGCCTGGCACCAGTAATTGCATTTTGCAGACAAAGAGGAATACAAATATTGGACGACTGTCTTATTCAAGCAGAGAACAAGGACATTCTACTACAGCATCTAGCGTTTGTAAAAAGATTACTAACAGGTCTAGGGTACACAGTAAATGAAAAGAAATCAAAACTTGTACCCTCTCAAGAGATAATATTCCTGGGTGCAAGCTTAAATACAACTGCCCAGATGGCTTATATCACGCCAGACAAACACAGACAACTGACTACTTATTTCAAAATGTTGGCAACAAGGACCCAGTTATCTGCAAGAAAAATTCAGCAGGCTTTGGGCTTCATGGCATCCTGCATTCTGCTAATTCCATATGCAAGACTGCATATGAGGAAACTTCAGTGGTATCTAAAAAGTGTTTGGACTCAACATTGCCACAGCCTGGAAACAATAATTACCCTCATTCCCTGCCTGCAAAAGGAGTTTCGATGGTGGGCAAAAGCTTGTCACCACAACACGGGACAGCCGTTCACCTTACCCACAGCCAGGCAGACATTGACAACAGATGCATCAGATTATGTTTGGGGGGCCCATACGGCAGGAAGATGTATTCAGGGCACATGGTCCGCAAGTAAAATGCATCTACATATCAATCAAAAAGAGATGCTAGCTGTTCAGAATGCCCTGCCGGCCTTCAAGGATCTACTTCATCCAGGACAACTACTGATAAAGACAGACAATACTACAGTCATGTGGTACATAAACAAGCAGGGAAGCACACATTCCTACCCCCTCTGCAGGCTAGCCATGCACTTGTGGGACACAGCATTGACTTACCAACTACATCTGCAAGCACAATTCCTGCCAGGAAGGACGGATACTCTGGCAGACGAACTAACAGAAACCTAATGGATCCCCACGAGTGGAAATTGGATCCACAAGTCTTCAGCATGATAACAAGGAACTGGGGATGCCCGGGCATAGACTTATTTGCCTCCCTTCACAACTACCAACTACAGAGATTCTGCACAAGGACTCATCACAAGCAAGCATGGAAAGTGGATGCTCTATCTTTCAGCTGGAAAAACCTAACCGTATATGCCTTTCCTCCTCTGCCTCTCCTCCCCAAGGTACTCCTCAAGGTCAAACAAGAGAAACCAAAAATGATACTGATTGCCCCAGACTGGCCCCACCAGCACTGGTACCCAATCCTAAAGAGCTTGTCTCAATGCTCAGCTTGGACATTACCTCATATTCCTCACTTATTGACCCAACAAGACAGTCAGATACTGCACAGCCAACTCGGGACCTTACACCTGGCAGCATGGCGGATAATGTAGCCATTCAAGACACACCTCTCTCTAAAGCAGTGATAGATGTTATTTTGGTGGCCAGGAGGCCTAGCACCAGAAAATCTTATGCAGAAAAATGGAAAAGATTCTGTGCTTGGAACCAGGCACAAGATATTGACACGATCGTTCCAAATATTCCTCAGATTTTGCAATACTTAACTGAGATGCTTGATAAAGGCCTTTCGTTTTCATCAATTCAAATTCATGCCTCTGCCATTTCAGCTCATTACAATACAGAACCACATATTTTTTCTCATCCATTACTAAGGCAGTACCTCAGAGGGGCCAAAAACACAAGACCTCCATGGAGAGCACCAATACCTGCATGGGACCTCAACTATGTCTTGGAAAAACTCACACTGCCTCCGTTTGAGCCAGCCTCTGCAGCTGATATAAAATTCTTATCCTGGAAAACAGCTCTGCTCCTAGCAATAACCTCCGCTAGACGAGTCTCAGAGTTACAGGCACTCATGGCTGTGGAACCTTTTATCATTTTCCATCCTGACAGGGTTTCTCTGAGGACAAACCCTACATTTATGCCTAAGGTAGTGTCCAGTGTGGCCCTTAACCAAACAATTCATTTGCCTACCTTTTATCCAAACCCACAGAATAAGGGTGAGAGAATTCTGCATTCTTTGGACATTCACAGAGGCAGCTGCGCTTCTACTTGGACAGAACCAAAGCTTTCAGAAAGACTGAACAACTTCTAGTGGCATATGCTGCAGGATCACAAGGAAAGCCTATCTCAAAGCAGACTATTTCAAAGTGGATAGGCCACTGCATTCATTTCTGCTATTCACAGCATGGCAAATCAGTGCCTAAGGGCATTGGGCCACATTCAACCAGAGCAGCAGCCACTTCAGCAGCCTTCCTCAGAGGAGTACTATCCAAAGACATCTTAGAGGCTGCAGCTTGGAGTTCAATGCATACTTTTACAAAGCACTATCACTTACCTCTCTACTCTAAATCCAGGGCAGGCTTTGCTACTGCAGTTCTGCAGGGCCTGATAGCCTCTCCTAATCCTATTTAGCACCAGCCTCCCAACCTTAGCTTTGGGATTCAACCCAATTGTAATGACTGCAACAGTGAAACACAATGAACATAGTACAGTTGTGTACCTACCATAAATGTAGATGTTCGAGTGTATTCACCGTTGCAGTCCAGGTTACCCTCCCACCGTCCCCCTTTTTCCTTTGCTGGGACTTATCTGTACTTCTCTATTCTATACAACCTATGTGGTGTATTTGCTTGTAGATGAATGAAAAGTTTTTTTTTGTGCATGCATGCTTATTGGCATAATTTAGCCTACCATTTTAGGGGCACCTGACATCTGGGGCAAGAAAAACTGAAGAAAATGGCGTCGGCTGCATCTTTTAATACCCCTGGCGCACTGACGTCAGGGAGGAGGCGACAGCAACTGATGCCGGACCTAGACTTTGGAACTCGGGCCGACTGCGGATAGCCTGCCAGCTGGATAACCCAATTGTAATGACTGCAACGGTGAATACACTCGAACATCTACATTTATGGTAGGTACACAACTATACTTTCTACTTCTCTGGTGTATGCTGCACCCTCCTGCTTTCTTATTTTTTGAATTCTGTGTATAACTGCTTATTTGGTGTCTACCTTTCTACAGTGGCTTTCTTATCACCCTTTCACAAATTGCATAGCTCACCAATTGCTCTTAGAGAAACTCTGCTGGTTTCCATTCAGTACTTATACCGAAGGCTGATGCATCAGAACTTTTGTCTACCTTTAATCACCTAAATGAGCCAGATCTTACATTTTTTGTGGCTGCAGAAACCATTGAAGAATTTAATATAAATGGAGTTTGGGGCTGGTGTTATGGCTAAATTGTTTATTTTATAGACACAAAGTGCAGGGTTTGATTCTTGTCTTTGGGAAGCATGGTTAGGCATCAAAAATTCTCCTAGGATAGTTAGCCTAATAATTACCTGTGAACACATAATCACCTGTGGGTAAAAAATGGAATAACTCTAAATGTAGGGTTCTAGATTAGTGTTTCTTAACCACTGGTGCTCTGGCATCAATTATACCAGGCCACGAGCACTTGAGAAACACTGGCTTACGCAAGAACTCCTTTTCTTTTCCACTGTTGTTAAAAGAGACTATTTATTACATTCTCAACGCAACTACAAGTCAGTGATGGAGCAGGTGAAAGCAGTCTTGTTTCCTGATTGAAAGTTTTTTAAAGGGAGCATGTCAAAGACATAGCTTTCAAAAACACTTTTTATCACTGATGCATAGATAAACTTGTGTAAGTGAGCCTATGTCTTTTACTTTGCTTGATTTTGCTAATTTTATTGCAAAAAACAATAGTTTTTAAGGTGCTTCTCGCTGTTTGCTTAATCAGGTAATACCCCCCCCCCCCCGACTGAAAACTTGTGGAAAACAAACATAATGCCTCTTTAGTTTCCAGTGAGCTTCTTTTCAGAATTTAATTATTTTGCTTGTTAACTAGTTAAGCAGAGTGTTGCGTATCTCATTTATGTATCCATTCTGAGTTACAAAATACCAAACACTTTCTTGACATCTGGGAGTGCAAATGATCTCTTTGTGGAAAAATAAAAATTACTTAGCCAAAATAAGAAATCACGTAGTTTAAAAACAAAGAATAATGCTCACTACACTCTGTTTGCCTGATAATAAACAAGACTTATAAATTGCAACAAAAAAAACAGGCTTAAATAGTGGGAAGTATACTTGCTGTGTTCAATTCAAGTCAGTCACAAAAGGTAACCAAATGTTCCACAAAAAGAAATGAAGCTGTAACACAAACCGCTTTACTTTGCGAACTCTTATTCCAGTAAAAAAGAGTCAAAATCACCATAGAGTGTTCATTCGAACCTACTCATCCACTGGGCAATAGCTTGTAGAAAAAACACGCAGCCAGCATGTAAAAATAAATCCAAGCGTCCAGTAGAAACCACGTTTATTAAAATAATTAGAACACAGGGCTAGCGCTTTCAACGAATCTTCATCAGGCCACTAACAAGCAAACATACTAGCATCCCTTTTATAGCAAAATGCTAGAGTCAACTACTGATGTCACATCCTGTTTGCACATACTGAAGTCAACTCTGATGTCACATCCTGTTATACATAAAATATTTAAACTGACATCACTTTTGTAGTAAACGCTACAAGCAACTCTGATGCCACATCCTACTAAATGTAAAATCTTATAAAATGTTTCAAATTATTTAAAATATATAAAATATATATGCAGACATTTTGTAAACAGTGCACAATAAAAATGTTCTAAAATAACATTTCACCCTACTTTAACTGCTGCTGCATGTAACATTCAAAATGTTTTAAAATAATTTAAGTATCTATGTAACCATCTCATAGACAGTATGCAACAAATAAAATGTTTCACAATTACATACTATCTTCCTATAAATACTGCACTTATATGCATACTAGTAACAAAAATGGCACACATGTTTAGTATTTAATAATAGGCGATATAGTCCCATTTGAAATACTTGTATGTATAAATACATGTTTAAAATAGAGATCAAATTAATAAACATATTAATATCTGCACATGAGCTATTTAGCATAAATATAACTGTACAAAAATGATCATTCAAAAGACTGCATCTAAAATTTGTACAGCGTATGCTTCTAAATATCATAATATCTGTAACAGCAAAAATCATTCAAAACAGATATGTGCACATCCAAAAATATTGATAACAGCTGATATTATAAACATAGAAATATATGAGACTAAATGTGTAAAATCAGGTAAAATATGTGTGCTGGATGAAAGAGGAAAACATGGTATATCAGCATCTTTCATAACAATTGGCCCCTAATGAGCCTGCAGAGTAAAATACAGAGACAACGATGGAAACAGAAATGGAAAAATATCAAGTATGAAAATGTTATAAATATAAAAGTAAAACCAGCCAGAGGTTGATAAAGGGTGGCAAAGGGGTGAAAAGCTTCAATGGAGTTTCCTAGCTTTAAGTATAGGTTTGATGGAGACTCTGTCATTGAGGCCTGGGTACAAATCAGCCCTAAGCCTGATGATCCATTTGGCCTCTATCTGTTCCGTGGTGTTAAAAATATCTCCTCTTCTACGAGATAGAACATTGTTTTGAATTACTTGAAACAAAAAGCTATGTTGGGTAGATGTATTAATTACATGCCTAGACAGAGCATTTGAAGAACATCTAACTTTGATTTTATATAAGTGTTCCCTAATTCTGTCTTTAAACTTTCTGTCCGTCTTCCCTCGTAAAAGCAGGGCAGTGTACACAGGTTGCCAGGTACACCACATGGCAGGTCTCACAAGTGGCAGAAACTGTGAAATGAAATTCTTGTCCTGTAATAGGATGATTGAATTTATCAGTTTCTTTAATGAATTTGCAATAATTGCATTTTTGACATTTTTTAGTCATTTTATGATTACTGGTTATATTTATGTCAAGCCTATTTGGACCACATAACATTCTGTGTAAATTCAACTTATTTTTATATGTAAATTTTGGTTCTTGGCTCAATATCTCAGAAATAACTGGATCTGTTAGCAAGATGTCCCAATGTTTCCGATATATGCTTTCAATACTATTTACATCTTGTGTAAAATGTATCGGTATTCTGATAACTCCACTGCTAGTTTTGGTGCTGCTACTATCATCTCGTTTACTAGAGAAGTAGGAAAGGCCCTGCCTTCTCTCAGTTCACCTATGGTACCTAAAGAAGCATCAACTTCTGTTACCGTGTAAGACCTGTCTATAAATTTATTCCTCAAGTCTTCTATGCCTGTTTTAAAGCATGAGTCTTCAGAAAACAGCCTAGATACCCTCATGGCTTGACTTTTAACGATGTTACCAAAGACATGCTTAGGATGCATGCTGCTTCGATGGAGAAAGTTATTTCTATAGCAATCCTTTCAAAAACTCCAGTGTTAAGTATACCATTTGGTAGTTGTTCAACATATACGTCTAAATAGGGTATGACATCTTTGGAATTAACCATAGAAAATCTTAAAAACTGGTGTCTTGATTTATTTTATCATAGAAAGACCTCAATTGTTCTTCATCACCTTTCCAAATAAGGAAGAGGTCATCTACAAACCTAGTGTAGAAAGAAACATTCTGACAAAATTCCTCCATCTGAAATAGAGAAGAAACTTCCCAGTAAGCCATAACCAGGTTGGCGTAGCTATTGGCACAGGAAGTGCCCATAGCTACGCCATCCCTCTGAAGGTATACTTGACCATTAAACAAGAAAATATTATTTGTTAATACAATTTCCATCAATTCCGTGATAACTTCTATCCTTCCTTCGAGAATGTGCCATCTCTAGTAAGAATCCTACTTATGCTGTTGAGTCCCTCATGATTAGGAATAACAGTAAAAGAGAGTTGACATCAAGTGTCACAAACAATTTATGCTGGAAACCATCACTCACCGAGGTATTCTCATATAGTTTAATTAGGAATTGTTTAGTATCTTTCAGTATGTGTGTGTACTTGTCCACTATGGGTCTTAATAAGGACTCTAAATAGATGGAAATCGCTCGGTGATCCAGCCCTTTCCTGCAACAATTGGCCTCATAGGTGGATCCAAGCCATTTTGTGAATCTTGGGTATTCCCTGTATAATGGGTATTGTTGGATGTTCCACTACAAGGTATGTGAATAATTCTTGATTAATCTTACCCTCATTTAACATAACATTTAATCTACTAGAAACATCTGATATGATCCTATTCACTCTACTATCATTGATTTTCAAATAAAAGACAGAATCATCCAGCATATTGCACATTTTATCAATATAAAACTCCATATCCATGATAACTACAGGTCCACCTTTATCGGCTGGTCTTATCATAATGGTCCTATCATCTTTCAGGCCATTAAGTGCTTTCCTTTGTACTGGTTTCAGATTGCCAAACCATCTCTTTTTTCTATTATTTGCATCATTTTCATATAATCCTTGCTCAACCAGTTTCGAATAAGCCTCGATAAGTGGGTGGTTGCATGGAGTGTAAGTACTTGGTTTTCTAAACGGATGGGGTAAACTAGTGTTGTTACGAAAATCAACCTTCATTTGGAGGTTCCGTATAAACATTTTCAAATCAATAATGCTATTTGTGATATCGCTTCTACTGCAAAATAAGAAATCACCTTAAAGCAATATGTGGAATGCAGTAGTCTGTCATTGAATATTGGCTGCTTTGGAATTCCCGTTAACCTCTGTATCTTGTGCGTTTTATTTACAAAAAAACAACTCTCCTGCTGTATGAAACAGAACTGCTGTAGATCCTCACACAGACTAGAGATTTGTTATTATTTCTATTGCTGTTTGGGAATATGATTAGAGAACCAAACAAATTATGATTGATCAGCATATTGCAGGGTAAAGGTCGGAAAAATCTAACACGTCAGTAAGCTGTTCAGAGCGCTTATACTTTGTGTGATCACTGCAACTACAAACCATTCTTTTTCATCTAGTGTTGCGGTTATGATTTCAGCTATGAATGTGATTTTCAGTACAGTGAAGCTTGTAATGTTCTTTTTTTATACTCATTTCAGCATTCCTTTCAACTGTCACTAATTTTCAGAAATGTCCCTGGTTTTGCCTTGCATTGTTTTCCTGTTCCTTGGAAATGCTTACATTTTTTTTTTTTTTTTTGCAAACCACTGAGCATTACATTGAGTCACTAATGCAGACGTGCCTAAGAATTCCATACTTACTGTCCAGAAAAAGCACCTTAAAAATTGATAGAACAGCAGATGTTCTTCGTGTTTCACTGTTGCAGTCGTCACACTTGGGTTATCTGCCTGCAGGTAGCCCTCAGCCAGCCCGAATACAAGAGACTTAGTATTTCTGCGTCGGATGCTGTCACTCCAGGACTGACGTCAGGTCGTCAAGGGTATAAAAACAGGCAGCTGACACCATTACATCAGTCTTTTTTGCTGAGGAGCCCGAAGCAGCAGCAGTTCTCAAGTGCTCGTTCGTCTGCTACCTGAATTTTCATTTACGAATTGAATAATCACGAAGTCTTCTAAAGCTAAGTACCCCATTGTGGATCCTTTTTTCTTGCTCTTTCTTGTCTTGCCTGTGGAAAGCAAATACCTCACAGAGATTTTCATTCTTACTGCGTCACCTGTTTAGGCCCAGACCATGGCATCCTTCGCTGTCAGTTTTGTTCCTTGTTTAATGCCAGAACCATTTGTCGTCGGGCTCTCTTTGTCGCTAATTCTTTCACTCTAGATCTCCATGTTCTAAAATGAATTCAGTAAGCCATCCGACTACTGATATTCCAAAAAAAGTAAGGATAAAGACAGAGACAGACCGCATATGTCCAAAACTGCAGATGGTGCTTCCATTAAGCTAGTCGCCAGTCAGCCGGTACTCAGTGAGGCGTATTCGCAGCCCCTGATGCCCAATTTTATGGATTTGCAGGCCTCTACCAAGACCCATTCGGAGTCTGGTGTGCCGTGAGACTCTTCTTCGACTATGGAACCTGCGGATGTCTCTACCTTGGATGAGTCCGGAGCCGCTGTGCAGGCACCGGCTTCTGAGGCAGTTCTTTGCTCAACCGATGTTCAATGCAAACCGACGGCTTTTTTAACCAAAACTACCGAGTTTCTTATAGGTTCATAGGTTCATACTAGGCTATCTGCCCTAGGGCATTTATAAGCCTAGCCAGAGTGTGTGTGGCTTTCACCATCCCTTAGGATGAGAATACTATACCCATTAGTTTGCTGTGCCTCTGTCCAGCAGTGATACAGAGATGATTCCCGGGGTAAACCTACGATCTCCCATCCACTCGTCAAGATTTCTCTTGAACAGAGTCAGTGAGGGGCTCTGCCTCACATGGACTGGGATTCTGTTCCATAGTGTAGGGAGTCTCTGGGTGATGAATCTGTCCCTCCAGCACGTCCTATTTATATCCGTGTTGAGGTTTAAGTCTCTTGCTCTCGTGGCTCTGGTGGATTTGGATTTTTGAGGTGGAGCATGTCCATTAATTCGGGTTGGACATGGCCTTGTATGTCAGGCACAGATCACCTCTGAGCAGGCGGTATCGACCGAATAGAGCTGGAGTTTCTTCAGTCGGGCATCGTATGACATATGTTTGAGCCTTTATCCTTTTGGTGAGGAACCTTTGGGGTCTTTCCAACTGCTGCAGGTGTCGGGTAAGGTACATTCGAATGGGCGTTGTACTCAATCATTGGTCTGATAAGTGAAGAGTACAGGGGTACAATGACCTCTCCTGATCTGGATGTGAATCCCTTCATGATCAGGTGGGCAATGTAGAAGGTCTTCCTAACCACTTTGGCAATGTGAGTGTCAAAGAGAGGTTACTGTCAACTTGGGTCCCCAGGTCCCTGATAACTTCTTCCGTGTTTAATGGATTACCACTTATGTGGTAATTAGGGGTTACCTTGTTTTTCCCAAAGGGTATGACTATACATTTTTTGGCATTTAGCTTAAGGCCATGGCTCTGGCACCAGTTATCCATTTCTATGAGACCTTTCTGGAGGATGTCTGTGTCTGATGGAGTGTCAATTATGGTGCCCAGTTTGCAGTCATCTACAAATTTTGTCAGCCACAATCCCCCTATGTTTGCCTGCACTTCAGAAAAATAAATGCCGAACAAGAGGGGGCGCAGGACTGAGCCCTGTGGGACACCCCTCGTGACCGGCTTAGAGTCTGACATGGCACCAGCAACTCTAACCCTGTGTGTTCTGTCCTTGAGCCAGTTTGCAACCCATCTTGTGACATATGGGTTTACATCTAAGCTGGTGAGCTTTTCTATGATGCCCGAGTGGGGTATTGTGTCGAATGCGTTTGCTAGGTCAAGGTAGGCTGTGTGAACTGCCTTACCCTCATCAATGGCCTTAGTGACTGTTTCGAAAAAGTCGACCAAGTTCAAGAGGCAGGATCTGCCCTTGACAAAGCCAAATTGGGTAGGATCCAGTGTCTGTAGGTCCCCAATGTCTTTATTTATGAGTTCCATTATGATCCTCTCCATAACTTTGCAGACAAGGCTCGTCAAGCTTATGGGGCGGTAATTTCCAGGGTCCGTAGAAGCACCACCTTTGTGGAGTGGGACCACAGTTGCCATACGCCATTCTTTGGGTACTTATCCTGTAGTAAGGCTAAGATTAAACAGCAGCCTTATGTGTGGGTTTAGTTCCTCATTGAGTTCATGTAGCACACAGCCGGGGACACCGTCCGGTCCCATTGATGCTGTGTTTTTGCTTTAGAGAGCAGCTCTCACCTGGGCATCTGAGATGTTTGGGAGGCTAGACTCTGGTGGGATAGATATTTCTCCTTTTGGGGAGGGAGGGAGAAATTTGCACTGAACCTGTCTGCCAGTATGTTGGCAATGTCTGTGGGTTCAGTGATTTTTATCATTTTGGACTAATTCTGAGCATATCTGGGAGTTTCCACCCAGGTTTCTAACATAGCTAAAGAAGGCTTTATGATTGTCTTTTGTGTCATTAGCGATTTTTCTCTCAAAGTTGGCCTTGGATGATTTTATGAGTGATCGTAGTTTTTTGCTAGTATTGATCAGAGATGCCTTCCCATTTAGGGATTTTGCTCTGTCATGTAGTAGCTTTCTCCTCTTGTTGTAGAGTTTGTTTATGGCTGGAGTCCACCAGACCGGGCGCCTGCCTTTGGTGGAAAGGGTCTTGATTTTATTAGGGATCGCTTGATCCATACATTCCTGGAGGTGCTCGTAGAAGGCATTTGTAAGGGTTTCAGCAGCATGGGTTGTGGATGTTCTTCATCTCACATTGCTGCAGTCCTTACATATGGGTAGTCCGCTGTCCTCGGTCGGCCCGAATACCAAAGTATTAGGCTGACGTCGGTCAAGGCGCTTTAAACTGACATCAGGACGTCAGGGTACAAAAGCGCATGACCGACGTCATTTCCTCAGTCTTTTTTGCCGCATGGTCCGATGCAGAAGCAGCGTTGCAAGTGCCGTTCGGCGTTCTGAAATTTTTCGAATTCAGAGTTTCAGACCGAATCCAAGTTGGCTAAGTACCCCGTTGGGGATTATTTTGTTTTTTTCTTGCCTCAGTGTTTTACCGGATGTCAGAAAAAGTGAATAACTGTATTTCTTGTGGGAAACAGATACCGCATAGGGATTATCATTCTTTGTGTATTCCTTGTTTGGGGCCTGAGCACGACGTTGTTGGGTGTCGCTTTTGTGCTAGGTTCAATAAACGCACTATTAAGCGAAGGTTGGATTGTGCTAGGCTGGTCTTTGGGAAGCGGTGCAATTATAATATGCCGTCGGAGCGCAAAGACAAAACAGTTAAACCCAGGCAAGATGAGTCGTCCGTTCCGGACGCCGGTTCTTTAGAGGCTTCAGTGGAACCGGTGGTTCCGACGGAGACTTCTCTGGAGTCTCAGGGGGAGACTTTGATTTTGCAGGAGGTGGTCTCTCAGGAGGCAGGTCAGGCTGAAGGGGCTTCCCAAGTTTCTGTACTCCCTTCCCTTCCTAGGGTGGTTAGGCCTTCCCCTTCTGTTTCCAAGGCTTCTCCCAGAGGCAGGCCAGTTTCAGCTTCTGTTGGTGTCACTCCTAGTTCAGCAGGGTCTGTGCCTAAGAAGCACATGCTTAAAATGGCAGAAGATTTAATTACTCTGATTAGAGGTTCTATGCCCCCTCCTGGTAAGAGGCATAGGGTGGAGCCAGAGTTGGGAAGTTTTGAGCAGGCTTCGGATATTTCAGAGTCTTCAGCTGAAGACTTGCAGGAGTATTCTCCTTATTCTGATTCTGATGCAGATGATTCCACTCCTTCTGCTTCTCCTCCAGAGGATTTTTCTTTTTCAGAGACACTTCATTCTATGAGGGAACATTTTAAGTGGGAAGGTCAGGACTTCTCTGATTCTAGGAAAAGGCTTAGGGAGTTTTTGCTGTTACCCCAGCATAGGCCCTTGGCTATACCCCCTGTTCTGGATGTTGTGGAAGATGTATTTGCAGAGGCTTCACTTAAGCCTGATTCTCTGCCTCCTGCTCCTGTTAAACCGGATAGGTATTACAGGGTGCCTGAGGCTCATAAATATCTTTATAAGAGTCCTAGGGTGGACCCAGAAACTATTAGTCAGGGACCTAAGGGTGTCAAGGCCTCTGTTGTAAAAAATCCGGTTTCTCTAGATAAAGAAGCCAGAGCTTTGGATAGATGGGGAAAGAAGGTCTATACATCTTCTACCTTAGCTATGAGGGCTTTGAATTGCCAGTTTCATATGTTGAAATATCAAAACTTTCTTCTTTCTCAGTTGAAGTCTAAGGTGGATGCTTTGGCGGAAGGCATTGAGTGTAAAGAGTTGCAAGATTTGGTGCATGTCTCTGAACAAGTGGGTAAGCATTCATTACAGTGTGGTTTTGATGCTGTGCAGGCCTCGTCTAGGGTGGCTGCCACTGGCTCAGTTCTTCGCAGGCACGCCTGGTTAAAGGATCAGAATTTATCTGACCATGTTAAGACAAGGATTTTGGATGCTCCTTTGCAGTCTGATGTGTTGTTTGGTTCACCTGTGGAGTCAGTCTTGAAGAAAATGGAAGACAAGGCTAAGTCTATGCAGGCTGTTAAGGATTTTTTGCAAGTTCAGCCTCCGAAGTTTAGTAGGAATTGGCCTGCTAAGGGGTGGACGTATCCTTCTTATGATTCTCAGTCTAGGGGTAGATCTAGACGTGGCAGGGGCAGAGCTCAGAGTTCTTTTAGGCCTAGAACAGGGAGTTCACCTGCACAATCTTCGGGTGAGGGCAGGGGCCAGTCCTTTCGTAAACAGGCCCAATGACCTACTTTTTCAGCTGCCAGATCCTTCTTGCCTGGCAGCACCTTTGGGAGGAAGGTTAGCACTCTTCAAGGAAAATTGGATGTTGACTACCCAAGACAAATGGGTATTGGATATCATACACCAGGGTTACAAGTTTTATTTCCATACCTTGCCTCCTTTCAAAGGCATGCCGGACGTTCCTCCTCAACAAAGATTAGAGGCTCGCAAACAAATTTCTCTACTTCTTCAAATAGGGGCCATACAAACGGTTCCTCTGCCAGAAGTGGGCCTAGGATTTTATTCTCGCCTGTTTCTAGTACCAAAGAAAGGAAACACGTGGAGACCAATTTTGGATTTATCCATCCTCAACACATATCTGGACATTCCCAAGTTCAAAATGTTAACGTTACAACAGCTTTTACCTCTGCTGGGCAAAGATCACTGGATGGTGACTCTGGATCTCAAAGAGGCTTACCTTCATGTTCCTATCAGGCCCAGTTGCAGGAAGTATCTGCGTTTTCGGGCTGGGACTTCACATTATCAGTTCTCTGCATTGCCCTTTGGCTTATCTACTGCCCAGAGTGTTCACGAAGGTTCTGGCTCCAGTGGTGGCTTTCTTCAGGCTAAGAGGAATACAGATCTATCCTTATTTGGACGATTGCCTGATACTGGCCCAAGAAAAGGACGAACTTCTTCATCATTTACAGTATGTGATGGCAGTGTTAAGATGCCTGGGGTATTCTGTGAACGAAATAAAGTCCAGTCTAGTACCCTCTCAGGACATGTGCTTTCTGGGTGTGAGACTGAATACAGCATCCCAGATGGCCTTTTGACCCCGGACAAACAAAAGAATCTTTCTCTTTACTTCCACCAGTTGTCTCATCAGTCCAGGCTGACTGCAAGGACAGTCCTTCAAGCCTTGGGGTTCATGGCATCTTGTATTCTGGTACTTCCCAATGCCAAACTGCATATGAGGAAGCTACAATGGTATCTCAAGAATGTATGGACACAGCACTGCCAAGATTTGGACACTGTCATTCAAATAATACCTTGCATTCAAAAGGAATTTTTGTGGTGGGCTCAGGAATGTCACCTAAACAAGGGACTCTCTGTGACCCGGCCAGAGGCGAGTCAGATTTTAACGACAGATGCCTCAGACAAAGCTTGGGGAGCTCATCTAAATGGAAAATGGATACAAGACACGTGGCCTGCCAGACTTCAACATCTACATATCAACTTGAAGGAGATGTTAGCAGTCCAATTTGCATTAATAGCTTTCAAGGATTTACTTCTTCCAGGGCAGGTGTTGATTCAAACAGACAACACAACTGTCATGTGGTACATCAACAAGCAAGGGGAACGATTCTTATCCTCTATGCAGACAAGCAATGATTTTGTGGGAGACTGCTCTCAGTTTACAGCTAAATCTTCAGGCAAGGTTTCTGCCAGGAGCACAGAACTCCTTAGCAGATGTGTTGAGCAGACGAATTATGGATCCCCACAAGTGGAAATTGGATCCTCATGTATTCCAGAGGTTGACAGTGTTATGGGGAACTCCAGACATAGATCTGTTCGCTTCTCCACTAAATTACCAGCTGCCAAAGTTTTGCACAAAAAGGTTTCATCCCTCAGCTTGGAAAGTGGATGCTCTCTCATTCAATTGGAGCAATCTTCACGTGTATGCCTTTCCACCTCTGCCTCTCCTCCCAAAGGTACTGCTGAAGGTCAGACAGGACAAACCAAACATGATTTTAATAGCTCCAGATTGGCCTCGACAGCACTGGTGCCCATTACTGAGAAGTCTGGTACAGGAGCCTCCATGGCTTTTGCCTTCGATTCCTCACCTGCTGTCTCAGGAGAACGGTCATTTACTCAATGTCAAACTTCATTCTCTACATCTGACAGCCTGGCATATTCTGGTTTAAACCCTGGAAGGTCTCAGCTTCCACAACAAGTTTTGAATGTTATTTTGGAAGCCAGAAGGCCTAGTACAAGGAAAGTTTACGCAGATAAATGGAGGAGATTTTTATTTTGGAGTACAGCAAAGGATTTTGATGTTTCTAAACCTAATTTAAGTGTGGCGCTTCAATACCTTACTGAGTTATTGGACAAAGGTTTGTCCCTCTCCTCTATAAAGGTTCATGCTGCAGCAATCTCTGCTCACTATGACTGTGACCACCATTATTTTCTCAGCCTTTGTTTAAGCAATTCCTTAGAGGGGCAAAGAATATAAGACCCCCACGTAGAGCTCCTACTCCTGCTTGGGATCTCAATTTTGTGTTGGAGAAACTCACTCTACAACCTTTTGAGCCTGCAGCATCGGCAGAGTTGAAATATTTATCTTGGAAGACTGCGTTTTTGTTGGCCATTACCTCTGCGAGAAGGGTTTCTGAATTACAGGCCCTTATGGCAGTTGAGCCTTTCTTAATTTTCCACAAGGATAGGGTGTCTTTGCGTACTAACCCTTCTTTTATGCCTAAAGTGGTTTCTAGTGTGGCTTTAAACCAGACTATTCATTTGCCTACTTTTTATGCAAACCCCCAAAATAAAGGGGAAAAGATTTTGCACACTTTGGATATTCACAGACAGTTGCGATATTATTTGAGCAGAACTAAAGGGTTCAGGCAGTCTCAGCAGTTGTTTGTTTCTTTTGCTTTGGGTTCTCAGGGCAAACCTGTTTCAAAACAAACTATTTCTAAGTGGATTGTTTTTTGTATTGCTTTCTGTTATTCCCATCATGGTAAGGAGATTCCAGCTGGGATTAGGCCTCATTCCACTAGGGCTACTGCCACTTCTACAGCTTTTTTAAGGGGGGTGTCTACTAAAGATATTTTGGAAGCAGCTACTTGGAGTTCAGTGCATACTTTCTCTAAGCATTACCACCTTCCACTTTACTCTAAATCTAGGGCTGGATTTGCAACTGCAATTTTACAAGGCATGTTGGCAGCTCCTAATGCTTTATAGTTTTGCCATCCTCCCTTACCTCTGCTTTGGGATTCTACCCATATGTAAAGACTGCAGCAATGTGAGATGAAGAACATAGTACAGTTTTGTACCTACCATAAATGTAGATGTTCGAAGATCCACATTGCTGCAGTCAATACCCTCCCTCCTTCCCCTCTGTTGTTGAAGGTGGTGGTGTGGTTTGTGTTGTACATATTGTAAATATGGTTAGTGCACGGGTGGTTGATTGGGTTTTGCTGGTTTTTGGCTTTGGCCTGTCTTGTTAAGGGCCTTCTGACATCTGGGGCAAGAAAAGACTGAGGAAATGACGTCGGTCATGCGCTTTTGTACCCTGACGTCCTGATGTCAGTTTAAAGCGCCTTGACCGACGTCAGCCTAATACTTTGGTATTCGGGCCGACCGAGGACAGCGGACTACCCATATGTAAGGACTGCAGCAATGTGGATCTTCGAACATCTACATTTATGGTAGGTACAAAACTGTACTTTTCCACTGGCTCGGGGGCCTTGAAGGATACCACTCCAGTCTTAAGAAGTGTGAAGTTTGCTTTTGAGAAGTTCTTCACTGTGGTCTTTTTTGCTGGGGGTGGGGGCGGGATGTGGATCTCCAATGAGATTAATTTATGGTCTGATCTCACCAATGAGGGATATACTTCCGGTGTGGAGCATTTTGTCCCCATGTTTGTGATGATCAGGTCTAGTATATTTTCTCCTCTTGTGGGAATGGTGACTAGTTGTTCCATAGCATTTGAGTTTATGAACTCAAGGAACCTTTGGGCTAGGGTGTTGGGGCTTGAGTAATGTTCCCAGTCTATGTTTGGGTAGTTGAAGTCACCCAATATGATGGTGTTTGGAGAGACATTCATACTCTCCAGTGTCTTCAGGAAGGCTGTGTGGGTTTCCTGAGTTTGAGAAGGTGGTCTGTAGCATGTTACAAACTGTAGGGCAGTTTTACCTATGGTTAATTGCACCTGGATGGTCTCCGATGCGTGATGCGTTGCCACTAACCTGGAGGTGTGGGTATCCTTTATGAATATGGATACTCCCCTCCTTTGTGGTTCGGTCCGGATTTTGGGGCGGAGCATGATATGAGGTATAACCTGATAGTGCTGGGGTGCTCTCAGGAGCCTTGAACCAGGTTTCAGTCACAGCACAGACATCGATGTTCTCCATACTGAGGAGGGCTTTGAGGCGTGCATCTTGAGGTTTAGACTTCTGGCATTGAGCAGTATTACCCTTAGTTTTTCTCCATTTTTGTTTTCTAGGCGGTAGGTTTATCATTTGAGCCTTGCCTAAAAAGGCACTATGGGGTGGCAAGAGCCTTTGCCAATATCCGGAAGCCCAGGGTGACAGGTGCAAGCCGTCCCTTGCAGCAGCGTGGCTTGTCAAGCATGTCATCCCAGGCAGACAGACATTGGATCCCTTAGAATGACACCAGTAATTAAGCCACTTATTAAAGCTGATCATTTTGTCTCTGTATTGTGGCATCATTCTTGGTGAGGGTAGGATACTGCTCAGGGTCAGGGTCATACCGCCTAGGCTACATAATCTGAGAGCTCCTCTATGTCTCTTTTCATGTAGTCCAGGGAGGTCGTCTCAGGTCGTTCACACCGGCATGGACAATGACTGAGTCATACTTGTACTTGCTGTGGAGTGACCTGAGTGCTTGTGTTATGTGGCGGATTCTAGCGCCTGACAGGCAGCTTACTGTGATCTTTTCCTTGTTCAGTCTGGTGAGTGGGACGTCAGTGTGTCTGACTATGGAGTCACCTATAACAAGTGTGTCTGGCATTGTGTTTGGCCTTAAGGGCTGTGACTGTTTAGCACACTGACTTTGAGAACTATGTGTTGCATGTCTTATGTCTTGAGGTGGCAGTTGTTTGGGTGTCTGCTTTGGAGGCCTCTGTAGTTTTGGTAGATTTTTGATCAGTGCCTCCGAGTATGTCTTTGTGTGTTTATGTGTTTGTTTTGCAGTTGTGATAGTTCTATGTGAAACTGGGTTTGTGGTGTGCTTGGTTTCCTTCTCCTCCTGTCTGGTCTTGCCAGTCCTGAGTTGAGAGAGCTCAGCCTCCAGTTTGGCTATATAGTTGCATCTCTCACATGTATTTGTGTTTTGTGGGAGAAGGAGTGGGTTGTCTGTGTACATGAGGCAATTGTAACATTGCCTCAAGATGCCCAGATTCACCAGCTGAACAGGAGAGGACGCTAGCAACTGACCCTTCGACATGCTAGAAAAAGTGAAAAAGTTTGCTGTGTAACTGAGTCAGAAGGGACCTATAGGGAAATGGGTACTCAAGGGGATTCTAGGCTAATGTAGTACTTTGTTTAGTATACAAGTACTTTACCTATATAAAAATGCTTTAGGAGCAAGTGCTGAGCTTTACCTATATAAAAATGCTTTAGGAGCAAGTGCTGAGCTTTTGAGATAGAGAATAGACTGTTTAGATTGCAAGTAGAGAAGTTCTAAGGGAGAAATTGAAAAGCAGACTTTACGGAGCCAGAAATAGTTTAACCTTGTTTAACCGGCGCTGCCTTAGGCCCAGAGTACACAGTACACTTAGAAAACCGATGACCAAAGCACATGCACCTGCTCCCATGCCACAAAAACAAATGCTTAGAATGGCCAAAGACCTTATTATGCTGATTAGGGATAGTCAGCCTTCCCCTGCTAAGAGACTGAGAGTCCAGTCCCCTTTAGCTTCTACAGAACAGAAGTTCAATGACTCTGAGATTTCTTATTATGAAGACATGCCCTTATCTGTTTAGAAGGATTAAGATGCAGAGGAATCCATTCCCTCTACCGCCCCTCCACAGGATTTTTCTTTTGGTGAAACCTTGCATGCCTTCAGAGAGCATTTCCACTGGGAATGCAAAGACTATCCTCCGTTCAAAAAGAGACTCAAGATAACTTCTAGAGTAACCTGACACTTTATCTCCTGCCCCTAGGAAACCAGACAGGTACTACAGAGTATGTGACGCTCACAATTTATTTTCAAGAATCCTACTGCTGACCCAGAGATTATTTCCCAGGGGCCTAAAGGTATCAAGGCTACTACAGCCAAGAATCCCACCCCTTCGGACAGGGATTCCAGAGCTTTAGACAAATGGGGTAAGAAGGTATATACCTCTGCAACTCTTGCTGTTAGGGCATTGAGTTGTCAGTTTCTCATGCTGAAGTACCAGCAACATATTATGGAAATTATTAAACAAAGTGTCAACCTTTTCAGACTGTGCAGAAAATAAAGAATTGCAGGAGCTTATGCACTCTGCAAGCCAAGTCAGTAAGCGTACTTTGCAGTGTGGCTTTGATGCCCTAGAAGCATCTTGCCGGGCAGCAGTCACTGGCTCTGTACTGAGAAGGCCTGCTTGGCTGAAGGAGCAGACCTTGTCAGACCATGTCAAATCAAAGTTACTAGATGCTCCTTTGAATAAGGACTGTTTGTTTGGCACCAAAGCAGAAGAGGTTCTTAAAAAAGATGGAAGAAAAAGCTAAGTCTATGCAGACTGTTAAAGATTTCTGACAAGTGCAACCCCCTAGATTCAGTAGGCATTGCCCTTCCAAACTCTGGTCCTTTACAGCCCCCTCCAGGCCTTCTCAAACCAGACCCAGAGGAAACAGACCACCCAGACTACAGTCTCAGGGGTATGCAGAGATCTAAGCAATGGAGTGCCCCCACCCCTAAAGCAGGGAGTTGTAACCCACCTCCTTAAGGAAAAAGCTCACAATTACTTCATTACTCCACTCCCCAGCCCTGCCCAATTGCTTGTGCCCCTAGGAGGAAAACTTGCCCTTCATGCAAAAACTGGATGTCCATCGGTGGGTCCTCAACATTGTATCCCAGGGGTACACATTTTATTTCCATTCACTGCCAAACCCAAGCGGCTTTCCAGACCTTCCTCCAAAACAGTGGGCAGAGGCTCAAAACCAAGTACTTTCCCTGCTCAATATCAGAGCTATTTAGCCAGTTCCAATAGAGCAGAGTGGTCAAGGATTCTACTCCAGACTCTTTCTGGTACCCAGGAAAGAGGGCTCTTGGTGCCCAATCCTGGATCTTTCAATTCTCAACACCTTCCTGGTGGTACCAAAATTCAAAATGCTTACCATGCAACAGCTTCTTCCTATGCTAGCCAAGGATGTCTGGTTAGTCACCCTAGACTTAAAAGAAGCCTAGCTGCACATACCCATAAGGGAGTCATGCAGTAAGTATCTACGTTACAGGGCAGGATCTATGCATTACCAGGTCTCTGCACTTCCCTTTGGCTTATCTACTGCCCCCAGAGTATTCACAAAATGCCTGGCTCCAGCCATTGCATACTGAAGGCAGAGAAATATCCAAATTTACCCGTACTTGGACTACTGCCTGATTTAGGCAGACAGTCAGGAATTGCTGCTGCAGCACCTGACATTTGTGAAAAACCTTCTCACTTCCTTGGGGTACACCATCAACGAAAAGAAATCAAAACTGGCACCCAATCAAAAGATTGTATTCCTGGGAGCAAGTTTGGACACAACTCCCCAGATAGCATTCCTTACTTCAGAAAAACAAGTCTATCAGATTACTTCAAACAAATGGCCACCAGAACCCAGCTATCCGCAAGAAAAATACTGCAAGCCCTAGGGGTCATGGCCTCATGTGTACTGCTAATTCCATATACAAGACTGCATATGAAGAAACTTCAGTGGTACTTAAAATGTCTTTGGTGCCAACATTCTCAGGACCTGGAAACAGTCTTTCCTATCATACTCTGTCTTAGGACAGAGTTCCTTTGGTGGGCAGAAGCATGCAACCACAACAAGGGACTGCCATTTTCTCAACCCCATGCCACTCAGACCATAACCACAGATGCATCAGACTATGCCTGGGGGGCACACATGGACAGCAGATGTATTCAGGGCCACTGGAGCCCAAGTCAAGCTCATCTGCACATCAACCAAAAAGAGATGCTTGCTGTACAGAATGCCCTGACAGCTTTCAGATCCCTACTCATTCCAGGACAACTGCTAATAAAAACAGACAACACCACACTTATGTTGTACATCAACAAGCAGGGGGGAACCCATTCCTACCCTTTCTGCAGGTTAGCCATGGCCCTGGGGAACACGGCCTTGGACATACAAGTCCATCTGCAAGCTTAATTCCTACCAGGCAAACAAAACTCACTGGCAGATGACTTAAGCAGAAACCTCCTAGACCCACACGAGTGGCAATTGGAGCCCAGCACCTTCGACCTTCTGATTCAGAAATGGGAGACCCCAGAGGTGGATCTCTTTGCCTCCCCCTAGAACCACCAGCTCAGCAAATTCTGCACTAGACATCCTCACAGCAGGGCCTGGAAAATGGATGCCCCATCTTTTCAGTGGGTAAATCTCTGAGTCTATGCCTTTCCCCCTCTGCTCCTTCTCTCAAGAGTATTACTCAAGCTAAAACAGAACAGACCAACGACAATGTTGATTGCCCCAGACTGGCCACCCCAGCACTGGTACCCACTTTTGCGCAGCCTGACACCAGTGCCACCCTGGCACCTACACCAGAACCCAACCCTGCTCTCTCAGCAGGGGGGACAGATTTTGCATCCACAACTGCAAACCCTAAATCTTGCAGCCTGGCTTATTCCTTGAATTTTCCCCCAGCAACCCTAAGCAAGCAGGTGCTGGATGTCATTCTTGAAGCCAGAAGACACAGTACAAGAAAATCTTATTCTGATAAGTGGAAAAGGTTCTGCTCATGGATTCAATCTAAAGGAGAGGACACAGCACTGCCCTCCCTGCCTCTAATCATGGATTACTTGGCAGATCTACTCCACAGAAGCCTGTCCTTCTCCTCCATTAAGTTACATGCCTCAGCCATTTCTGCTCATTACAACACAGAGCCACCTCTCTTCTCGCACCCCCTTATCAAACAGTTCCTGAGAGGGGCAAACAAATTAAGACCACGAAGGAGCGCACCCACCCCTGCTTGGGACCTTAACTTTGTACTGGAAAAGCTCATGCTTCCCCCCTTTGAACCTGCTGCATCAGCAGAATTAAAATTCCTCTCTTGGAAAACAGCCTTGCTTCTAGCCATCACTTCAGCTAGAAGAGTGTCTGAGCTACAAGCACTGATGGCTGTGGAACCCTTCATTATTTTCCATGCCAACAGGATATCCCTTAGGACTAACCCTTCCTTTATGCCTAAAGTGGTGTCCAGTGTGGCTCTCAACCAATCCATCCATTTGCCAACCTTCTTCCCTAATCCTGAAAATAAAGGGGAAAGGATGCTGCACTCCTTGGACGTGCACAGACAGCTCAGATGCTACCTTGATAGGACTAAGCCCTTCAGAAAATCTGACCAGTTACTAGTCAGCTTTGCAACAGGGGCAGAGGGCAAGGCCATTTCACAACAAACTATTTCTAAATGGATAGTACACTGCATCCATTTCTTCTACAAGCACCATGGGAAACCAACCCCTCAAGAGGTCAGAACACATTCCACTAGGGCAACATCTACCTCTACAGCATTTCTCAGGGGAGTCCCTACCAGGGACATCCTGGAAGCTGCTACCTGGAGCTCTGTACACACCTTCACCAAGCATTACCACCTGCGTATCTTTTCCAAATCTAAGGCAGATTTTGCTACAGCAGACCTGCAAGGCATACTAGCCAGCCCTAACTCTTCTTGACCATCTCCACCCTTCTTCAGCTGTGGGAATCCACCAAAGTGTGATGGCTGCAACAGTGAAACACGAAGAACATAGTACAGTTGTGTACATTTACCATAAATGTAGATGTTCGAGTGTATTCACTGTTGCAGTCCTGGTTTGCCTCCCTCCAGCCTCCTGGTTTTCTCTCTCTCTCTCCTCTCTATGGCTATTACTCACCCCTTCTGGGGTATTGGTATTTACTTTTTACTGGTGGTGTTTTCCCCACCATAACCTAGCTCCCTATTTGGGAGGCTCCTGACATTTGGGGCAAGAAAAACTGATGTAATGGCATCGGCTGCCTCTTTTTATACCCCCTGACGACCTGATGTCAGTCTTGGAGCGACAGCATCTGACGCAGAAATACTAAGTCTCTGGTATTCGGGCCGACTGAGGGCTACCTGCAGCCTGATAACCCAAGTGTGATGACTGCAACAGTGAATACACTTGAACATCTACATTTATGGTAAGTGTACACAGCTGTACTTTTTCTATAAAGTGCATTAAAGTAATATTTAAAAAAAAAAAAAAAAAAAGGTAACCAGTGTCACTTCCCACCCCCTTTACTTTTGATTTTGTCTAGAATTCTTGAGCAAGGAAGTTGAACTGTGTGCATCTCAATACCTTAACAACTTGCTACACTTACTTTTTCATTTCAGCTGCAGAATTTCATTTAGGGTCCAACAAATTTTTTGTAGTGTGAAGATACTTGCAGGGATAATGTTTTCCATGTACCCTTGCTTAAGTGGGAGTGGTAAGCACTAGGTAGCCTGTCTACCACAAGAGGAGTAGTTTCTGGCCCAGAAATTGGTAGTTTATTGGCGTTTAGTCAGTTTTCCATCTCTTTCAACCTTCTGGTTTAAAAGCCTGCATTTGCGTTGGTTTCCCACCTTTCCTATAACTAGTCTAGTCCAGATACAGATTTGCTGTATCCAGGACTGTATGTAAGCTTCTGAGCCCCCCAAGCCTTTCTGTGTTGGAGGGAAGCCTTCTAGCTTTTCATTGGGAGTGGTAAGCACTAGGTGGCCTATCTACCACAAGAGGAGTGGTTTCTGACCCAGAAATTGTAGTTTGTTGGCCGTTTGGGCAGTTTTCAATCTGTTTCAATTTTCTGGTTTAAAAGCCTGCTTTTGTGCTTGTTTCCCACCTTTCCTGTAACTAGTCTAGTGCAGGTACAGATTTGCTGTATCCAGGGCTGTTTGTAAGCTTCTGAGCAGTGCCAAAGTCTGCTCTTCAATTTTTTTCCCTTAGATCTGCTAGTTCTCTCCTCTCCTGCACTTTTACTAGCTTATTAGTCTAGCACTTTACCCAGACATCTTGTAGCAATTATTGTAGCAGACAAAAGTGTTACCATGCGTTTTAAAAGGAAACAGCTTGAGTACTTATTATTAATGCCCACCCCTCCGGACATGTCTGAAGGTCAGTTCTCTGTGCTTTCTCCTATTAACCTGGTGAACTTGGGCATCCTGAGGCAATGTAGCAACTGCCTCATGTACACTGACAACCCTCTCCTTTTACATCCCACCACTCAGACTTGTGAGAGATACACTTGTATATCTAAATTGGAAACCACGTGCTCTCCAGCCAAGACTGGAATAGCTGGTCAAGAGGAGGTCAACACTTGCACCACATCACATTGAACACACAGCCTCCCAGAACACACACCAGCACTGTCTTCAGTTAAAAACAGAAACCACACACCCACCTTCGCGGAGGCTGTCAATAAAAATCTACCCAAACAGTAGAGCCCTCCAAGGGAGAAACGCACCGACCAATGCAACACTAATCACAGGACACGCAACTCTCCTAAATAGTGTGCCACTCAACCAAAGCCCGTAAGGCAAAACAGCATTCCCAACACACAAGTTATAGGTGACTCGATAGTGAGGCACACTGATGTCCCACTCACTAGGTTGAATAAGGAGAAAGTAACAGCTGCCTATCGGGTGCCAGGATCCGCCACATAACTTACGCACTCAGGTCCCTCAACAACAGGTACAAATATGACTGTTATTGTATATGTGGGTGTGAATGACCTGAGATGTACCTCCCTGGACTACATGAAGAGAGACATGTAGGAGCTCTCAGATTATATAGCCCAGGCGGGTATGACCCTAACCCTGAGCAGCATCCTGCCTTTACCCAGAATGATGACCTGATGGACATGCTACACTTAAAGAAATCCCAGTCTCTCCGAGCCACACACTCCAGGGACCTAAACCTTGTCACCACAATAAATGGAACATGCTGGAGGGATAGAGTCCTGTCCTGGAGACTTCCCCTGCTCTGGAATAGACTGCCCATTCATGTCAAGCAAAGCTCCTCATTAGCCCTCTTTAACAGAAAGTTTGACAATTGGAGGGGTAATAGGAAATTCACCCCAGGAATCACTGCTGTGGCTGTGTTCGACAGGGGCACAAGAAAATAATTTTCTTCGGTGGTGAAAGCCAGGGAACTTGTTTGGCTAGGCTTGTATAGGCCTTAGGGCAGATAGCCTGGTTACTTACCTGTGAACCTATGATACCACAGTACAAGCAGAAAATGATTGATTTCAACAACTGGCTAAGTTTCTGGTGTCATTCTAAGGGGATCCAGTATCTGTCTGCCTGGGGTGACATGATTGATAGACCTCGATGCTTTGCCAGAGATGTCCTGCATCTGTCACTCTTGGGCTTCCAGATACTGGCCAATGCTCTTGCCACCCCTGCAGTGCCTTTTTTAGCCGATGTTCCAAAGACCAAATTACCACTGTAACAGCTACAAACAACTGCAATCTGAGGGTCATGCTGCTCTATGCTAGAAGTCTAAATCTCAAAATGCACTTGCTCTAAGCACTCCTTAAAATGGGGAACATCGACATTTGTGCTGTAACAGAGACCTGGTTTAAAGCAGCAGAAAGCACCCCTGCACTACCAGGCTATAACTCATTCCAGATCTATCGGCCCCAGAACTTGGACCGAAGCTGCAAAGGCAGTGTTGTTTCTATATTCAAGAAGGATGTGCACACCTCTAGACTGGTAGCCCAACATAAAGCATCAGAGGTACAGGTGCAGCTAACATTGGGTAAGACAGCGATTCAGGTCGTAGCCTGCTATATGTCCCCAACCATGTCCCAAGATTCACACTCCTAAGCAGCCTGGAGAATATTAGGGTCCAACCTAACACTATCATACTGGGCAACTTCAACTACCCCTCCATTAACTGGGAAAACTATTCCTGTACCAATACACTTGCCAAAAATTTCCTGGAATTCATTAATTCCAATGCCCTGGACCAGGTCGTTCTTACCCCCACTAGAGGTAGCAACATCCTTGACCTGGTCATTACTAACATGAGCAATAATTGCTCTACACCAGTAGTCAACTACTCCCTGGTTAGATCCGACCACAAATTAATCACCTTGGAAATACACATAACCCCCCCCTGCAAAAGTTCTCCAAAGCTAACTTTGGGCTCCTAAAAACAGAGGTGGCGAACTTCACGGCACCCATGCAAATGGAGAATAGTTGCATGACCACCGATTCATACAACAGTGTATTATACAAACACACACACAATGCATGGATCTCGCCATACCCAATAGAACCAAGACACTCTCCTCCAAAAAAAGGAAGCCAATCTGGTGGTCCCCTGCCATAAACAAACTCTACAACAGAAGGAGGAAACTGATGAGGAATAAGGTGAAGTCCCAAGAGTGGAAAAACTCCCTTATCAGCCTCAACAAAAAGTTGAGATCCCTCATCAAATCCTCTAAAGCTAGCTATGAAAACAGGATTGCAGCAGATAGTAAAGACAACCACAAGGCCTTCTTTAGTTATGTAAAGAATCTCCACGGCAATACCCAGATGTGCTCTGAGATACTACATAATGGTACCTCCTATACTGAGCCAACAGATATTGCCAATATACTAGCTGACAGATTCGGTGCCAACTTTACCCCTCCCCCCAAGGGCAAATCACAATACCAGTAGATTGCCAGGCACCCAGTATTACTGCTGCACAGGTTAAAAAAGCACTGGCCAAGGCCAACAATACAGCTTCTATAGGACCTGACAATATCCCTGGCTGTGTTCTATATGAACTATAGAGTGAAGTGGAACCTCGCCTATGTCCCCTGATCAATCACAGCCTCACCTCAGGTTTTGTCCCTACCGAATGGCGCACTGCTACAGTCATCCCTCTCCACAAAGGAGGAGTAATTACAGACCCTGGAAACTATCTCCCCATTAGCCTGATGGGTCTGATTTGCAAAGCTGTGGAACGCATCATCATGGACCTAATAAACAAGGATACATGGAATCTTCAAACTCTGGATTACACACAGTTTAGTTTTGTGAAGGGTAGATCATGCCTGCTCAACCTGGTCGACTTCTTTGAGTCAGTCACCAGCACTGTGGATGAAGGCAAGGTGGTTCATACAGTCTACCTTGATTTGGCCAAGGCCTTTGATACCATTCTCCACTCAGGAATCATAGAAAAACTCACTAAGCTAGGCATCAACCTGTATATCACTAGGTGGGTTGCAAACTGGATCACAGATAGAACACACAGTGTGAAAGTAGCTGACTCAAAGTCAGCCTGCTGACCAGTCACGAGTGGAGTCATCCAGGGTTCGGTCCTGGGTCCTCTCCTGTTTGGTATCTACTTTGAAGTCCAGGCCAACACAAAGGGACTCACTCTGGCTGACAAAGTTCACAGACAATTGCAAGTTGGGAGCTATTATTAACTCTCCAAGTGATGCTGGCAACCTACAGAAATGCCTCACTGAGACCAACGACTGGTGTCAGAACCATGGCGTTAAGTTCAATGATAAAAAATGTGTCGTCATACCCTTTGGGAAAAACTCAGTTTCCATGAATTACCATTTCAATGGTAGTCCACTAAACACAGAAAGCATTAGAGAGGTGGGAACACAGGTTGACAGCAACATCTCTTTTGAGAACCACATTGCCACTGTGGTTAGAAAGTCCTTCTATGTGGCACATCTCATTATTAAGGATTTTCCATCCAGGAAGAAAGAGGTCATTGTCTCTCATCATCGAGTACAATACCCCATCTGCCATGCTCACTAGACACCTGCAACAACTGGAGAGGCCGCAAAAGTACCTCACAAAGAGGATCCTAGACTTTAAACACTCCAGCTATTCTCTGTCTCATATCGCCTACATAGAGGCGATCTTGGCTTGACTTACAAAGCCATGTCTGACCCAGCTCTGTTAGAAATGCTACATCTAAAGAATTCCCAATCCCTCCGCACCACACACTCCGGAGACCTCTACCTTATTACCACAATCAACAGAACATGCTGGGGGGACAGGTTCATAACCCAAAGACTGCCCATGCTATGGAATAGAATTCCCATACATGTCAAACAGAGCACCTCACTGGCCCTCTTCAAGAGAAATCTTAATGAGTGGATGGGAAATAGAAAATTCAGCCCGGGGATCACTCCAGTGGCTCTACTCAGCAGAGGCACTGGGAACTAAGGTCGGGTGGCATGATGCCAGGGTAATCCTATGGGCTAGACTTGTAAAGGCTCCAGGGCCATTAGCCTAGTACACACCTATGAACCTGTCAAATGAGGAATTAAACCCGCAGTTAGGGCAGCTGTTTAATCTTAGCCTCACCTCAGGATACGTACCCAAGGAGTGGCGTACGGCAACGGTGGACCCACTTCACAAAGGAGGTGCCTCCACCGACCCCGGAAACTACCGTCCCATCAGCTTGACAAGCCTGGTCTGCAAAGCTATGGAGAGGATCATAATGGAACTCATAAATAAAGACATAGGGGACTTGCAGACTTTGGATCCAACCCAGTTTGGCTTTGTCAAGGGCAGATCATGCCTTTTAAACTTGGTTGACTTTTTCGAAACAGTCACCAAGGCCATTGACGAGGGCAAGGCAGTCCACACAGCCTACCTTGACCTGGCAAAGGCTTTCGACACAATACCCCACTCGGGTATCATTGAAAAACTCACCAGCTTAAATGTAAACCCATACGTCATAAGATGGGTTGCAAACTGGCTAAGCGACAGAACCCACAGGGTCAGAGTTGCTGGCGCCATGTCAGACTCCAAGCCTGTCACAAGTGGTGTCCCACAGGGCTCAGTCCTGGGCCCACTTTTGTTCGGCATCTACATTTCAGAAGTTCAAACAAACACAGGAGGATTATGGCTGACAAAGTTTGCAGATGACTGCAAACTGGACACCATAGTTGAAAACCCATCTGACGCAGACATCCTTCAGAAGGGTCTCATAGAAACGGATAACTGGTGCCAGAGCCATGGCCTGAAGTTAAACGCCAAAAAATGCATAGTCATACCCTTCGGGAAAAACAAGGTTACCCCTAGTTACCATATAGGTGGCAATCCACTAATCACAGAAGAGGCTATCAGGGATCTGGGGACCCAGGTTGACAGTAACCTTTCGTTTGACACTCACGTTGCCAAAGTAGTTAGGAAGACCTTCTACATTGCCCACCTGATCATGAAGGGATTCACATCTAGATCAAGGGAGGTCATCGTTCCCCTGTACTCATCACTCATCAGACCAATGATTGAGTACAATGCCCCATTCGGAATGTATCTGACCCGACACCTGCAGCAATTGGAAAGGCCCCAAAAGTTCCTCACCAAAAGGATAAAGGGTCTCAAAAATATCTTATGCTGCCCGACTGAAGGAACTCCAGCTCTATTCAGTCACTTACCGTCTGCTCAGAGGTGACCTGTGCCTGACATACAAGGCCATGTCCAACCCGGAATTAATGAACATGCTTCACCTCAAAAGATCTAAATCCATCAAAACTACAAGGGCAAGAGACTTAAAACCTCAACACGGCTATTAATAGGACGTGCTGGAGGGACAGATTCATCACCCAGAGACTCCCTATGCTGTGGACCAAAATCCCGGTACATGTGAGGCAGAGCACCTCGCTGGCTTTGTTCAAGAGAAATCTTGACCAATGGATGGGAGATTGCAGGTATACCCCAGGGATAACCTCAGTGTCACTGCTTGACAGAGGCACAGCAAAATAATGGGCATAATATCCTTCAAACTAAAGGGGTGGCAAAAGCCACAAAACTCTGGGCTAGGCTTATAAATGCCCTAGGGCAGATAGCCTAGTATGAACCTGTGAAAAGAAAATTATGGTTCTGTTCTTAACTTTGTATTAGCAGTAAAGTTGTGGTTTTGTATTGGAGCAACTGGACATTGATTTTCCACAGTTACAAAACCAAGGATATGCGGTTCAGTAAATTATACTATTATTGCACTTTGTTCATAAGTTTGTATGCTGCACTACTGTTCCCACAAAATATAAATTCATTAATTTTTGTTTTTTTATAAAAGGTTCTTTACATTGCCATTTAAAAAAAACTACTAAGGCATTTTTTTTGCGAACTGAAAGCTGTTATAGTAGGACTTACTGCTCTGCAAATTGCATTTTCATAAAAAAAGTCTGTGCTAAGATTTTCTATGGACAGCTACTATAGTCTGAATGTTCTGCTATGAAAAATATTACGTTTCCATAAGTAGTAATTTATAGTATCATGTACATAATATCAGTATATTATATAAGTGCTTTGCTCTCCAAGTTATTCTCATTCGTTGTTCTGTACGGTTTCAGATTGAGAGCGAGAGATTGTGTGTGTGTGTGTGTAAAGAGAGAGATTCGAAGTTGATAGTGATGTGTGAGTGAATGCATGTATGAATGAGAAAGTGGGTATGTGAGAAAGAGAGCGAGAGCAATGTGTGAGTGACAGTGGCATAGCTGGAGGTGAGAGGGTTGAGAGGGGTGGCAACTTTTGCCGAGGGTGTTCCATTAGGTTAGTGTTCTGTTCATTTGCTGAATCTGCATGTGACAGGGTGTGTGTCCGTGTTTGTGTGTGTGTGTGTGTGCGTGCACGTATATATATGTGTGTATATATATATATATATATATATATATATGTATATATATATATGTATATACAATGCCCCAGTTATGGGGGCCTGGTGGTTAGTGTTACTCAGGCTCAAACCCTGTACCTTACAGTACAAGCAACAAGAGCCTGAGTTCTCTACCCCTACCACCACTTAAAGAGTTGGGTCGATACCTGATTTTTGGCTCATACTTTTGGTCTGCTCCTCTTAAAATTTGTGGTTTTCTGGTAAATCAGTGAGGACTGAATTCACTAAATAATAACAGTCATCTTTCAGGAGACGAATGGTAACACAAAACATTTTATTTTAGAAACTTTCTAAGATTATACAAGCAATGTTTAAAGTGTGTCCCTGGTTTTGGGCCTCTACCCCCCCCCCCCAATAAATTTTGGCTTTTTCCCAGATTCTTGTGCTGCAAAGTTGAGAGATATAGTGGAGTGTCAAGTGCATTTTACAAGGAGCTGAGAGCTTCAGGAGAAAAGTTTAGTGCTGCTTATGCCAAGTCTGTTTGCAACATGCAACATTTGTTTAGCAAATGACATCACTACTGTGCTAAAATATTGAAAGGTATTGTTCATAGGTAGGTAGTAGACTACTGACCCTAGGGCCTATGTAAGCCTAGCCAAAAAGGTATCCCGGCTTTCGCCACCCATGAAAATTATTTTCCTGTGCCCCTGTCGAGCAGAGCCACAGAAGTGATCCCCGGGGTGAATTTCCTATTTCCCATCCAATCATTCAAGATTTTTCTTGAAGAGTGCTAATGAGGAGCTTTGTTTGATGTAGATAGGTAGTTTGTTCCAGAGTATGAGAAGTCTCTGGAACAGGAATCTATCCCTCCAGCATGTTCTGTTTATTGTGGTGACAAGGTTTAGTTTCCTAGAGCGTGTAGCTTGGAGGGATTGGGTTTAAGTGGACCGTGTCCAGCAGCTTTGGGTTTGACATAGCTTTGTATATTAGGCAGAGATTGCCTCTGAGTAGGTGATATGTGACAGAGTAAAGCTGGAGTTTTTTGAGACAGTCTGCGTAGGGCATCTGCTTGAGGCCGGTAATCCTCTTTGTGAGGTATTTCTGCGGCCTTTCCAGTTGTTGTAGATGTCTTGTGAGGTACATACCAAAAGGGGCGTTGTACTCTATAATGGGTCTAATGAGTGACGAGTAGAGGGGAACGATGACCTCTCTTTTCCTGGATGAGAAACCTTTTAGGTTCATAGGTTGGTACTAGGCTATCAGCCCTAGGGCCTATACAAGCCTAGCCATAACAATTCCCTGGCTATTTCTTCCCACATTATTTACTTTCCTGGACCCCTGTCTAGCAGGGCGACTGACGTGATCCCTGGGGTGAATTTCCTTTCTCCCATCCAATCGTCAAGGTTCCTCTTGAAGAGGTCCAAAGAGGCACTCTGCTTGACATGTATGGGCAATCTATTCCAGAGTCTGGGGAGTCTCTGGGTCAGGAACCTATCCCTCCAGCATGTTTTGTTTATTGTGATGACAAGGTTTAGATGCCTGGAGCATGTAGCTCTGAGGGATTGGGATTTCTTTAAGTGTAGCATGTCCAACAGCTCTGGGTTTGACATGGCCTTGTATGTTAAGCAGAGATCGCCTCTGAGTAGACGATATGCGACAGAGTATAGCTGGAGTTTTTTAAGGCGGTCAGCGTAGAGCATCTGCTTTAGGCCTGTGATTCTTTTAGTGAGGTATTTCTGAGGCCTTTCCAGTTGTTGCAGATGTCTTGAGAGGTACATACCAAATGGGGCTTTGTATTCTATAATGGGTCTAATGAGAGATGAGTACAGTGGGACAATGACCTCCTTTTTTCTGGATGAAAAGCCCTTCGTGATGAGGTGTGCCACATAAAAGGATTTCCTGACTGTTGTGGCGATGTGGTTATCGAAGGTGAGACCACTGTCCACCTGTGTCCCTAAGTCTCTGATCACACTTTCTGTGTTTAGTGTACTGCCACCTATATGGTAATTCATGGATACATGTTTTTCCCAAAGGGATAACAATGCATTTCTTGGCATTGAGCTTGAGCCCATGGCTCTGGCACCAAGCATCTGTTTCTGTAAGGCCCTTTTGTAGAGTATCCACATCATTTGGGGATTCAGTAATGGCTCCCAGTTTGCAGTCATCTGCAAACTTTGTTAGCCAGAGTCCCTTAGTGTTGACCTGTACTTCAGAGAAGTAGATGCCAAACAAGAGCGGCCCCAGGACTGAACCCTGAGGTACTCCACTTGTCACTTGTCTGAAGCTGGATTTGGAGTCGGCTACTTTTACAGTGTGGGTTCTATCAGTAAGCCATTTAGCAACCCATTGGGTGACATAGGGATTAATGCCCAACTTAGTAAGTTTATCTATGATTCCAGAGTGGGGGATGGTGTCAAAGGCCTTGGCAAGGTCTAGATAGACTGTGTGGATCACCTTACCCTTGTCCATGGCTCTGGAGGCTGATTCAAAGAAGTCAGTCAGGTTCAGGAGACAAGATCGGCCCGTCACAAACCCAAACTGGGTGGGTTCCTGTGTTTGAAGGTTGCCAATGTCTTTGTTTATAAGTTCCATGATAATACGCTCCATGGCCTTGCAGATAAGGCTTGTCAGACTGATGGGACGGTAGTTTCTGGGATCCAAGGTGGATCCCCCCTTGTGGATTGGGATAACTGTAGCTCTGCCCCACTCAGTGGGCACGAAACCTGAGGTGAGGCTATGATTAAACATGACACTTAGGTGAGGTGCCAGTTCATATTGTAGTTCATGTGTAGTACACAGCCCGGGATGTCATCTGGTCCCATGGATGCTGTATTCTTGGCTTTAGAGAGTGCGTTTTGTACCTTTGTGGCCGTTATTACTGGAATTTGGCAATCTTCCAGTATTGAGATGGGCCATTTAGGGGGTGAGAGGGGGGTGAAGTTGGCACTGAATTGATCTGCCAGGATATTGGCAATATCCTTCGGATCAGTATATTTAATGCCATTCTGTTTTAGCTCAGAGCAGATCTGAGCATTGCCATTTAGATTCTTGACATAGTTATAGAATACTTTGTGGTTGTCTTTGGAATCTTTGGCAATTTTATTTTCGTAACTAGCTTTGGAGGATTTTATGAGGCATCTCAGTTTCTTACTGAGGCTAGTAAGGGAGTTTTTTTGCATCGTGGGATTTTCCTCTTTTCCGCAAAAGTTTCTTCCTTTTGTTGTAAAGTTTGTTTATGGCAGGGGACCACCAGATTGGCTTCCTTTTTTTGGATGAGAGCATTTTGGTTCTATTTGGGATGGCACGATTCATGAATGAGTGGATGTGCTCGTACAGTGCCTTAGTGTAGGATTCAGCAGTTGAACTTTCAGTTCCCGTCTGCATGGGTGTCATGAAGTTTGTCACTTCTGACTTGAGTAGCATGAAGTTGGCTTTGGAGAAGTTTTTATGGTGGTTTCTTTACTGGGGGTGGGGTGACGGATGTGGATGTTAAGGGTGATTAGCTTATAGTCAGACCTGACTAACGAGGGGGTGACCATAGGTATGGAGCATTGATTTCCCATGTTGGTAATGACCAGGTCTAGGATATTGGAGCCCCTGGTGGGACTATGGATTAGTTTATCCAGGGCATTGGAATTTATGAATTCCAAGAACCGTTGCGCAAAGGTGTTGGGACATGAGTAGTTTTCCCAGTTAATGGCAGGGTAGTTAAAGTCACCCAGTATTAGGGTGTTTGGTTCTATCTTAATATTTTCCAGTATGTTTAGAAAGGTGTAGTGAGAATCTTGGGGTATGGTGGGGGATCTGTAGCAAGCTGCAATTTGGATTGCAGTCTTACCTAGTGTTAGTTGCACTTGGAGAATTTCAGACACATTGTGTTGGCCAACTAGCCTGGTGGTGTGAATATCCTTGGTGAATATTGACACTCCTCCACCTTTAGTGTTTCGGTCCTGGTTTGGTGGCCGAAAAGTGTGGTAAGAGTTGTAGCCTGGTATTGCAGGGGTGCTCTCTGGAGCCTTGAACCAGGTCTCAGTTACTGCACAGATATCGATGTTCTCCATTTTTAGGAGTGCCTCGAGAGAGTGCATTTTGAGGTTTAGACTTCTAGCACTGAGTAGCATTACCTTCAGATTTTACATGCTTGTACCTGTTACGGTGGTGGTTTTGTCCTTTGAAGTTTGCCTAAAAAAGGCACTATAGGGGTGGCAAGAGCCTTAGCCAGTAACCTGAATCCCAGGGGTGACAGGTGCAGACCATCTCTGGCAAAGCATTGTGGTGTGTCAATCATGTCATCCCAGGCAGACAGGTACTGGATCCCCTTTGAATGACACCATAAGCTTAGCCAATTGTTGAAGTCAATCATTTTATCCTTATATTGTGGTATCATTCTTCGCGATGAGGTGTGCCACGTAGAAGAATTTACTGACTAATGTGATTATCAAAGGAGAGACTACTGTAAACCTGTGTCCCAAGGTCTCTTATCATACTTTTTGTGTTGAGTAGACTGCCTCCTATGTGGTAGTTCATGAGTATAGAGTTTTTACCAAAGGGGATGACAATACACTTTTTGGCATTGAGCCATGACTTTGACACAAGGCATCTGTCTCAGTGAGGCCCTTTTGTAAGATGTCCACATCGTTAGGAGTTTCGATTATGGCTCCTAGTTTGCAGTCATCTGTGAACTTCATTAGCCAAAGACCTTCTGTGTTAGCCTGTACTTCAGAGAAGTAGATACCAAACAGGAGAGGACCCGGGACTGAACCCTGTGGTACTCAACTTGTCACTGGTCTGAAGTCGGATTTGGAGTCTGCTACTTTCACAGTGTGCATTCTGTCAGTGAGCCAGTTGGCAACCCATCTTGTGACATAGGGATTTATACCTAATTTAGTGAGTACATATAGAATTCCAGAGTAGGGGGATGGTGTTGAAAGCCTTGGCGAGATCTAGATTGGTTGTGTGAACCACCTTACCCTTGTCTGCAGCTTAGGTGACTGTTTGAAAGACGTCTATCAGATTTAAGAGACATGATCTGCCTTTTACAAATCCAAACTGGGTGGGGTCCAGAGTTTGGAGATTACCAATGTCTTTGTTTACAAGTTCCATGATGATACATTCCATGGCCCTGCAGACCAGGCTCGTCAGGCTAATGAGGTGGTAGTTCCTGGGGTCTGTGGTGACTCCTCCTTTGTGGAGTGAGATAACAGTTGCTGTGCGCCATTCAGTGGGTACAAAGCCTGAGGTGAGGCTATGATTGAACATGGTACTTAGGTGGGGTACCAGTTCATTCTGTAGTTCATATAGAATGCAGCCTGGGATGTTGTCAGGTCCCATGGATGCTGTGTTCTTGGCTTTGGAGAGTGTGGTTTTTACCTGTGCAGCCGTGATTACAGGAAATTTGCATTCTTCCATTATAGAGATGGGCCCTTTAAGGGGTGGGGGGGGGTAAAGTTAGCACTGAACCTATCTGCCAGGATGTTGGCAATATCAGTTGGTTCTGTATATTTAGTGCCATTACTGTAACTCAGAGCAGATCTGAGTGTTGCCATTGAGATTATTGACATAGCTTTAGAATACTTTGTGGTTGTCTTTAGAATCAGTGGCGATTTTGTTTTTGGAACTAGCTTTAGAGGATTTTATGAGGGATCTTAGCTTCTTACTGAGGCTAGCCAGGGAGTTCCTCCAATCTTGGGATTTTACTCTCTTTTGCAACAGTTTATTTCTTCTGTTGTAGAGTTTGTTTATGGCAGGGGACCACCAGATTGGCTTCCTTTTTTGGAGGATAGCATGATCCATGCACTCATGTAAGTGCTTATAAAGTGCATTTGTGTAGGATTCAACAGTCGTACCTCTATTGTCCGTCTGCATGGGTGTCGTGAAACGCAGCGGTTAGTATACTTGCTTGTGATGCAGAACGCTGTGGGTTCTACTCCCACAGTATGTAGATGGGATTGCTGCTTCTGTACTGTGTTGTACTTTAAAGGGGGTGGATGCTGCAGTCCTAAGTATGTCCTCCTTTAGGAGGAGATACCTTGTAACTCTGAACCTGTTTGCCATCCGTTCCCTATTACTAGCTTATCATTTTTTAATGTAACATAGGCAATTTATTCTTCAAGGGTAACAGGCACTTTATTTGTAGATGAAACAATGAAATAAAGTTGTTTGCCAGCAACAACCTCTTCATTAGTAACTGTTAGTGCTGCGTTTTTACATTCAAAATGTTAGTTACTGTTGAAACTAGTGCTTAGAATTGAGAGATTCATACATTTATCTTTATTAAATCAGATATTTGCATTTATAAATATTTGGTGTGTTTGTGATAAGTGTTTTGCTGACAGTTTGACATCCTCCTACTTTGGAAAGGTATTTATGAGTACATTTTTTGGGATCGGGCCCTTGTCTTATAAAAAAAGAATTTACTGGGCCCCAGCCTCTCAAAGGTTGAGAACCACTGATCTGAAGTAGTTACTTTATTTGATCTGCAACCTGTGGGTGTCGGATCCGACCTCGGATCTGATCCGGCAGCTTTCCAAGCTCCAAGATCTGAGCTCCTAGCTCCTCCCCCTACCCATAATCCCCTACTACTAACCACATTACCTCAGATCATTTTTTGCCGCAGCTGAAGAAGCTTCCTTGTGAAGAGCTCCTGGCTGGGTGAGATCATTGCTGGTTTTAAACCACCTTTTTTCAACCAAAGTTGTCGTGTGTGTGCTAGCCCCTTTTTCTGCTCCTAGTGCTAGTTTTTGGTCCCTTTTGTTAATTTTAATCGCTAGCTTACCTTCACTCCCCCTCCCCCTCCTAGTGTTTGGGTGTGTGTGTGAATAATGTCTGAAGGGCCTAAGGCCGTTTTTTCTAAATGTACTGAGTGTGGCCACAAGCTTTCCCCAGCTGATGGCCACACGCAGTGCGTTTTGTGCCTGGGGGCAGCCCATTTGTCAGAGGCCTGCCAGATCTGCGCGGCCTTTAACACCCGGGCACTTCAGGATAGGAAGAACAAGCTGATCCTGGCGGGAAAGCTCCCCAGGAGTCGGCTTCTTCTTCCTCTCCCGTTCGGGCTCCAGCTGCTTCGGCAGCTTCAGCGCCATCTGTCCCCTTAGCTCTACCCGGGACTTAACCTCCCTCTTTGGGTTTGAGCTCTGGGGAAACTAGTGCCTCTTCCCTTAGAGAGAAGAGGCACAAGGATAAGGAAGGACATAAGTCCCACAAAAGGCGAGCCGAACCTCATCCTTCGGCTCCGCTAGTGAAAGTGCTCGTCTCCCTCGAGGGTCTCCAGATCCCCCTCCTCTCGGCGCCGTTCGCCCTGTTTCTCGCCGGAGCCGGAGGAGGAGGATAGGTCTCCCTCGAGATCTTTGAGGCGGCCCTCCCGGCCCGCCTCTGCTACTTCATCCAGGTCGACCCGAAGCGGATATGGATCGGATGATGCGTCGGTTCTTGCAGACCCAAATGCAGATGGGGATGCTCTTGCCTCCCCCCCCCCTCTGGGGGGGGGAGTGCGGCCCCCATATTTGCCCCGATCACTCCTTCTCTGACTCGTTTTCGGGTCTCGGAGTCATCGGATCCAGGCCCATTCGGACCCGGGGAATTGTTGGTGCCGATAGCGGTGGTCTCTTCAACGCCGACTATACCTTCGAGCTTGTCGGACCCGAGCTCTTGGGGCCAGGGGCTGAGCGTTGGATCCGAGGGAGTTGCTGTGTCTTCGGCGCTGTTGGCGTCGGAGCACACCTCTGCCTCGGCACCGACTGCATCGGCTCCAATCCTGATCCTTTCCTTGGATCCGAGGAGATTGCTCTCAGAGGCTGGTGAGAGTGGCTCTCCTTCGGCTTTTGAGGTAGTGGAGAGGGTACTGTCGAGGTCCTCCAGATCCCCGACCCGGGCTTCAGATCCACCCGTACCCCCACTGTATGAGGGTCTGTCTTCCATCATCTGTCCATCGGGACAGCCTGCCCAAGCCCTCCAGCTAGTTCCCGCGGAGGAGCAACAACCCGTGGACGAGCCCTCTTCAGACAGCCCCACCGAGGAGGTCCCTCGGAAACATCGGTGCAAAAGGAGGCACCTAGACTCCCCCCAAGTCCGTTACCACAGACACAGACTTAGATGATATGGAGGGTTCCCCAAGGTCACCCCCTGAAGATGTCTCCTTTGGAGACATCATGGAAATGTTGCATATCAGAGGGGGGTGGTCAGCCCAAAAGTCCTCCCTTGATGAGTCCGTGTTCCTGGAGGCCTTTGAGGCAGGCCCATCTACCTCCTGGGTGTCCCCTCCGGCCGACCCCCTGGTGGACTTAATTACCACCAGGGCGTGGAAGGAGCCCGACACCGTGGAGCCAATCCTTGGCGCCCCGATAAAGTCCTCAGTCCCCCCACAGATAGACCGTCTTGGGCCAAAGGAACCCCCGTTGATGCCATGTTGGTGGCGGCCACCAAGAAAGAACTCGCGCAGGAGAGTTCTTCGGTTCACCCGCCGGATAAGGAATCTCGAGCTCTTGACCGGATTGGGAAGCGGATGTTTGCTTCAGCAACCTTTTCCATAAGGGCGCTGAACTATATGGCACATACCATTAGGCTACAGCGAGACTTGATTAAGGAATATGCTGCAGCCCTCCCGGAGTCCATGTCGGTCCCAGACAAGAAGGTTTTTGAGACTCAAATGGCCACTCTAAAATCCATCTCCAATACATCTATGCGGCTTCTCTCCCACACAACGGAGGGAGCCGCTAGAGCTAGCGGAGCCAGGGTCGTCTTGCGATGTCTCTCCTGGCTCCGTCTTTGCGACTTCACGGATCCCTTCAAGGCGTCCTTCGCGAACGCCCCTTTTGACGGTTCTGCCTTGTTTGGCAAAACTGTTCGTGACACGCTGGTCCAAAGCGAAAAGGACAGGAAGACGCTGTCTGCCGTCGGAGTCCGCTTCTCTAATCCCCAAAGATCCTTCTTCAGGAATCAGAGGGGACAAAAGAAGCTGTGGTTCCGTAAGTCTCCGCAATCCCATCCTGCTGCGGACCACTCGTCCTCTAGAGGCAGAGGAGGACAAGGTGGACGCCGGCCCAGAGGCAGAGGGGGGCCGCGTAACTTCGGGTTTAGAGAACCTTTCTCGGACAGACCTGCGCAACAGCCCTGAGGGCTTGCCCGACTGTCCCTCTCTGGAGGCAGTCGGGGGGTGGTTGTCAGAGCACCTGTCAAACTGGGAGTCCCTTACAACAGATCGTTGGGTGCTCCGGATCATTTCCAGAGGATACTCCATTCCATTCATAAACCTACCCCCCAAACCCAGACGTCTCCCCGATGTCCCACCCAATCAGAGGAAGGCAGCGGCTTTGGAGATTTCAAAGCTGCTAAAAAGAGCCATCCAGCCCGTCCCCCCAGATCAGTCCGGATTGGGTTATTACTCCAGGTTCTTTTTGGTGCCAAAGAAAACGGGGGACCTCAGACCCATCTTAGACCTTTCCACTCTGAACCTGTTCATACCCAAGGAAAAGTTCCGGATGGTCACTCTCCAATCAATTCTCCCCCTTCTGCGGGAGAACGACTGGATGTGCTCGTTAGACCTCAAGGATGCATATTACCACATCTTGATGGACAGACGATCCAGGAGGTTTCTCCGCTTCCGGCTCGGAGCCAGTCATTATCAATTCAGGGTTCTTCCATTCGGCCTCACCTCAGCCCCCAGAGTGTTCACCAAGGTCATGGCAGTGGTTGCAGCCCACCTGAGACTTCAGGGCATTCAGGTCTTCCCCTACCTAGACGACTGGTTCCTCACCGCGACCAACAGGCATCAGCTCTGTGTGGCGAGAGATTATGCTCTGTCTCTGTCCCACAACCTAGGCATCTCAGTGAATGAGCAGAAATCCTGCCTGTGCCTCACTCAAGCCCTAGAATTCATAGGGGCCAGGTTAGATACACGAATCTCCCGAGTTGTTCTAACGTCAGTCAGGCTGAACAGCTTGTCGTATCAGGTGTTAGCCCTTCTTCGGAGCCCTGCTCCTCCGGCGGAGTTAGTCCTGAGGGCACTGGGGTCTATGTCAGCAGCGATCGGTCTCTCTCTTCATGCTCGTCTGCGAATGCGCATATTACAATGGACCCTTCAAGTCCAATGGTCCCTGTCGATCCACCCGTTAAGCACGCCAATACCCCTGAGCAGGGTGTGCAGGGACTCCCTTCTGTGGTGGTTACATGTGCAGGAACTCAGAGAAGGGAGGCCCTTTGTGATCCCCCCCGGTCGAAGCCACATTGACCACGGACGCTTCTCGCCTCGGGTGGGGGGGGCATTGTTCAGGCAGATCCGTTCAAGGCACGTGGACTTCCCTAGAGACCGCATTGCATATCAATGTCCTAGAGATGAGGGCGGTACTTTTGGCGTTGCAAGCTCTCCACGACCTTCTTCCCCTGGGGACTATTGCAATCCAGATGGACAACATGTCAGTAGTCTGGTATATAAACAAACAAGGAGGGACCAGATCTTATCCCCTGTGTCGAGAAGCCATGAGAGTGTGGGAATGGGCGATTTCCACCAACTGCTTTCTGATAGCAACGCACATTCCGGGACGGTCCAACATATTAGTGGACAAGCTAAGTCGGGTGCTCCTCACTCCATACGAGTGGTCTCTAAATCCGTGTGTTGCGAAGCAGATCTTCCACAAATGGGGTCAGCCTCGCTGCGATCTTTTTGCTTCTCCTTTAAACACAAAATGCAGCGAGTACTTCGCGATAGTTCCCCCCAGAGGGGAGACCCCCAGAGATGCTCTAGTCCATGCTTGGCCCCCCGGACTCCTTTATGGTTATCCACCCCTCCCACTCATGATGAAATTCATCCAGAAAGCCTGTCGGTTGGGGAGCAGAGTTATCCTCATAGCCCCATTCTGGCCTCGTCAGATCTGGTTCCCCTTTCTGCGGTCTCACAGTATGGCTCCTCCATGGATTCTGGATCCCAGTCCAGACCTAATCTCGCATCCAGCGGGATGCCCCACCCCGAACCTGGTCAATCTCAAGCTTGCTGCTTGGTTGATCCATTTCCATTAATGGCTAGGACTCCCGGTATCTCATCCCCCGTTAAGGCCATTCTGGTGGCAGCTCATAAACCATCTACCAGAAAACTTTACAACAGTAAATGGAAACGTTTCTCCATCTGGGCCAAAGACAAAGACTTGGACCCATTTACTGTCCCTATTCTGACTATTCTGGACTTCCTTTCCCTGCTTTTTAGGCAGGGAGCAAGTGCCTCCACGTTAAGGTGCAGCTGGCGGCCATCTCCCATTTTCATGTGGGGGACGGTATAGGCTCCTTAGCATCTACAAAGTTGTGCAAAACCTTCTTAAGAGGCGTTTTTCTTTTGAAACCACCTGTAAAGACTGTGGTTCCCCCGTGGGATCTCACTCTGGTCTTGCAAGCCTTGACGAGACCACCTTTCGAGCCTGCGGCCTCGGTTCTGTTGAAGTTCTTATCTTGGAAAACGGCTTTCTTTGTGGCTATTACTTCAGCCAAGAGGGTTTCAGAATTGCAAGCTCTGTGTATCAAACCTCCGTACCTTATCTTTCACAAGGATAGAGTGTCCCTCAGGACTAATCCGTCTTTCTTGCCTAAGGTGGCTACAGAATCAAATATTAATCAGTCAATAAATCTTCCTGTATTTTTCCCAAATTTTCACAACAAAGGTGAATACACATTGCACAAATTGGATGTACACAGACAACTGCGTTTTTACTTGCGCAGGACTAGAGAGTTTCGCAAGTCGGACCAGTTGTTTGTTTCTTATGCAAAGTCAGCCATGGGCAAGGCAATTGCTAAAGTGACTGTAGCAAATTGGATCCGTCAGTGCATTATGCAGGGATACACTTCGTCTGGCAAGCCAGCTCCGGTTGGCATCCGTGCTCATTCCACAAGATCTGTAGCTACCTCAACAGCCTTTTGGTCTAGGGTTCCAGTAGACGATATATGTTCAGCAGCTACCTGGTCCTCATCTCATACGTTCATTTCTCATTACAAGCTGGATATGATTTCCAGGAGTAGGGCTTCTTTTGGCTCCATGGTGCTTCGGAATATCCTTCCGTAAGGACCACCCAGGTTCTTGTAGGTTAGCTGGGGACTCTGTCCCACAGGTTGCAGATTAAATGAAGTAACTATTTCAGATAAAGAAGTTATGTACTCACCATAACGTTCCATCTGAGTAGATACTTCATTTGTCTGCAACCGACCCCCCCTGCCATCCCCCGAACCTGTCGGGAATTTTCTTATCACTCGGAGTTGGTTTCTGTCTCAAGTTAGTTGATGAGGCAAAAAAAACGATCTGAGATAATGTGGTTAGTAGTAGGGGATTATGGGTAGGGGGAGGAGCTAGGAGCTCGGATCTTGGAGCTTGGAAAGCTGCCGGATCGGATCCGAGGTCGGATCCGACACCCACAGGTTGCAGACAAATGAAGTATCTTCTCAGATGGAACGTTATGGTGAGTACATAACTTCTTTTTATAGATGATTGCAAGAATGGAGGAAATTTATGACCAGGATTCATAGATAAACTACACTTCTGCACAAGGGTTCTGCACCTTAAGGGAAGTACAAGGCAACACAGGGAGTCATTAAATAGCAAAAATGAGACCTGTAGCACTTAACAGGCAGTTAGATGTACTTCAGAGTATATAAATGAGCAGTTCAGTAACTATATAAGCAGTCATACACCAACAATACATTACATAGTCATGCGAGAACAGAGAACATGAGCCCATAGACTAATCAGTATAAAAAATAAAGCAGTTCATACCTTAATTATGCTACATCTCCTGTGAAGATGGTACAAATTGAAGCAGAAAGCTATATAGCCATACAGTACTGGCAGTTGCAGTGTTGTGGATCATATGCTTAAAAGAGAAGGAAAGGGGTGTGGTACAGTGAGGAAGGCTGGGCGATGTACAGGGTGTGGGGTGTGCCACAAAAAGAAGAAGGTACACATAGCTGGGGATAAGATGAGTTACAGGGAGAAGTGAACTGTCTGCTGCCCCATCTCAATGGGACTTTATAGTGATCCATCACCACATTATAGTTTAAAGTTGCCAGTGGTATTGAGTACACATTCCCTTGGTGGCCATATGGTTGGGGCAGTCAGATGAGCGAATACGCTGCCCACTCCTAAATGCTGTACAGCTGCCACCACTGCCTCTAATATGGCCTTCATCACCAGCTGCAGCTGAGCTACATCAAGCAATTGTGGTGGGTTAAGCATCATTGAGGGTCCAGGACAGCCCCTTTTTTTAAAGGTATTTCCAGCTTAATCACAGTCATTCTTCTCAGCAACAGCCTTAGTAGGGGTGGACGGCAGTTCAGACGCTTACTGGGTAAATCACCCATCTAATTCTACAGTGGGAGACTCCACTGGGATGTTTGACATAACTGATTCTATCTTGACAATGCAATGACTATACTTAAAGCATGAGTTAGTATTTTTGAGTGGAACTAACCATGGATGGTAGTGGTCCCTTCCTGGTTCCTGTTACAGGAAATACAATTAGTTACATTGTTCCTTTGCTGAAAGTGAAAGGGCACATCATATAACTGTGTGTGTAAGGCAAGTTGCCAGAGAAAGACAATTCATAGTCCCATGCAGCTGTCCTTTTAGCTGTGTGACTGACAGCAGATGTGTGTTCCTGGGCATACATTAACATACATACATAGAAAAATCTGTCCAGGTTATACACACTGTGTAGTATAAACATACTCTATTCCCTACAAAAAACCCAGATCTGAAGATGTGTATTCCGCCCATCTCCAACTGATGGGTCTGTCAGATATGTATGGATCCAACACCGGCAGCTCTTAGACTTTTGATCCAAGGCTCAGGATCCTCCTCTGCCCATAATTCCCCAATGCCTATTGAATACCTTCAATCCTGTTTTCTCCTTGAATGCTACAGGTAAGCTTTAGCAGATCAGTGAACATTTTTGAAGAATTTTCTTTGTTGATATTAGCTAATGTTACTGTATTGCTTTCCTTACCTTCTTTGAGGTTATTTATACTCTTTTTCTGCATCCTTCCCTTAAAAACAAAAAAAAATTGTGGGTAATTTGCTTCCTTTTTCCCTTCTGTTAGCCAGGATTGGCTTTTCTCTGGCAGCAGTTTGTCTTAGTTTAATTTCTTGTTGGTGTACAGGTAGTATGCTAGTGTTTACATCTTTTCCCTGTTGGTGTGTTTGTGTTTAACCTTATCCTTTTTTAGAATAGCCGACAAGGCCCCAGATTCAAGAAGTGTTTCCTGTGGTCACAAGATCCCCCCACAGGATGCACACTTTAGTGTGTTTACTGTTTGGGGCCAACACACCTCTATGAGGATTGCTGTGTTTGCTCTGCTTTTGGGGCCAGAGCAATGTCTGACAGGTGATCAAAACTCACCTTGAAGGGGATTTTCCATGTCTCTACGGGACAAGGTAACCCCTCAAATTTGTCTTCCTCTCTCTCTAGTAAGTAGTCCTCAGACAAGAGTAAAGAAGAAAAACTTAAAGAAAAACACACCAATAAGGAGCTACCTTAGGAGAAAAGCTCTAAAAAGCATGGGGATAAGGAACTTTGAAAACAGTCCTTTGATCCAGTATGGACATTGGGTGCAGGTCTGAAGGTGCAGAAGTTTCAGATTCCTCTACTGTTTTGGAGCTGATAAGAATAAGATGTCATACACCAACATTTTCTGGACCCAGGTTTTCCCTGGAACCTGTTAGTCCTAGGCTGTGTTCTCCCTTCCTGCAACAGAGATCTCTTCAATGGATTTCCAGGCCACCTTCTGTAGCCTCTTCTATTAGCTTAGTACAGTCAACTAGAAGCCTGTCTAAAGCAGATGTCTGCAGGATGATGAAGTTCCTGAGAACCTATATGCAGCTGGGGTCTTCCCTTCATTGACCACTGTCTTAGGTTCGTGAATTGTTCCCCCATGCTTGTGATTGTTACTCCTTCTCCAATTCGACCTTGGGATCTGGTGATTGTGGATCTGAGTGTGTCTTGAGGATTGCCTAGGTCTGATCCAAAAGGCTGGGTCACTTCAACTCCAACATTTTTTTCCAATTTGATCAACTTTATCTGCCTTGGATCTCGATGGGTCTCAGAGCTGAGAGCCTGGCTCCTGGGTGGTCAGATCGACTCTGCGATTTTCAGATCCTTTTCTTCTGCTGGGAGCATCAGCTGTCAAGAGCTCTGCTCCTGTGACAGCTTTAGAGCTGATCTGAATTGTTTTGTTAGGGTATGCCTTTGTCAGGTTCTTTGGAGCCTAGAGGGCCTGCTTCGGGGCTGGCTTCAGCCTTTGAGAAAGGCCTTTATATGTTTAGAGAACAAGTATCATTCTTCCCACTTGGAGCCATCCCTTCTCCCTCTGACTTCTTTGGATTCTGTGCCTTCTGTTCTTGCCAGATCAGGGCAGCCAGCCCTTTGAGGTCTGAAGATGGACTTCTGAGTCTTCCCTGGATGTTTCCACTGAGGGAAGTATACTGGAAGCATGAGTGCAAAAGGAAGCACTTAGACTCCACTCAGGAGTCCCCATTAAGGCATCTCTTTTCTGAGGACGTGGTTTGGGTCCTGCAGGAGGTCAAGAAACCCACTACCAGGAAATCGTATATGTCCAAATGGAACCAATTTTCTCTCTGGTGCCTCTGTCACCATTAGGATCCCCTATCTGTGGAGGTTCCTTTGGTTCAGTTTTATTTGTGTGATCTGCTTCATGCTGAATTTAACATATTCTTCAGTGAAAGCTCCACCTATCAGGATTTTGTGCTTGTCTGCCCTTGACTCAGCCTTTGGCATCTAGATTTGAGGTCAAGCAATTCCTTAAGGGCGGTCTTCATATCGGGCCTCCTAGGTGGCCAGTTCCACCTTCCTCGTATCTCAATTTTGTACTTGAAGAATTGACTCAAGCTCTTTTTGAGCTGGATTATTCAGCTTCCGTGAAAAAAGAATGTTGTTCTTTTGACCCTCACTTCAGTTAAGAGAGTGTCTGAACTTTAGGCTGTCATGGCTGTTCCTTCTTTCTCAGTTTTTTCACAGTGATAGGGTGTCTGTTCATACTGATCCTTCTTTTATGCCCAGGGTGGTCAATGAGTTGTCCCTTAATCAGTCTGTTCATCTTCCTCCATTTTTTTCCTTCTCCACAGTCTGCCAGTAAGAAGGTCCTTAACACCTTGGATTTACATAAATAACTCTGATATTGTTTGGTTAACACTAAAGTTATTTGCACATCTGAGCAGCTTTTTGTTTCCTTTCATCTATGGTCTTTGGAGTTGGTTGTTCATCAGCAAACCATCCCTTCCTGGATTTCTAAAGCCATTTTTTCTTTTCATGGTAAAAGTCTCTCCTCCTCTTCTGTAAATGCTCATTCTACCAGGGCTGTTGCCTCATCTAGTGCTTTTTTCAAGGGGTTGGATGCTAATTCTATCCTTGATGCTGCTACTTGGTCCTTTGATCATACTTTCACAAAGTATTACAAGTTGGATGTTATTTTCGAGGGCCAGAGCTAACTTTGCCAGGTCTGTCCTGCATGGTTTTCTGGAGGGCTCTTCCCTGCTACCCTCCTCCCAGGCTTCCTCTTGAGCTACTCTCCCTTAGGTTATGAATATTGCAACAGTGATATAGAAGGACATAATGAAGGTGTGTAAAATCATACCATAATAGTAGATGGCCTTTTCTTCACTGTTGCAGTAGTCACTCCCTCCTGCCCCTTTGCTCTACCTGTTCTTTCTTGCCCTTGTGTCTGAGGGGCTTTATTTCTTTTTTTTTTCCCTTCCGAATACACGTGTATTTTTTTGTCCCTAGGGATATTTTGTTCCTTTTGGGGCTTTTCCAGTACTGAGTGTGTGCATCCGTATATTATCCCTATGACTTGTGCGTGGAGCATACGTGTGACATATGGTGCTTATAAGGCGATGGTATACTGGCTAGGGATTCATTTCTGAATCTCAAAATATCGACTTTCAGTATCTTGAGACCAGAATAGCAAAAGTCCACAAAAATGAAAAAACAAAACAAAGATATCCACAGTATCAAAAATAATAGACGGCATCCCCATCTGGGGGACTGTGCCCTCCCACACCCACCCTACTTATATATACCAACTAAGAGGTTGCACTAACACGAAAAACAAAACTAATGTAATTATAGGAGATTACTAGGCTAATGGCTATGGGGCCCTTAGAAGCCTAGCCAAGAGTTTATCCCCAGAAAAGAAACCACAATACAGCACCTGTCGCCCCTGTCAGTGAGAGACACAGGTGGAACCCCTGGGAAAAATCTGTGGTTGCCCATCCACTCATCAAGATTGCGCTTGAAGAGGGTCGGTGACATACTTTGTTTGACATGTATGGGGGAGTCTATTCCAGAGACTGGGCAGCCTCTGGGAGACAAACTTGTCTCTCCAGCAGAGTTTTGCTAATGTCACATATTAGATTGAAGCCTTTCGAAGGAGTTAGACTTATGGATATGGAGCATCTCTAGTAGGGCAGGGTCTCAGATTGCCTTGTAGGCCAGACACAGGTCAGCTCTCAGCAGTCTGTACAATACAGAGTAGAGTGATGGTGATTTGAGCCTGTCCACATAGGACAGGTGTTGGAGGACATGGATTCTCTTTGTGAGGTATTTTTGTGGTCTTTCCACTTAGTGCAGGTGTATGGAGAGGTACATACCAAACGGGGCGTTGTACTCAATTATTGGCCTAATGAGAGAGGAGCACAGAGAAGCAATAACCTCCTTTTTTCTGGATGTAATCCCTTTACTTATGAGATGAACCAACTAAAAGGCTTTTCTGACCACTGCTGCTACATGATGGTCAAATGTGAGATTCTTGTCAACTTGTGTACCCAGGTGCATCACCCCAGGTTGTGTGCTTAGGAGGTTGCCGCTAATGTGGTAATCAGAAGGGACCGTGTTTTTGCCGAATGGTATGATGATACATTTTTTTTTGCATTTAACTTAAGGCCATGACTTTGGCACCAGTCATTTGTTGCTGTGAGACTCTCTTGAAGTATGTTAACATCATTCGGGGAGTCAGTGACACCATTCAACTTACAGACATCCGCAAACCTGGTCAGCCACAGGCCTTTTTTCTTTGCCTGGACCTCTGAGAAGTAGATGCCAAACAGTGGGAGTCCCAGGACAGATCCCTGGGGGACATCACTAATGACAGATCTGCTATCGGAGGTCGTGGCACCTATTTTGACCATGTGGGTCTGATCAGTGAGCCAATTGGCCACCCACCTGATGAGATAGGGATTTACACCAAGTTCTGTTAGCTTTTCGATGATGCCTGAGTGGGGGATTGTATCAAAGGCTTTGTCCAAGTCAAGGTAAGCTGTGTGTACTGCCTTTCCCTCATCCAGTGCCTTGGTGACGGTCTCAAAAAAAGTCAACCAGGTTCAGCAGGCAAGATATGCCCTTGACTAATCTGAACTGGGTGGGGTCAGGTGCATGGAGATTGCCTATGTCCTTGTTTTTGAGGTCCATAATAATATGCTCCATGGCCTTACAGATCAGACTTGTCAAGCTAATGGGGCGATAGTTACCAGGGTCAGTAGTGGCACCACATTTGTGCAAAGAGATGACAATGGCAGTTCTCCACTCTGCTAGAATGAAGCCTGTACTTAGGCTGCGGTTGAATAGGGTGCTCAATGGCGAGGCTAGTTCTTCATGGAAATGTTGCAGAATACAGCCTGGGATACTATCAGGTCCCATGGAAGCTGTGTTCTTTGCCTTGGATAGGGCCTTTAACACTTGATCTATGGAGATGTGAAGTGCGGGCCAGGTATTGGGGATGTCGAATGGGCCTTTGATGGGAAAGGGGGGTGAAGTTTGCGCTAAAGCTATCTGCTAGCAAGTTGGCTAAGTCAACAGGATCAGTGTAAGTATGTGCCATACACTCCCATTGCACACTGTTATACTTATCTCACGAGAAACACACACACTACATGCATACAAAACTCAGCACTTTCAACACTTGCGTGCACACACTCGCCTACCTACCCTAACCAACTTTTAAAACTTCCTAAAAAAGTAAAACAAACCACATGCCTGCCCAAAGCCCTGACATGACAGACTACAAACCTACCTGAATCTCCGAACATAATTGTACTTCAGCCGCCATCTTTACTACCCAGAAACCAGTAAACCTTTAAGTGACAGCATACAACGAAGGACAGAACACACCTACTTGCAGATTCAGCAAACTAAGATTCGACAGTGTGCAGATGTTCTTCATCTCACATTGCTGCAGTCATAACTTATGGGTAGTCCGCTGTCCTCGGTCGGCCCAAATACCAAAGTATTAGGCTGGCGTCGGTCATGGGCGCTCAGATCTGACGTCAGTGCGTCATGGTATTAAAGCGCATGACCGACGTCATATCCTCAGTCTTTTTTGCCGCATGGTCCGAAGCAGAAGCAGCGTTTGCAAGTGCCGTTCGGCGTTCTGAAATTTTCGTATTCTGAGTTTCAGACCGAAACCAAGTTGGGCTAAGTACCCCGTTGGGGAATATTTTTGTTTTTTCTTGCCTCAGTTAATTCCGGATGTCAGAAAAAGTGAATAATTGTATTTCTTGTGGGAAACAGATACCGCATAGGGATTACCACTCTCTTTGTATTCCTTGTTTGGGGCCTGAGCACGACGTAGTCGGGTGTCGCTTTTGTGCTAGGTTTAATAAGCGCACCATTAAACGTAGGTTAGATTGCGCTAGGCTTGTCTTCGGTAAGCGGTGTAATTATAATATGCCGTTGGATCCTCCGACGCCCGCTACCGCGAAGAAGCGCAAAGAAAAATCGTTAAGGTCCAAGCAGGATGAGTCGTCCGTTCCGGACGCCGGTTCTTTAGAAACTACGGTGGAATCTGTGGATCCAGCCGAGGTTTCAGCTGAGTCTCAGAGGGAGACATTAATTTTGCAAGATGTGGCCTCTCAGGAGTCAGGTCAGGCTGAGGGGGGCTCTCAGGTTGCTGTACTCCCTTCTTTGCCTAAGGTGGTTAGGCCTTCTCCTTCTGTTCCTAAGGTACCTTCCAAAGGCAGGCCTGGTTTGCCTTCCACAGGTGTCAGTCCTAGTTCTGCAGGTTCTGTGCCTAAAAAACACATGCTTAAAATGGCAGAAGATTTAATTTCCTTAATCAGGGGTTCTATGCCCCCTCCTGATAAGAGGCCTAGGGTGGAGCCAGAGGTGGAAAGTTTGGAGCAGGCTTCAGATTACTCAGAGTCTTCGGCTGAAGACATTCAGGATTTTTCCCCTTATTCTGATTCAGATGCAGAGGATTCCAGTCCTTCTGCTTCTCCTCCAGAGGATTTTTCTTTTTCAGAAACCCTGCATTCTATGAGGGAGCATTTTAAATGGGAAGGTCAGGATTTCTCAGATTCCCGAAAGAGGCTTAGGGAATTTCTGTTTTTACCACAGCATCGGCCCTTAGCTATACCTCCTGTTTTGGATGTTGTTCAAGACGTTTTCTCTGAGGCTTCCCTTAATCCAGACTCTTTGCCTCCTGCGCCAGTTAAACCAGATAGGTATTACAGAGTGCCTGAGGCTCATAAATATCTGTATAAGAGCCCAAGGGCTGACCCAGAAACTATTAGCCAGGGACCTAAGGGTGTCAGGGCTTCTGTTGTAAAGAATCCAGTTCCTATGGATAAAGATGCTAGAGCTTTGTATAGGTGGGGTAAGAAAGTGTATACCTCTTCCACTTTAGCAATGAGGGCTTTGAATTGCCAGTTTCATATGTTGAAGTACCAGAATTTTCTTCTTACTCAGTTAAAATCTAAAGTGGATGCTTTGGCAGAGGGCATAGAGTGTAAGGAATTACAGGATTTGGTTCATGCCTCTGATCAGGTGGGCAAGCATTCTTTGCAGTGTGGATGTTCTTCGTTCCCCATTGCTGCAGTCCTTACTATTGGGTATAGTCCGCGTCCAGTCGGCCCGAATACCAGAGTATAAGGCTGACGTCGGTCAGGGCGCATTAGACTGACGTCAGTACGTCAGGGTACTAATGCGCATGACCGACGTCATATCCTCAGTCTTTTTTGCCGCATGGTCCGATGCAGAAGCAGTTTTGCGAGTGCAGGTTGGCGTTCTGAAATATTTCCGAAACCGGAGTTTCAGACCGAAACAGAGTTGGCTAAGTACCCGTTGGGAACATTTTGGTTTTTTCTTGCCTCAGTATTTAACCGGATGTCAGAAAAAGTGAATAACTGTATTTCTTGTGGGAAACAGATACCTCATAGGGATTACCATACCTTGTGTATACCTTGTTTAGGGCCTGAGCACGACGTTGTTGGTTGCCGCTCTTGTGCTAGGTTTAACAAACGCACTATTAAGAGGAGGTTAGACTGTGCCAGGTTAGTGTTTGGGAAGCGTTGCAATTATAAAATGCCGTCGGATGCTCCGACGCCCGCTTCATCCAAGAAGCGCAAGGACAAAACAGCGAAGCCTAGGGTTGATGAACCGGCAGTCCCGGACGTCGGTTCTTTAGAAGGCTCAGTGGAGCCAGAGGTTTTGCCAGGAGTTTCCATGGAGTCTCAGGCAGAAACTTTACTGTTACAGGATGTGCCTTCTCAGGAGGTAGGCCAGGCTGAGGGGGCTTCTCAGGTAACTGTTCTTCCCTCTCTTCCCAAGGTAGTTAGAGCCTCTCCTTCTGTTGCCAAAACTTCTTTGAGAGGTAGGCCTAGTTCAGCTTCAGTGGGGGCTTCTCCTAGCATTTCGGGTTCTGTACCTAAGAAACATATGCTTAAACTGGCAGAAGATTTGATTACTATGATTAGAGGTTCTATGCCCCCGCCTGATAAGAGGCCTAGGGTGGAACCGGAGTTTGATAGTTTTGAACAGTGTTCAGAGGCTTCAGAGTCTTCTGCAGAAGACTTACAGGAGTATCCTACTTATTCTGATTCTGATGTGGATGTTTCCACTCCTACAGCTTCTCCTCCTGAGGATTTCTCATTTTCAGAGACTCTGCATTCCATGAGGGAGCACTTTAAATGGGAAGGCCAGGATTACTCTGATTCCAGGAAAAGGCTTAGGGAATTCTTGTTTTTACCCCAGCATAGGCCCTTAGCTATTCCTCCTGTGTTGAATGTGGTGGAAGATGTTTTTGCAGAGGCTTCACTGAACCCTGACTCTTTGCCTCCTGCTCCTGTTAAGCCTGATAGGTATTATAGGGTGCCCGAAGCTCATAAGTATTTGTTTAAGAGTCCTAGGGCGGACCCAGAAACTATTTCTCAAGGGCCTAAAGGTGTTAAGGCCTCTGTGGTTAAAAATCCTGTTCCCACTGATAAAGAGGCAAGGGCTTTGGATAGGTGGGGAAAGAAAGTGTATACTTCTTCCACTCTAGCCATGAGAGCGTTGAATTGTCAGTTTCACATGCTAAAATATCAGAATTATCTCCTTTCACAATTAAAATCTAAGGTGGATGCTTTGGCGGAAGGTATTGAGTGTAAAGAGTTGCTGGATTTGGTTCATGTGTCTGAACAAGTGGGTAAGCATTCTTTGCAATGTGGTTTTGATGCTGTACAGGCCTCCTCGAGGGTGGCTGCTACTAGTTCTGTTCTTCGCAGGTATGCCTGGTTGAAGGATCAGAATTTAGCTGAGCATGTTAAGACAAGGATTTTGGATGCTTCTTTACAGTCTGATGTGTTGTTTGGATCGCCTGTGGAAGCAGTTTTAAAGAAAATGGAAGACAAAGCTAAGTCTATGCAAACTGTTAAAGATTTTTTGCAGGTGCAGCCACCGAAGTTTAGTAGAAATTGGCCTGCTAAGGGGTGGACATATCCTGCTTATGATTCCCAGTCTAGGGGTAGGTCTAGACGTGGTAGGGGCAGGGCGCAAGGTTCTTTTAGGCCTAGAACAGGGAGTTCACCTGCTCAGACTTCTGGTGAGGGCAGGGGTCAGTCCTTTCGTAAACAGACCCAATGACCTGTCTTTTCAGCTGCCAGTAGATTCTCGTCTGGCAGCTCCTTTGGGAGGAAGACTGTCTCTTTTCAAAGAAAATTGGGATTTAATTACTCAAGACAAATGGGTGTTGGATATCATTCACCACGGTTACAGATTTTATTTCCATACAATGCCCCCTTTCAAAGGCATGCCAGACGTTCCTCCTCCACAAAGAAAGGAGGCTCACAAGCAAGTTTCTCAGTTACTCGGATGGGGGCCATTCAGCCAGTCCCTGTATCAGAAAGGGGCCTAGGATTTTATTCTCGCCTGTTCCTAGTACCAAAGAAGGGGAACACGTGGAGACCAATTTTGGATTTATCTCTCCTCAACACTTTTCTGGACATTCCCAAGTTCAAGATGTTGACGTTACAACAGCTTTTACCTCTGCTGGGCAAAGATCACTGGATGGTAACTTTAGATCTCAAGGAAGCTTACCTTCATGTGCCTATAAGGCTAAGTTGCAGGAAGTATCTGCGGTTTCGAGCTGGAAATTCTCATTATCAGTTCTCTGCATTGCCCTTTGGCTTATCTACTGCGCCCAGAGTATTCACAAAGGTTCTGGCTCCAGTGATAGCTTACTTCAGGCTTCAAGGAATTCAAATCTATCCTTACTTGGACGACTGCCTGATTCTGGCTCAAAAAAAGGAAGACCTTCTACAACATCTGGAATATGTTATAGCAGTGCTAAGATGCCTAGGGTATTCTGTGAACGAAATAAAGTCCAGTCTAGTACCCTCTCAAGACATGTGCTTTCTGGGTGTGAGACTGAATACAGCAGCCCAGATGGCCTTTTTAACCCCGGACAAACAAAAGAGTCTGTCACTTTACTTCCATCAACTATCTCATCAGTCCGTGCTGACTGCAAGGACAGTCCTTCAAGCATTAGGGTTCATGGCATCTTGTATTCTGGTGCTTCCCAATGCCAAACTGCATATGAGGAAGCTACAATGGTATCTCAAAATGTATGGACACAGCACTGCCAGGATTTGGACACTGTCATTCAAATAATACCTTGCCTTCAAAAAGAATTTTTGTGGTGGGCTCAGGAATGTCACCTAAACAAGGGACTCTCTGTGACCCGGCCAGAGGCGAGTCAGATTTTAACGACAGATGCCTCGGACATTGCTTGGGGAGCTCATCTAAATGGAAAGTGGATACAAGACAAGTGGCCTGCCAGACTACAGCATCTACATATCAACATGAAGGAGATGTTAGCAGTCCAGTTTGCATTAATGGCTTTCAAGGAGTTACTTCTTCCAGGGCAGGTGTTGATTCTAACAGACAACACAACTGTCATGTGGTGCATCAACAAACAAGGGGGAACACATTCTTATCCTCTATGCAGGCAAGCAATGATTTTATGGGAGACTGCGCTAAGCTTGCAACTAACTCTTCAGGCAAGGTTTCTGCCAGGAGCACAGAACTCCTTAGCAGATGTGTTAAGCAGACAAATCATGGATCCCCACGAGTGGAAACTGGATCTTCATGTATTTCAAAAATTGACAGTGTCATGGGGGACTCCAGACATAGATCTGTTCGCTTCTCCACTAAACCACCAGCTGCCACAGTATTGCACAAAGGGGTTTCATCACACAGCTTGGAAAGTGGATGCTCTGTCTTTCAGTTGGAAAAACCTTCATGTGTATGCCTTTCCTCCTCTGCCTCTTCTTCCAAAGGTACTATTAAAGGTCAGACAAGACAGGCCAAGGATGATTTTGATAGCTCCAGATTGGCCTCGGCAACACTGGTACCCACTACTACGGAGTCTGGTAAGGAAGCCTCCATGGCCTTTACCTCTGATTCCTCATCTGTTATCTCAGAAGGATGGTCATCTGTTCAATGTCAAGCTTCACTCTCTTCATCTAACAGCCTGGCATATTCTGTGTTGAAACACAGCAGGTCTCAACTTCCTCAACAAGTTTTAAATGTGATTATGGAAGCTAGAAGACCTAGTACAAGGAAAGTGTACATGAAAAATGGAAGAGATTTTTATTTTGGAGTACAGCAAAGAATTTGCAGGTTTCTGAGCCTAATTTGAGTGTGGCTCTTCAATATCTTACTGAGTTATTGGACAAAGGTTTGTCCTTCTCTTCCATTAAGATTCATGCTGCAGCAATTTCAGCTCACTATGATTGTGACCCACCATTGTTTTCGCACCCTTTGTTCAAGCAGTTTCTTAGAGGGGCAAAGAATATAAGACCCCACGTGAGCTCCTACTCCTGCTTGGGATCTCAATTTTGTGTTGGAAAAACTTACTCTACAACCTTTTGAGCCTGCGGCTACTGCTGAATTGAAATACTTGTCATGGAAGACTGCTTTTCTGTTGGCTATTACTTCTGCAAGAAGGGTGTCTGAGTTGCAGGCCCTTATGGCAGTAGAGCCATTTTGATTTTCCATAAGGATAGGGTATCATTACGTACTAATCCTTCCTTTATGCCTAAGGTGGTTTCTAGTGTGGCTTTAAACCAAACTATTCATTTGCCTACTTTTTATGCAGACCCCCAAAATAAAGGGGAACAGATTTTGCACACTTTAGATGTACACAGGCAATTGCGTTATTATTTAAGCAGGACTAAGGATTTCAGGCAGTCTCAGCAGTTGTTTGTTTCTTTTGCTTTGAGTTCACAGGGCAAGCCTGTGTCAAAACAAACTATTTCTAGGTGGATTGGCTTTTGCATTGCATTTTGTTATTCCCATCATGGCAAGGAGATTCCAGCTGGGATTAGGCCTCATTCCACTAGGGCTACTGCCACTTCAACAGCTTTTCTAAGGGGGGTGGCAACTAAGGATATTTTGGAAGCAGCTACTTGGAGTTCAGTGCATACTTCCTCTAAGCATTATCACCTTCCTATCTACTCTAAGTCTAGGGCTGGTTTTGCCACAGCTGTTTTGCAAGGCATGCTGTCAGCTCCTGCTTCTTTATGATTTGCCAGCCTCCCTTACCTCTGCTTTGGGATTCTACCCAATAGTAAGGACTGCAGCAATGGGGAACGAAGAACATAGTACAGTTTTGTACCTACCATAAATGTAGATGTTCGAGGATCCCCATTGCTGCAGTCCAATTTACCCTCCCTCCTTCCCCTCTGTGTTTAGGGGTGGTTGTGTAGGTGAGGTTACATGCTTATATTTTTGTATATATTCTTGTATATATTGTACATATTTTTGGTGCAGGTATTTTGGGCCTTGTCTTTTTAGGGTCTTCTGACATCTGGGGCAAGAAAAGACTGAGGATATGACGTCGGTCATGCGCATTAGTACCCTGACGTACTGACATCAGTCTAATGCGCCCTGACCGACGTCAGCCTTATACTCTGGTATTCGGGCCGACTGGACGCGGACTATACCCAATAGTAAGGACTGCAGCAATGGGGATCCTCGAACATCTACATTTATGGTAGGTACAAAACTGTACTTTTCAATGCTTTACAGGCTTCTTCCAGGGTGGCTGCTACTGGTTCAGTTATCCGCAGGCACGCCTGGCTTAAGGATCAGACTTTGTCAGAGCATGTTAAAGCTAGAATTTTGGATGCTCCTTTGCAGTCTGAAGTTTTGTTTGGTTCTCCTGTGGAGTCTGTCTTGAAGAAAATGGAAGACAAGGCTAAGTCTATGCAGACTGTTAAAGATTTTTTGCAGGTGCAGCCCCCTAAGTTTAGCAGGAATTGGCCTACTAAGGGATGGGCTTACCCTTCTTCTGATTTACAGTCTAGGGGTAGATCTAGACGTGGTAGGGGCAGAGCTCAGGGTTCTTTCAGGCCTAGAACATGGAGTTCCCCTGCACAATCTACAGGTGAGGGCAGGGGCCAGTCCTTTCGTAAACAGGCCCAATGACCTGCATTTTCAGCTGCCAGATCCTTCCTGTCTGGCAGCTCCTTTGGGAGCAAAGTTGGCACTCTTCAAGCAAAACTGGCTTTTAGTCACCCAGGACAAATGGGTGTTGGACATTATAGACCGAGGCTACAAGTTTTATTTCCACACATTGCCTCCTTTCAAAGGCATGCCAGACGTTCCTCCTCAGCAAAGGGTAGAGGCTCACAAACAGATTTCTTTACTTCTTCAAATGGGGGCTATACAGCAGGTCCCTCTGTCAGAAGTGGGCCTAGGATTTTATTCTCGCCTGTTTCTAGTACCAAAGAAAGGAAACACTTGGAGGCCGATTTTGGATTTATCCATCCTCAACACATACCTGGACATTCCAAAATTCAAAATGTTGACGTTGCAACAACTTCTGCCTCTGTTGGGCAAAGATCACTGGATGGTAACTCTGGATCTCAAAGAGGCTTATCTTCATGTTCCTATCAGGCCCAGTTGCAGGAGATTTCTGCGTTTTCGAGCTGGGACTTTACATTATCAGTTCTCTGCATTGCCCTTTGGCTTATCTACTGCGCCCATGGTGTTCACAAAGGTTCTGGCTCCGGTGATAGCCTTCTTAAGGTTAAGAGGAATACAGATTTATCCTTATTTGGACGATTGCCTGATTCTTGCTCAACACAAGCACGAGCTTCTTCACCATCTACAGTATGTTATGGCAGTGTTAAGGTGCCTAGGGTATTCTGTGAACGAAACAAAGTCCAGTCTAGTACCCTCTCAGGAGATGTGCTTTCTGGGTGTGAGACTGAATACAGCTTCCCAGATGGCTTTTTTGACCCCGGACAAACAAAAGAACCTGACACTTTACTTCCATCAATTGTCTCTACGGTCCAGGCTGACTGCAAGGACAGTCCTTCAAGCCTTGGGGTTCATGGCATCTTGTATTCTAGTGCTTCCCAATGCAAAACTGCATATGAGGAAGCTGCAATGGTATCTCAAAAATGTATGGACACAACACTGCCACGATCTGGACACTGTCATTCAAATAATACCTTGCATTCAAAAGGAATTTTTGTGGTGGGCTCAGGAATGTCACCTAAACAAGGGACTCTCTGTGACCCGACCAGAGGCGAGTCAGATCTTAACGACAGATGCCTCGGACAAGGCTTGGGGAGCACACCTCAATGGAAAATGGGTTCAAGACACGTGGCCTGCCAGACTTCAACATTTACATATCAACTTGAAGGAGATGTTAGCAGTGCAATTTGCATTGATGGCTTTCAAGGATTTACTTCACCCAGGGCAAGTGTTGATTCAAACAGACAACACAACTGTCATGTGGTACATCAACAAGCAAGGGGAACCCATTTACCCTCTTTGCAGGCAAGCTATGATTTTGTGGGAGACTGCTCTCAGTTTGCACCTCACTCTTCAGGCAAGGTTTCTACCAGGAGCACAGAACTCCTTAGCAGATGTTTTGAGCAGGCAGATAGTGGATCCCCACGAGTGGAAGTTGGATCCTCATGTATTTCGACAGTTGACAGTGATATGGGGGACTCCAGACATAGATCTGTTCGCTTCTCCACTAAATTTCCAGTTGCCAAAGTTTTGCACAAGAATGTTTCATCCCACAGCTTGGAAAGTGGATGCTCTGTCATTCAGTTGGAGCAATCTTCACGTCTATGCCTTTCCGCCTCTGCCTCTCCTTCCCAAGGTACTCTTGAAGGTCAGACAGGACAAGCCCTCCATGATTCTGATAGCTCCAGATTGGCCTCGACAGCACTGGTACCCTCTGCTGAGGAGTTTAGTACGGGAGCCGCCTTGGCCTTTGCCTTTGATTCCACACCTTTTGTCTCAGGAGGGCAAATGTCAGGATTCAGTCCCTGCATCTAACAGCTTGGCATATTCTGTTCTAGAACCTGGAGGGTCGCAGCTTCCTCAACAAGTTTTGAATGTTATTTTGGAGGCCAGAAGGCCTAGTACAAGGAAGGTTTATGCTGATAAATGGAGGAGATTTTTTATTTGGAGCAAAGCAAAAAGCTTTGATGTTTCCAGGCCTAATTTGAGTGTTTCTCTTCAATATCTTACAGAATTATTAGACAAGGGTTTGTCTTTCTCCTCTGTAAAAGTTCATGCTTCAGCTATTTCTGCTCACTATGACTGTGACCCACCATTATTCTCTCATCCTTTGTTTAAGCAATTCCTTAGAGGGGCAAAGAACATAAGACCCCCGCGTAGAGCTCCTACTCCTTCCTGGGATCTCAATTTTGTGTTGGAAAAACTTACTTTACCTCCTTTTGAACCTGCAGCTACGTCTGAGTTAAAGTTTTTGTCTTGGAAGACTGCTTTTTTGTTGGCCATTACGTCTGCTAGAAGGGTTTCTGAATTACAGGCCCTAATGGCAGTTGAACCCTTCCTAATTTTTCATAAGGACAGGGTATCTCTGCGTACTAACCCTACTTTTATGCCTAAAGTGGTTTCAAATGTGGCCTTGAACCAATCTATTCATTTGCCTACTTTTTATGCAGATCCCCAAAATAAAGGGGAGAAAATTTTGCACACTTTGGATATTCACAGGCAGTTGCGTTATTACTTGAGCAAGACTAAAGGGTTCAGACAGTCTCAACAGTTGTTTGTTTCTTTCGCTTTGGGCTCTCAGGGGAAACCTGTTTCAAAACAAACTATTTCTAAGTGGATTGGCCATTGTGTTGCTTTTTGTTATTCTCATCATGGTAAAGAGATTCCGGCTGGAATCAGACCTCATTCCACTAGGGCTACTGCCACTTCTACTGCTTTTTTAAGGGGGGGTAGCTACTAAAGATATTTTGGAGGCAGCTACTTGGAGTTCAGTGCACACTTTTTCTAAACATTACCATCTACCTCTTTATTCCAAGTCTAGGGCTGGATTTGCCACTGCAGTCTTACAGGGCATGTTAGCAGCTCCCAATGCTTTATGATTTTGCCAGCCTCCCTTTACCTTTGCTTTGGGATTCTACCCATAAGTTATGACTGCAGCAATGTGAGATGAAGAACATAGTACAGTTTTGTACCTACCATAAATGTAGATGTTCGAAGATCCACATTGCTGCAGTCCAATTTACCCTCCCTCCTTCCCCTCTGTAGTTTAGGAGTGGTTGTATGGTTTGGGTGGTAGAGGTTGTTTGCACATGGGTTTTTGGAGGTTTGTCTATTTTTGGCTGTGGCCTTTCTTTTTAGGGCATTCTGACATCTGGGGCAAGAAAAGACTGAGGATATGACGTCGGTCATGCGCTTTAATACCATGACGCACTGACATCAGATCTGAGCGCCCATGACCGACGCCAGCCTAATACTTTGGTATTCGGGCCGACCGAGGACAGCGGACTACCCATAAGTTATGACTGCAGCAATGTGGATCTTCGAACATCTACATTTATGGTAGGTACAAAACTGTACTTTTCAATCAACTGAAAGTTTTGCAGTTCTGGTCTTGAGGTACCTGAAATTTGATATTTCAGTATTTCGAGATTCAGAAGTGAATTCACTGGCTGGACATTGGGAAATGCCTTAGGTTATGAATATTGCAACGGTGAAGAGACTGACATCCACTGTTATGGTAAGATTTTACACAGCTATACTTTCTGTATTAAAAGAAAAAGCATTGAGTAGGCTATATTTGCTTAGTATTTTTACTGAGACCTTTATAGCTAACATATACCTTTCTTTTGCAGCAAGGATTACTGGAGTTTAGGGATAGGTACTGTGGTGTCCTTTTTCACAGGTTATACAGGAGTACTGTATAAAGCATGTGGTGATTTGTAGAATTTCACACACACCGCAGGTGGTGCACTGTTGCATAGTCCCTAAGGCAAACCTGTGCTGATTCGTAAAAACACCTTGTCATAAGAACATGTATGAAATTTAGTTTGACATGTACCTCCTCCTTCTGAATGTTGTTTATTTGTTGTCTGCAACTTTTGCACTGCCACCTTTTTAAAATTAAATCCTAACCAATTTAGTCTGCAGTTATGGTTGCTGTCTGTCAAGATAAATTTATACAATACATGCATTATTTCAACAAATACAATAATTTCATTTTGTTGTAATACACCAGTCACTATATACAAATAATCTGAGAGACATACATTTAACAGCCTTTGGGTTAAAATGTGCCTGCCTATCATTGTATGGGATATTAAGAAGGCTTTGTGTTTTTGTAACGTTCTCAAGATAGTCCCTTTATATGTCATAGAACACAAGATATTTTTGGATGTTAGAGGGGTAGACATTACTTTGTCACATTATCCTCCTTTTTCATTACTGAACATGAATTTTGTTGTCTTTCAGGATCCTTGTGAAGATAAAAGGCATAAAGATATTTGGTCAAAAGAGAAGACTTGTGATCGTTTTCCCAAGTTGCTGATTATTGGCCCCCAGAAAACAGGTATAGTGAGCCAATTTATAATACACAGAGTACAGTTATGACTATATTTCTATCAGACTCAGATGTAGCATCATGTGGCTCCATTGTGCAGAGGCTAAAAGCCCTGACTGCTGCTTCACTCTCTCTCTCTCTTAACCTTGGTTTGATTAACAGCCTGAGCATAGGAAAGAGCTGACTAGGAGGGATGAAAATGAGAGGCTGGTGTCAACATTTGCTCATCTTACATGTTCATAGCTGGATAGATAAGTATTTAGCAATCAGCCAATAACCCATATTCAAAAGTTATCACCAGCATCAAGGATAACAACACAAGATTGACCAGAGGAGAATTTGAGGCTGTCAATCAAGTTGTCTTCATTTACCTTGAAGATATCCAGGGTGTTACACTGCTTGATGTATAGTGGACGTTTGTTCCAGATCTGTATTGCCAGCTTATTTTATATATGTGTTGGTGACTGTTTAGTTCCGACTAATTATATAGGGAATATTTTGTTTTGTTTTGTGGAGGAATAGGTCATTGAAGGTTGGATCTTTCATGACTGAAAATCTCTGAGGTCTCTCAAGTTGAGTGGTATGTTTAAACAAAGGAATAGCAAAAGGAGCGTTATGTTCAGTAATGGGTCTGATGTGATAAGAATAAAGGAGAATTAAGATTTTGGATCCAGAGGAGATGCTTATAGCAACTTGATGAGCCATTTGAAAGGCTTTTTGAACTACTGCTAAGACATGACTGCAAAAGGGTGAGGAATTATCAACAAGAGTGACTAGATCTCATGTAGCAGAGTCTGAATGGAAGGTCTTTTTTCCCCCTAAACATATTTATTACATTTTCATATATGGCAAAGGCAATCTTAAATGTATATAAATGAAAAACATGCAAAATGATACCACTTTATTTGCAAACAGTTTACATCATAGACACCCTTGAAACAACTGTAGTTGCAAACATTATACAGCACTTATAAACCTTCCAGTCATTGTCAGTTAAGCATTCTATGGCTCATTCAAATCTTACCTCTTAAACCTCGTTCCTTCTCTGTATAAATTGTTCCCACAATTCCCATTTTTTTTCCTTTGCTCCTTCCCTTTTCTAAAGATCACATTTCCAGTCGTTTTATCTCTGTTACTATATTCACTACTTCTAGTAAAGTTGGTCTAGACCTTTATTTTCATTTTCTAGTAATTGCTTTTTTGGCAGCAACCTTAATTAGACTCAGTAAGGCTTTACTGTGTCTAAGCAATTCTGATTCTGTATCATAACTCAAAAAAATCATCTCCCCAGTCAGTTCGATCCACTCATCCAGCAGATGACAGAGCGGCCTGCAGAGAATCCCTAAAGGCGGCCACCTCATTACACTCCCAAAAATATGTTCCCATCTACCTCTGTCTTGCCTCTCACACCTCCAACATTTGATATCCACCAAAGGAAAAATTCTTTGGATGCTACTTGAGGTATAAAATACCTATGTAAACACTTCCAGGCAAAGATCCTAAATCATCTAGATTTTGTTGCATATTTGGGAGATAAACATATATCCCCCACTGTCTCCTCCTGAATTGCTTATCTGATCTCTCTTCCCAATCCTTTCTAAACTCCTGTGATTCTTATAATTGTCATGCACTATTTTATATGCTTTACTAATTATTCCTTTTTTAATGACAGCTTCTGTTCTAGATTCTGTTAAAAACTCTACCAGTGCTGGTCATTTCGGAGCCCTCTATTTCTTTCTCTTTGCCTATATTCTGATGTCAGTCCTTGATAGGGAATGCAATCTCTAACCTGCAGTGCAAATAAATTCCTGGCCTCTTCCCATTCTATTATCTTTCCCTTTCTTGTCACTTGTTCCCAATACCTTGGTTCTTTTGCCAGTTTTCTGCAATAAATTCCAGCCCCCTCTTGCCTATTATCTATATCCCTGACCATAGTCATCCCTATCGACAAAATTAATTTTCTCCATTCACTTGCTGGTTTGGTTCTTAGAATACTCCCTGCTGTTTTATGAGTATAATATTCTGTATGATTTTGGTTGTTCTCCTTAAGAGTCTGCATCCAAAATCCCAATCTCTCCTTACTTCTTGAGCTTCCTCCCCATGTCAGCATCATTCCTTTCCACTTTGAATTATGAATTATAAATGTTCTTCATGTTTCACTGTTGCAGTCATCACCTGTAGGTTATCACTGCTTTGGTAGCCCTCAATCGGCCCGAATACCAGAGTAATTTTTTTTCGTCGGATGCAGTCGCGTGTAGTCTGATGTCAGGTCGTCAGTGCTGTAAAGCAAGGCAGCCAACGTCATTACATCAGTCTTTCTTGCTGTGGAGCCTGTAGCAGAAGCAGTTCGCATGAGTGCCGATCGGTCGCTACCAGAAGTTGAATTTCAGCTGAAAACGTCTAAAGCTAAGTACCCCATTGGGGATCCTTTTTTCTTGCACTAACCGATGTCTGAAAAAGTTAGCAATTGTCTTGCCTGTGGAAAGCAGATCCCACACTGAGACTTCCATTCTTACTGCGTCACTTGTTTAGACCCAGACCACGACGTCCCCTGTTGCCAGTTATGTGCCCTCTTTAATGCGAGAACCATTCAGCGTAGAGCTCTTTTTATAGACAGTTACTTTCATGTTCCATTTTTGCATTCCAATATGGCGTCCATCAGCCAGCAATCTGCAGATATTCCAAAAAAAAGAGATAAAAATAGAGACAGACCACACAAGGCTAAGCCTTCCGACGATGCTGCCACTAAGCAGTTCGTCAGTTCTCTGGAATTCAGTGAGGAGCTTTTGCAGCCCCTGATGCCTGATTCAATATCTATGCAGGCCTCTACTGAGATCCTTTCAGAGTCCGGTATGCCACAGAAATCTTCTTCGTCTTCCGAGCCTTTGGCTGTCTCTGCCTTGGTTTGGTCTGGAGCCGCAACTGAGGCACCTGCTTCCGAGGAGCCCTCTCGCACTACCGAATCTAAACAAAAACCGACGTCTTTGCATCCGACTACCCTTTCCCTCAGACCAACAGATTCTCTCAGACCCAGAAGCCAGGCCACTCCTCGAAAATCTGCTTCTAGCCACCATCTTACTACTGCTCCACCACCCCAAGCACAAATGCTTAAAATATCGGAGGATCTCATCTCCTTTATCCAGGGTAGTCAGGCCCCTACTTCTAAAAGGAAAAGGCACCCTTCCCCAGAAGTTATGACAGAACAGGATTCTGAGGAATCTGACTATTCAATTATTGAAGAGGAACAGCATCCCTTAGCTGCTTAGGAGGATTCAGATGCAGAGGAATCCATCCCTTCTGCCTCCCCACCAAAGGACCTTTCCTTTGGGGAAACACCTCACTCCCTCAGGGAATTTTTCCAATGGAAATCTCAGACTTCCCACAGTCTGAAAAGACTTGGAGAGTTTCTGGACCTACCCCAGCACAGACCCCTGGCCACCCCCCCTATTTTAGAAGTGGTTGATGATGATTTCCATGAATCCAGCTTAGCCCCTGACACCCTCCCTCCTGCACCCAGTAAACCTGACCGGCACTACAGAGTACCGGATTCTCACAAATACCTGTACAGAAATCCTGCTGCAGACCCAGAGGTCATTACTTAGGGACCTCAAGGAGATAAGACTAGTTCTGCCAAGAATTCTCTTCCTTCTGACATGGACTCCAGAGCTCTGGACAGATGGGGTAAAAAAGTATACACCTCTGTAAACTTAGCTGTCAGAGCACTCAGTTGTCAGTTCCGTATGTTAAAATATCAACAGCACACTTTGGAACAATTAAAACAGAAGATTGCTACCTTTCCTGACTGTGCCAATTCAAAAGAGTTAGCAGATTTACTGCATTCTGTTTGTCAAGTGGCCAAACACTCTTTACATTGTGGATATGACACCCTAGAAGCCTCTAGCAGGGCAGCATTGACAGGATCTGTTATTACGAGACATGTATGGCTGAAGTATCATCCTCTCCCTGATCATGTCAAGTCTTAAGCTTATTGATGCACCCCTAGATAAGGAGCATTTATTTGGGGGAAAAAGCCGAAGAGGTGCTTAAAAAGCTGGAAGATGAAGCAAAATCTATGCAAACAGTAAAAGATTTCTTTCAAGTTCAAACCCCCCCCCCCCAGATTCAGCAGGAACTTTCCCTCCAAGCACTGGGCCTTCCCTGCACCTAGCAGACAGGGCCAAGGTAAGCCCCGCAGGGACAGACCATCCAGGCCCCTATCCCAGGTCAGCAAAGAAGAATACAGTGGGCCACTTCCATCTCTAAGGCAGGGAGTTCTAAGTCAACCTTCTATGGCAAACACTCACAATGACTCCCCCTCCCCCTTCTGCCCTCCCATCTCTCATCAGAAACTAGGAGGAAGGCTCTCCCTCTTCAAAGACCATTAGCTTTCTGTAACAAAGGACCAATGGGTCTTAAAGATCATTTCTCAGGGATACACATTCTCTTTTGGCAAACTCCCAATTCCCAGAGGGTACCCGGACTTACCTCCAAATCAGTGGGCAGAGGCACAGAAAAAGGTCCAAGCTCTCATATCCCAGGGGACAGTAGAACCTGTCCTCTCAGATCAAACAGGCAAAGGCTTTTATTCCAAACTATTCCTAGTTCCCAGAAAAGAGGGCACTTGGCACCCCCATCCTGGATCTATCAATTCTGAACACCTCCCTGGTGGTCCCCAGATTCAAAATGCTAATTTTGCAGCAACTGCTGCCTATGCTAACAAAAAATGCCTGACTAGTGACCCTAAACCTAAAAGATGCCTGCCTCCACATCCCCATCAGGGAATCATGCAGAAAATTCCTGCACGTCAGAGCAGGCTCACAACAGTTTTAGTTGTCTGCGCTGCCCTTTGGCTTATCTACTGTTCCCAGAGTATTCAACAAATGCTTGGCCCCGGCCATAGCATTCTGCAGACAGAGAAGTGTGCAGATTTACCCTTACCTGGACGACTGCCTCATTCAGGCAGAGTGCAAAGAAAAACTGCTCCAGGATCTTCTCTTTGTCGTATCACTCCTAACTTCCTAAGGGTTCACCATCAATGAGAAGAAGTCAAAACAAAACCCCACCAGGAAGATCATTTTATTGGGAGCTGTGCTAGAGACAGCATCCCAAATGGCCTTCCTATCCCCAGAAAAGCAGAGCTTCCTTCCTCCCTGCTTCACCCAGTTGGCTTCCAAAAGTCACCTGACTGCGAGGAAATTCCTGCAAGCCCTGGGATACATGGCATCTTGCAACCTTCTCATTCCCCTGGCCAGGCTTCACATGAAAAAGCTTCACTGGTATGTGTAAAGAACCTTTGGTGCTAGCACACTCAGTCTCTAGAGACCTCTCTCCCTCTGATCCCAAGTATAAGGGCTGTGTGCCAGGAACAAGGGTCTCACCTTCTTCCGCCCTTCTGGCCAGACCATCACCACCGATGCCTCAGACATAGCTTGAGGCACTCATTTAGCAGGGAGGTGCACCCAAGGTCTTTGGGATGCCCAGCAACTTCACTTGCACATCAATCAGAAAGAAATGATGGCAGTGCAGAAGGCTCTGAAATCCTTCAAACCCCATCTGAGGCCAGGGGTTCTCCTTATAAAAACAGACAACACCACAGTAATGTGGTACATCAGCAAACAGGGGGGACCCAATCTTGCTCCCTGTACAGGTTAGCCATGAGCCTCTGGCTTACAGCCACCTCCATGGGTCTACACCTAATTGCCCAATACCTACCAGGGGTTAACAACAGTCTGGCAGACCACCTAAACAGAAACTTACTGGACCCACACGAATGGCAGCTCCACAGGGAAATTTTTCTGCACCTCACCCAGGAGTAGGAGACTCCGGAAATGGATCCCTTTGCCTCACACCTCAACCACCAGCTGCAAAAGTTCTGCACCAGGAAGTATCATCTCCTAGAGTGTTAGGTGGATGCCTTGACCTTCCCCTGGAACTCTCTCTTTATGTACGCCTTCCCTCCCCTGCCCTTTATTCCCAAGATACTGATCAAAATAAGGGAGTAGAGACCAAAGGCCATCCTCATTGCTCCAGATTGGCCCAGACAGCATTGTTACCCCTTACTGTGCAGCCTGACCTTACATTCCCCTCAAACAGCTTCCTCTGATCTCACACCTCTTGACCCAGGTGAGGAGGAAGATACTGTAACCAGACTTAGAGACCCTCAATCTTTCAGACTGGCTTATATCTTAAAAGCCAGCAAGGAGTCCCTGTTAAGCAAACAGGTCCTAGACATCATCACAGAGGCCAGAAGGCCCAACACCAGAAAATCGTACACAGAGAAATGAAAATGATTCTCCTCTTGGAACCAGTCCAAAAGGGCCAGTACCTCCCAGCCTTCCATCCCTCTTATCTTGGATTACCTAGCTGAGTTGCTCAATAGTGGCCTCTCTTTCTCCTCTATTAAAATCCATGCCTCGGCCGTTTCTGTCCATTACGATTCAGACCCATCCCTCTTCTCTCATTCTTTGATTAAGCAATTCCTCAGAGGGGCTTCTAATGTCAGACCTCCCAGGAGGCCTCCCACGCCACCCTAGGACCTGAATTATGTTCCAGAAAAACTAAACTTACTTCCTTTCAAACCTGCTGCTTCTGCAGAATTAAAATCCCTCTCCTGGAAGACTGCCTTCCTACTAGCTATCACCTCAGCTAGAAGGGTATCAGAACTTCAGGATGTCACAGCTATTGAGCCCTTCATCATTTTCCATGCAGGTAGTGTCTCCCTGAGGACTAACCCCTCGTTTATGCCTAAGGTGGTATCTGATGTATCCCTCAACCAGGCTATACACCTACCCACCTTCTTTCCCAATCCTCAAAACAAGGGGGAAAGAATTCTTCACTAGCTAGACATGCACAGACAACTTAGATACTATCTGGACCTTACTAAATCATTCAAAAAACAGACCAGCTACTGGTCAGCTTTGCCTATTGGGCAGAGGGGAAGCCCATTTCCAAACAAACCATTTCCAAATGAATATCACACTGTATCCATTTCTGGTAAAGACTACATGGGAACCACCTCCCCCCAAGTCTATCCGTACCCATTCTACTAGAGCAGCCTCCACCTCCACAGCCTTCCTCAGAGGAGTCCCCACTAGGGACATCTAGGAAGCTGCTACCTGGACCTCTGTCCATACCTTTACAAAGCATTACCACCTACCTCTTTTTTCTAAGTCTAGGGCAGGGTTTGCCTCTGCAGTTCTGCAAGGCCTGCTGACCCATGCCTAGGATGCTAACCTATCCTCCACCCCTCTCCTCAGCTTTGGGAACCCCCCCCCAAGGTGATGACTGCAACAGTGAAACGCAAAGAACATAGTACAGTTGTGTACACTTACCATAAATGTAGATGTTCAAGTGTATTCACTGTTGCAGTCCTGGTTTCCCACCATCCATCCCCCATATAGCATCTTCCCCTAAGGGGACATAAGCTTCCTACGGTGGCTTTCTGCCACCAGGAACACTTTTCCTTTTCTCCTTGTGCTTCTGATGGGTTAGAGCAAGAAAGACTGATGTAATGACGTCTGCCGACACACAAAAATTTGACTCTGGTATTTGGGCCGACCAAGGGCTTACCACAGCAAGGATAACCTACAGGTGATGACTGCAACAGTGAATACACTCGAGCATCTACATATATGGTAAGTGTACACAACTGTACTTTTTCTGCTTGTGCTATGTGTAAGACCCTTAACTGCGTTGCTGTAAGATACCCCCTCAAATTAGGTAGTCCTGGTCCACCTTGTTCTTGGTAAAATCAGCTTTTCCCACTTGATCCTTGATGTTTTCCCTTCCCCGATAAAATCCTTCAGCTCCTTTTTAATTGCTTTTCACAACTTCTACGGTTGATAAAAATATGCCTGACCTGTGTATAAGACTAAAGGGACTAAAAACATTTTAATGACTTGTATCTTAGTATCCATATCCATGTAACAAAACTTCCAGTTTCTCAATTATTGTATTATCTTCTGTTTAGTCTCTCTCCACATTTCCTTAGCTGCTACCACAGAGTCATTTTTAATCCATACTCCTAAATACTTCATTTTATCATGTCCCCATAAGTGTGAATATTGTTGGATCAGTTCTTGTGTGAGTACCTAATTTACTTCTATTGCCCTTGTTTTAACTTCATTAATTTTGTATCCTGAGAAGATCTGAAAGTATCTCAAAATGTTCCATAACATTGTAATGTCCTTTTCTGGTTTTGTCATGTATAAAATATCATCTGCAAATAAAGCCAACTTTTCCTGACTACCATACCAATTATTTCCTTGAATTTCTGAGTCCCTTATTTTCTTTGCCAGTGGTTCTAAATATAATGCAAACAACAAAACAACCATGCCTGGATTCTCTACTCAAGCAGAAATGATCAGAGAGGGCCCCACCCACTTTAATTCACGCCTCCGATCCCTCATATATTCTTCTAAACAACGTTATAATTGTATCAGGGAAAGCAAATGCTTCCATTGCCCTGCTCATGAAGTCCCAGTCTACTCTGTCCAATGCTTTCTCTGCATCAAGGACCCACCAGTAAAAGTGGTACTTTCTTACATTCTGCTTCCATCTGGATCATCAGTGTTCTGTTAATACTGTCAGATGTTTGCCTCCCTTCCACAAAACCACACTGATCCATGTCTGTCAATTTTGGTATCACTTTTGTCATTCTTTTAGCCATTATAGACATACAATCATGGTTTAGGATTGAAATGGGCCTGTATGAAGCTGGATCCGATGGATCTTTACCCTCTTTAGGTATTACTGTTATCACTGCCTTATTCCAGGATGCTGGTACTTCTCCTTCTCTTAAAATGCTGTTAAACAAAGCCTTCCAGATCTTTTATCAGTTTTTCCTCTCCTAACTTCCACAGGAATACCATCTGGGGCTTTCCAGTAGATTGGTTATGCATAGCCATTTTTATCTCATCCCTTCATATCCTGTTAGCAATTGAGCCTCATCTACCTCTAACTTTGGCATATTTAATTCTTCCATAAACATTTTCATTTGTACCTTTTCTTGATTTCCATATTTTTCTGCTTTATATAAATTTTCATAAAATTTCAGAACTATTTTTAATAGTTCTACAGGGTCTCTTATCTTCCTTGTTATAGGCTCCCTAAGCTTGGTGACTGCCCTTTCCACTTTCTGTTTCCTGAATTGTTGTGCTAAAAGTTTGTGTGCTCTAGAATTATTATTAAAAAGCAGTTGCTTAATGGCAATCTTTCTAAACTTGTGCATATTATCAAGGTAATTCCTTATTTTCTGTTTAGCATTCTGCAGTTGTTCCTGTTCTTCTTCTGGGCGATTCCCCATATTTTGCAAAACTTTAACATTTGTCAAATCCCTCCAAATAATTCTTGTTACTGTTTAACCATATCCCCCTTTCTTTTATTTCCAACCTAGTTTTAAACTGCACTTTAATTTTATCCCACTCCTTAGCTATGTTTTTAGAGGATAATTCGATCTTCTCTAGTAGCTCTTGAATTAATTCCACAACCCATTCCTTAAATTCCACTCTTTTTAACCGATAGGTGGGAAAGCACCAGTGTCTCATTTTTATTTCATTACCTTGTGTTTTTATTGGCGCATGATCTGAAATAGTTATTGGGTGCATTTCAAGACCTTCGATTAAATGCACATGTGAGATACGGAATCTATCTAGCCTAGCCCAGTTTTTGTATCTCCATGAGTAATACATAAATTCACGCCAAATTCCTAGTACTGAATTCACATCTTCCATGCCAAACATTTTCATAAATTTCTTCAAAAATATGCCCTCCTTTGTTATATTTTCCCTTCTAGGCCCCCAGACATATCTTCACTGTTGCACATCATATTCCAGTCTCCACCTATAAGTAAAATTCCTTGCTGAAAACTGATTATTTCTCCCAGAATTTTCGTAAGCTCCATTATCTCATCCACTTCCAAAAGTGCCCAATCCTGGTAGGCGCACTGGTGCCATAACTGGAAAAGATGACAGTGTAGAATCCTCAAAATACCGAAACATTCCTACAATGGGGCCAGCCCAGGGGGAGGATGGCCCCCTGTTGTAGAAGGAAGTAGCAGTCCACAAAAATCACAAAAGCTGATAGGCCAAAGAAGAGCCATAAAGACAATAAAGTGGACTATTGAGAATAAATAAGAAATTATATATTATTATCATTATTATTATTATCAGGCAAAAAGCCTAGAATTTCCAGACACAAGATATATAAAATGATTGAGAGAAATTAGAGGAAAGAAAAATACTTCTGCAAGAAAAACTGTCAGAAGCTTCAAATGAAAAATTGTGCTAATTAATACAACAAATTTGTGAAAAATAGTATATAGATCAAGAAACCTTGATCTGTTTGGAAAATGAAGCATCTGCGGAAGTGCAAAAATATAAACAACAAAACCAAGAGATATTTGAAAAGTGTAAAAAAAGAAATATGGACATGGGAAAGAAAGAGAGATTTGATATAGTGCAATATTTATGCAAAGGAAAAAGTCAAATTAATCAATGTAAAGAAGGCATCCACAAAGATATTTGAAGAGAAATATAGCAAAGGCATCCAGATATGGAAAATTTCACAATAAAAAAAATATCACAAAGATGGTGCGTAGAAAAGAAGATCAGTAAAATAGAAGTTAAAAAAATAGAAGTTGAAGTTATGGCGTGCCTGCGGAGTGACGGATTTGATGTGGAAGGTCTAACACAGGTTACATCACAGCAGGATGGAGTGAGTCCCCAAAGCAGGGAGAAACAGGAAGATCAGAAAACATTTAAAGAAGAAATATGGACATGGGAAAGAAAAAGGGATTTAATATGGTGTAATATTTATGCAAAGGAGAAAGCAAAACTTAACGAATACAAAAAGAGCAGCACTAAAGATATTTGAAGAGAAATGTAGACAAAGGAATCCAGACATGGAAAAATTTACAATACAAAAAATAAAAAGACAGAGGATAATTAGAAAAGGATATTAGTAATGGAGAAGTTAAAGAAACAGTAACTGAGGTTATGGAGTACTTGCAAAGTGAAGGATTTAGTGTACAAAATCTAATTCAGAAAGCACCACAACAGGATAGAGTAATGGATATCCAAATTAAGGGGGGAGAAGTGAAACAGGAAGCAATTGGTCAGGTGCCATATGAAGATAATTTGGAGCCTTCCACAGGAAACCAGTGTAAATGTTCACTTGAAGCCAGATAGCAAAGGAAGGAACAGGAAACTGTGGAAACTCTAATGCAGTCAATGTTGAGGAGTGATAGGCCAGTGAGTTCACATATGATAGAGCAACGGACAGCACAGGATAAAATTGATGAGACTGTGTCACTGGAAGATGCTATAGAACCTTCTATAGAATGCCAGCAGGAATTGGAAAGCAAGGGATGTGTCCTCAGTTTGGAAGAAAATGAGCTAAGGGAAGAATTGTTTGATTTAATAGACATGGACTGGTGCATCAAGATCAATGAAAGAAATAGACTAAAGAAGGTTAATTCAACCCAAAAAGTCAAATGTCTGATAAAACAAATGAACACAGTAATTAGGACTATTCATAGAGATCCATGTGATTTAACAGAAGTAAACAGGATATATTACCTTGTAACTAAATTAATAACTGATAAAGTTCTACCACAAGAACACAGGGTAGTGAGGGAAAGGAAGGGAAGAAATCGAATACCATCATGGAAATATCGAATAGAGAAAATTATAAAGCAATTAAGCCAAGAATTGTCACTTTAGAAGACTGTAGAAGAGGGAATAGATCAACAAAAATACTAAGAAAGATAGATGTGATAAAAGCAATGCGCAGTATTAGAAGAGGCCAGGATCACATGCACTATTGCAAATAAACTAAAAATGTCAGCACAGGCAGAAAAACTTAGAAGATACGAAAATATATAAAGGAAAAGTGCAAAATAAGCAATTTATTGATGACCCAAAAAGGTTTTATAGAGAACTGGGAAATAAGGTAAAAGGAATTGAAAGACCACCAAAAAAAGAGGAAATAGATACATTTTGGAGAAGTATTTGTGAAGATCCTGTGGAACATAAAGATGATAAATGGATAGAAGAAGTAAAGGAAAGAATAAGAAGTTTAAAAGTACAGGATGGGATGAAGTAACAGCTAGAGAGATTGAAACAAAGTTAAGAAAAGCCTCTAATCGGAAAAACCCAGGCCCAGATGCAGTACCTAACGTCTGGTTAAAAGCATTAACATCTTTGCACGATGATTTAGCCATGAGTAAGAACTACTTATATGCACACCCAGAACAGACACCAACCTGGCTAATAACAGGCAAAACAATGCTCCTGCTTAAGAGTGAACCTGCAAGCTACCCTAAGAATTATAGACAAATAAACTTGCCTTCCGATGACTTATAAACTATACACAGGAATTGATGCCAACAGAGTTTATAGTCATTTAGAAGAAAACTCAATTGTGGCAGTAGAACAAAAAGGCAATAAAAGAAAGTCATATGGAACAAAGGATCATTTGTTGTTAAATAAAGTCATAGTGGGGGATTGTAAAAAAGGGAAGAATCTAAGGATGGCATGGATTGACTACAAAAAAGCATTTCATAGTATCCCTCATTCATGGATAAAAGAGTGTTTAAAAATGTATAAGATACACCCCGCACTTATTGACTACATTAATATAATAAAAGTTTACAACACACAGTATGCTGGCTTTTTCTCTTTTTGGACACTATTTCCTTTTTTTGAGCCGTGCATTTGCCTGTCGCGCAGGAGTGCATATTTGACTGATACATTACAGTGACCATGAAACAGTGGCAGACCACTTTGCAAGTGAGCCATGATAAAGGACAAATTGTTATCCCAGGGATAAAAATTCAAAGGGGGATATTCCTGGGTGACTCTGTCACCATCACTATTCTGCCATTAAGCTGTTTACTCAGCAGCTTAGGCCATGGCTATAATCTGGCTCCTAGAAAATAAAGTGTAAAGACTTCTCACTTTCTTTTTGTCGATGATTTCAAATTGTATAGCTCTTTCAGATGAGGAACTGAAAGCACAGCTGCAAGTTGTCAAAACTTTTTCGGATGGGAAAAGAATGTCATTTGGTCTTGATAAATGTGCAAAAGCAGCCTATAAAGCAGGAAAACTGCAACGCCAGGAAAACATCAGTTTGGGACAAGAATGTGATGATATAAATGAACTTGAGCAAGAAGGAGTGTATAAATATTTGGTTAACTGATAAAGGATCCGCAATTTTGGGACAAGAATGTGATGATATAAATTAACTTGAGCAAGAAGGAGTGTATAAATATTTGGTTAACTGATGAAGGATCCGCAATAAACATGAACAAATGCGAATAAAACTTAGTAAGGAATACTTCAGAAGACTTAAATTAGTCCTGAAAACCGCACTGAAATCTAGGAACAAAATCCAAGCTATAAACCAATTTGCGTTTCCTGTCCTAACTTACAGTTTTGGAGTTACTGGATTGGCCCTAAAACGTGTTGGTAGATTAAATAGGAAAACAAGAAGAATGCTTCATGCTCACCAAATGATTTATAAAATTCAGTGCATACCAAGATTATATATTCTGCGTTCCGAAGGAGGGATGGGCCTCCTTGAAATTGATTATAAGTATAGATCTACAGTCATGGGACTCCACACATATCTGCTAACCTCACAAGACCCAAACATAGTGACAGTTTTGAAATATGAGGAGAATAAATCTAAGATGACTTCTCTGCTTAATCTAGCACAAGCTTATCGGCATCAAGCAGGAATGGAAATCAAACCAGAAGTAGATAAAAATCAGACAGCAACTGAATGTGCCAAAACACAAAAGAAAGAATATAAGGTGAAGTATCAGATGAGAAGGCAAGAAATGTGGAAAAAGTATCAATATACTTGCAAGTATAGAAAACTTCTGGAAGAACATCATGTTGATCAGGAACGAACACAGGATTGGTTAAGGAGAGGTGAATTCAAACCAAGAGATGAAAGGTTAATATCGGCCGCCCAAGATAGTTAGCTGTGTACACATTGGTTTATAAAGTCCATTGAACATGTGGGAGAAACAGACAAATGTAGGTTTTGTAAAACTGAATTGAAAACAGTTGCACACCTCGTTGCTGGTTGCGACATGCTAATGGCAGAAGGACTGTATACTGAAAGGCATAATAATGTGGCGAGACTGTTGCACTGGGGATTGTGCAAATATTATGGTAGTGAAGTGGCAGAAAAACACTGGAAACATGAAGCCACAAAGCATCATAGAAAATGAAGAAGTCTACATTACATGAGATCATCCATTACCAACAGTTCAAAAGGTAGATGCTAGAAAACTGGATATAGTGGTCCAAGAGAAGAAGATAAGATTAGCATTGATCACTGAAATTGCCACACCCAGTGACTACAGTGTCTTGGGTACAGAGAGAGACAAAGTCATAAAATATCAAGATCTGCAGGCAGAAATGAGAGCAATGTGGTAGAGAGATACCCAGACAATTCCAATAGTAGTAGGAGCAACAGGTCTTATAAAAAATAATTTACATTCTTATTTAGATATGTTACCAATACATTTAACTCCACAGAACTGCAGGAGGAGTCATTACTGGGCAAATTGTGGGTGCTGCGAAGACCACTTGCTGATATGAAAGATACAAAACAGTATTAATTTCATGAACTTTAATTGTACTTTGACTTAGGAATGGGGTCCATTCCCGTCATGGTATTAGAAACCCAAAAGATTTGGAGAAATTAAAAAAGTGAAGCTTAGGAAGTTTGCACTGTAACATCCGATGGATGCAGCCTAAGCCTTTTGGCAGAGTCAAATTATGTCCTCATATTTCAAAAAAAATGTTTCATATCTCTGGAACCAGAGTGGTTATGAAAGAAAGTATAAATGGCAAGCCCTTCAGCACAAACTATTTTATAGTGGTAGTATTCTTTAGGGTATAGGTCTTAAACTGAATTTTATAAGCTTTATTGGAAAGGCTCACCCAGACTCTGCTACACTTTGCTGTGAGGGAAAGGTTGGTTTGCTTTTTATTTGTTGTATTTTGTATTGGTTTATTGCCTTTTTATATTTTGAGTGCTGTGATTTGTTTTCTTTACCTTGTGTTTTGCTTTTAACTGCATATTAAAACTTCAAAAGACACCACAGCTCTGTTTCTTGTGAGTTGGGTAGAAACCCCTCCCCTCACCCTGTCACTGTTGTGTTCTTAAATACCACTGTATTTCTAGCTGCCTGCCTCTTATGTTAATTTGACCATATATCTCATTTCCTCTCTGCTTTCACTGGCTTGTGTGAGTAAGCACAAATTATCATTTTGTGAAATCACCCCCCTTCAGCTATTTAAATTTATTGGCCATTCTACTGTATTCCATAGTACCAGAATGCAAAAGTGATCTCCCCCTTTCAATCTATCTTGCTGTTTTAATAATAGTGACTCTCCACTAAAACTTAACTTTTTAGACAGGTAAAACTTAAGTTACCTACTTTCACTTCTAACTTCTGTACTGCACACTGCAGTGCTTAGGATAAACCATTTTTTTTCATCTTACCTTTAAGCATCCCTGTGACTAGCACTTGCTCTAATACCTGCTGGAAAGCACTAGGAAGCCATAAACTGGTACAAGCACTCAACTCTCCTTATTAATAAGGATAAATTAATCATAGGCACTAAACAGCCTGTAATTGCAAAGTACCTTGCTAATGTAAGGGAAAACAGCTCCTGTACTTTAAAAAAAAATAAATAAATAAAAAAGCACCAAACCAGGCATGTCCAAGGGTCAGCTTCTGGTGATTTCTCCTGTCCACCTGGTGAATCTGGGCATACTGGGGCAATGCAGCAATTGCCTCATGTACACAGACAACCCTCTCCTTCTACCAGCCAATACTACAACTTGTAAGAGATGCACTTACATAGCGAAACTGGAAGCAACGCTCTTTCCACCCAAGATTGTGCTAGACAGTCAAGAGGAGAAGGTTAACACCTGCACTACACCTCAAGCAACACATAGCCCTTCTAAACTCACACCACCAACACCCGCACATAGCAACACTAAATCCATATATGCAGAGGCCCTAAACTGTAACCTGCCCAAGCAACAAGGACCTCCGAAGCTGAAACGCAAACAAACACCAATCACAACCAAAGTGTCACATAGCGCACACCACCAGTGTGCCATCCAGCAACAGCCCCTAAGGCAAGACAACGTACCGAACACTTTAGTCATAGATGACTCTATAGTCAGGCACACTGATGTCCCACTCACCAGGCTGAAAAAGGAGAAAATTACAGTGAGCTGCCTGTCAGGTGCCAGGATCCGCCACATAACTCATGCACTCAAGTCACTCCACAACAAGTACAAATATGACTCTGTCGTTGTCCATGTTGGAGTGAATGACTTGAGATGTACCTCCCTGGACTACATGAAAAGAGACATTTTAGAGCTCTCGGATCATGTGGCCCAGACAGGTATGACCCGAGCCCTGAGTAGCATCCTGCCTTCGCCCAGAATGATACCACAATATAAGGACAAAATGATTGACTTCAACAATTGGCTAAGCTTCTAGTGTCATTCAGACGGGATCCAGTATCTGTCTGCCTGGGGCGACATGATCGACAGACCACGATGCTTTGCTAGGGGATGGTCTGCACCTGTCGCCCCTGGGATTCAGGTTACTGGCTAAGGCTCTTGCCACCCCTATAGTGCCTTTTTTAGACAAAGTTCAAAGGACAAAACCACCATCGTAACAGGTACAAGCATGCAAAATCTGAAGGTAATGCTACTCAGTGCTAGAAGTCTAAACCTCAAAATGCACTCTCTCGAGGCATTCCTAAAAATGGAGAACATCGATATCTGTGTAGTAACTGAGACATGGTTCAAGGCTCCAGAGAGCACCCCTGCAATACCAGGCTACAACCCTTACCACACTTTTTGGCTACCAAATCAGGATCGAAACACTAAGGTGGAGGAGTGTCCATATTCACCAAGGATATTCACACCACCAGGTTAGTTGCCCAACACAATGCGTCTGAAATTCTCCAGGTGCAACTAACACTTGGTAAGACTGCAATCTAAATTGTAGCTTGCTACAGATCCCCCATCATGCCCCAAGATTGTCACTACACCTTTTAAACATACTGGAAAATATTAATATGCAAGCAAACACCCTAATACTGGGTGATTTCAACTACCCAGCCATTAACTGGGAAAACTACTTGTGCACCAACACCTTTGCCCAACGGTTCTTGGAATTCATAAATTCCAATGCCCTGGATCAACTAATCTATAGTCCCACCATGGGCGCCAATATCCTAGACCTGGTCATTACCAACATGGGAAATCGATGCTCCACACCTATGGTTACACCCTCGTTGGTCAGGTCAGACCATAAGCTAATCACCCACATCCCACCACCACCCCCCAGTAAGGATACCTCCATAAAAACCTTCTCCAAGGCCAGCTGCATGTTACTCAAGTCAGAAGTTACAAACTTCATGACACCCATGCAGACGGGAACTGAAAGTTCGACTGCTGAGTCCTACACTAAGGCACTGTACGAGCACATCCACTCATGCATGAGTCATGCCATCCCAAATAGAGCCAAGATGCTCTCCTCCAAAAAAAGGAAGCCAATCTGGTGGTCCTCTGCCATATAAACAAACTTTACAACAAAAGGAAAAAACTGTTGCAGAAAAGAGGAAAATCCCAGGATACAAAAAACTCCCTTACCAGCTTCAGTAAGAAGCTGAGATCCCTCATAAAATCCCCCAAAGCTAGTTACGAAAATGAAATTGCTATAGATTCCAAAGGCAACCACAAGGCATTCTATAACTATGTCAAGAATCTAAATGGCAATGTTCAGATCTGCTCTGAGCTGCAACAGAATGGCATTAAATATACTGAGCCGAAGGATATTGCCAATATCCTGGCAGATCGATTCACTGCCAACTTCACCCTCCTCTTACCCCCCTAAGTGACCCATCTCAATACTGGAAGATTGCCAAATTCCATTAATAAAGGCCACACAGGTAAAAAACGCACTCTCCAAAGCTAAGAATACAGCATCCATGGGGACCAGATGACATCCCGGGCTGTGTACTACATGAACTACAAAATGAACTGGCACCTCACCTAAGTGTCATGTTTAATCATACCCTCACCTCAGGCTTCGTGCCCACTGAGTGGCGCACAGCTACAGTTATCCCACTCCACAAGGGGGGATTCACCTTGGATCCCGGGAACTATTGCCCCATCAGTCTGACTAGCCTGATCTGCAAGGCCATAGAACGTATTATCATGGAACTTATTAACAAAGACATTGGCAAGCTTAAAACACTGGACCCCATCCAGTTTGGGTTTGTGAAGGGCCGATCTTGTCTCCTGAACTTTATTGACTTCTTCGAATCAGTCTCCAGAGCCGTGGACAAGGGTAAGGTAGTCCACACAGCCTATCTGGACCTCGCCAAGGCCTTTGACATCATCCCCCACTCTGGAATCATAGATAAACTTACTAAGCTGGGCATTAATCCCTACGTCACTCGATGGGTTGCCAACTGGCTTACTGACATAACCCACACTGTAAAAGTAGCTGACTCCAAATCCAGCTTCAGTCAAGTGGAATACCTCAGGGTTCATTCCTGGGACCTCTCTTGTTTGGCATCTACTTCTCCGACATACAGGCTTAACACTAAGGGACTCTGGCTAACAAAGTTTGCAGATGACTGCAAACTGGGAGCCATTATTGAATCCCCAAATGATGTGGATTCTCTACAAAAGGGCCTTATAGAAACAGATGCTTTGTGCCAGAGCCATGGGCTCAAGCTCAATGCCAAGAAATGTATAGTTATCTCCTTTGGGAAAAAACATGTACCCATGAATTATCACATAGATGGCAGTACACTAAACACTGAAAGTGTGATAAGAGACTTAGGGACACAGGTGGACAGTGGTCTCACCTTCAATAACCGCATTGCCACAACAGTCAGGAAATCCTATGTGGCACACCTCATCACTAAGGGCTTTTCATCCAGAAAGGAGGAGGTCATTGTCCCACTGTATTCATCCCTCATTAGACCCATTATAGAGTACAATGCCCCATTTGGTATGTACCTCTCAAGACATCTGCAACAACTGGAAAGGCTGCAGAAATACCTCACTAAAAGAATCACAGGCCTAAAGCAGATGTCATATGCTGACCACCTTAAAAAACTCCAGTTATACTCTGTTGCATATCGTCTACTCTGAGGCGATCTCTGCTTAACATACAAGGCCATGTCAAACACAGAGCTGTTGGACATGCTACACTTAAAGAAATCCCAATCCCTCAGAGCCACATGCTCAAGGGATCTAAATCTTGTCATCACAATAAACAAAACATGCTGGATGGATAGGTTCCTGACCCAGAGACTCCCCAGACTCTGGAATAGACTGCCCATACATGTCAAGCAGAGCGCCTCATTGGCCCTCTTCAAAAGGAACCTTGATGATTGGATGGGAGATAGGAAATTCACCTCGGGGATCATGTCAGTCGCACTGCTAGACAGGGGCCCAGGGAAGTAAATAGTATGGAAAGAAATAGCCAGGGAATTGTTATGGCTAGGCTTGTATTGGCCCTAGGGCCGATAGCCTAGTACCAACCTATGAACCTATAAGTCACAGTAAACACAGTAACCATTATGTTTGTAATATTTTGTAAACAACTGAAAATCTCAGCAACCATTCAAGTTGCATACATATACTGTCAGCAGAATTTTGTTCATCTAGCTGAGAGCTTTCATTTGAGGCTAAGGAGTTTTGTCTGTGTTATTTGGTTGTTGAGATATTTAGAAAAATGTGAAAATTATATCCATATAAATTAATATCATAAAAACATTTAATCTCTCTTTACCTGCACTAAACAGTGATCAAATATTAATGCAGATGAGTTTGCCATTGTGTAAGCTTTAAGATGAAATCTTTTAAAACCTTGTACGTAGCACGGTTTGGAATTATTGATGCAAACGTGAAGAAGCAATATTTGATGGCTGGTGTTGTCAGTAGGAGCAGCTGCACCTTCAGGCGTCACTTGGCTGTAATGAGCAGTTTTCGGAGGGATGCAAAATGCATGTGTAATCCTCCTCCCTAGCCAGTAGCCCCTTAGGTCTATGTTTCTTCCATTATTATCTTTTTCCCCCTCTTCTATCACTATTAGAGCTCCTCTTACAATTAATACAAGTACTCCTGTTTTCCTTTGCCCCAAATATTCCGCTGAATAACCATCCCGAAAACCTTTCTTTATCAAATTCACATGTTCAGTTCTTTCCAGGTGTTTCCTGTAGCATAGCTATTTACACTCTACATTTTTTAATATAGTTCACTACTCTTTTTTTATGTTTATCTGTATGATCATTCAGATGGAACAAATGTTACGGAAAGCATCATTTTTTATATAGTTATCATTACCAGTGTTTATATATACCTGCTCTTTAGCTAAATGTCTAGTTTCAACGTTCATGTTACATGTATATACTGTTCGGCAGGTTGGTCTTTTATACAGTTGTTTCTTGTCATATCCATTTGCTCCCATGTCCCATCTTAAGTTTTTGTTTTTTTTCTTTTGAAAGCCTTCAAACACCCCCCCCCCAAAAAAAACAAAAACCTTCTAAACACATAAAACTATGTGCATCTTCAAATATTGAAGTTATTGTTCCTAATAAGATTAGCTCTAAGCTGATAGCTACACAGACAGGCTAAGGTTAACCAAAAATAAAGGTTAGTCATGCTAAGACGCATGGTACAGCTTGTGCTATTAGCAAGTGCTACCTGATTTTGTATATCTGTGTAACCTTCCCAGTTGAGAAAACACTTGAATGCTTTCAGTTTTGTCCAAGCCATTTCTCTTTATCAAATTGTTTTCTAGTGCTATGCAAACCAGATACAAAACTGCTAAGGGTACCTTGTTTATCAGAAAAAAAAAACTTACAATACTCTTTTTCATTTACATGCTTTATAGTAAACGTCTTACTGGATACTGCCTAGGGTTTTTACCCAGTCATTTCCCTATGCAAGCATGGGAAAAAGCACACTGATTTTTCTTTTGTCATACTCTCTTAACCAGACCCTTCTACTCTTCCCCCATCGCCTCCTCTCCTCCTTTTGCTTTTTTCCATTGCAGTGCCTACATTTCTCAAATCTGAACAAAGAAAAAGAAGGGTGAACAAGAAAAAAAACAAAAGCACCTGTTTATATTAGCATCCCTACTGGGTAAAAAAAAAACTGAAAACTTTCCAACTGGTTTTGAATTATCTTTAAAGCTGTCACACCTGGGAAAACCCCTGAATCTGATGCTATCCATGCCATTATTGATCACAGATGGGTCTTGGATCTGATCTCAGATCCGAGCCAGCAAAGTGTGCGACAGCTCCTGAGCTCGAGCTCCTCCCCTCCCAGGACTCCTGTACCCATAATCCTCAGATCTCGTTTGGCGCGATTAGTGAACAGACGTGTTCCCTGCTGCTCAAGCTCGTTAGGTCAGTTAAGTGCCCGTTTTGGGTTTCTTCTCTCTCTCTTTTTTCCTCTGTCTAGTACGGGTAGTTAGTGTACTGTAATGTTTTAGTTCAATAGTAAGACCCCCCCCCCCGTTGGTTTATTCGTTGGCCGTTAGGGAAATGGGCGGGATAACCCTTCCTTACTTTCCCTTCTAATTTCTCCCGTGTGTGTGTGTGTATGTGTGTCTTGGAGGGTTTTGTTCTTGGGTTTGGTCATGGCTGGCAAACCCTCCAGCTTCAGACGTTGCTCCTCATGTGGACGGAAGTTGGCTCCTGCCAGCACGCATGAGGAGTGCATCTACTGTGTAGGAGAGCCCCATTTAGAGATTGTATGTTTTCTCTGTTATAGCTGAAAATCTACCAAGTTTTCCCTATGCGCTCTGTCCTCTAATTCTATTATTTTTTTAAACATTTTTTCCTGAGCAGTCTCATATTCAGCCAGCCTTTTCTTCATTTCAACCTCTGATTTTTTGCAGTTTATCATCTCATCTGAATATCTGTTTAAAGCTTCTTCCATTTGTTCAAGCCGTTTGTTGTTTGTGTTGATATACTCTATCAGTGTTTTAACCAGGTCTGTATGCAGTTGTCTTGTATCATCCTGTAGGTTATTGGAAGTCATGTCTGTTAGTTGCATTACATTTTGCTTAACAGCTGCAGAACTCTCCATAGTCAGTGATACTTCCCCACTTTTATAGCTGATTTTTTTTTTTCAAGTCTTCTGTATTTCTTTATTCCTGGCATCCAGACAGTGCACCCACCAGCCAGTCAGTGAAATTCACTCATAAACACAAGTCTACTGGCATTCTGTGTGAGTTTCTGTTTTCACACTGGGAGAGGTAAAAACAAGCTGTTACTTTTGTGTGCAGCCATCTCTCCTGATTGGAAGGTCTTGTCACGTATATTGCTTAAGAAAATGTTTTGTTTACTAAAATGAACAATTCTGCTTTTTTCACTTTTAATTTGAGAGCCTTGTCCTCTCATTTGTTAACATAGTGTAACCCACATTGATGCAGTTGTAAGTTAGGGAAAGATTGAATAACACCCAAATTACAGTGGTCAGGAGTGATGACCTGAAGGTCTAAAAAAATAAATGCCAGATAAGAGAGGTGGTGAGAGTTGGTTCTTTTCTGCTGTAGGAGTACCTTCTAGGTGAATATAGGGGAAAGACTTTGGATGTGTATGCCCTCACCCACACAAGTACAGGGGCACAAAAGTTAAGCATAAAGATGCTTGCACTTTCTGCACCATGACTCCATGCAAGAAGACCTGGAAAACAGATGCATTTTCTTTTTCATGGACAAGAGTGCTCCTGTATGATTTCCACCCTTTCTATTAATGTCCATAGTCATTCTGAAGATTCAGAAGGACTCCTCAAAGATCATTGTGGAAACTCTTTTCTGGCCCAGGCAACAGTGGTTCTCCCTTCTTCTGGAAATAACCAGGGGTGATTCCACAAGTTTTCTCACAGATTGGATCTACTCACACAAGAGCAAAGGTGTTGCATCCTGGCACAAAACAGTTGCAACTAGCTGCCTGTATTGTATGATAGAATTTCTGGGTGCCTTTTTTGAGGCTGTGCAGCTGATATTAAAGTAGGCAAAATAAAACTGCTACTAGAAAGCCCTATATTAGTAAAAGGAAAAGGTTTTCTAGTTAGTGGCAAGAAAAGAACCAGCACCTATTCAAGACTAGTGTTTCTCTGATTGTACATTTGTGTCACTTTCTATTCTCTGTCCTGTCTGTCAAGCTTCATTTGTCAGCCATTAAAGTATGTCTGCCCGTGGACTCCCCCTTCTTTAAATGCAATCTCATGTAAATTGGTTTTGAAAGGGTTGTTGCATATGTAGCCTCCTAGAAAACAGGTAATTTTGTGTTAGAAAACAATAGCTCTTGTTCCATTTGAGCCAGCTCATCAGATTGACCTGAGGTTCTTAACATGGAAAAAAAAAGTGTTACTTGCTCTGACTTCTGCAAGAAAAGTATCCGAGCTGCAAGCTGTTATGGTGGATCAGTCTTATTTCATTATCCTCAAAAACAGTGTTTCTTTGAGAACTAATCCTTCAGTTATGCCTAAAGTGGTATCCTACTTTACCTTAAACCAATGTATCCATCTCCCTGACTGTTTTCAAGAACCTTAAAATGAGGGCAAAAGGATATTCAATACCACAGACAATACAGGTGCTATCTTAACAGAACAAAAGCATTCAGGAGGTCTGATCAGTTGTTCATTTCTTGTGAAGGTAAGAAAAAGACTGAATTTGTCAAAATAAACTATTTTGAAATGGATATGTCATGCTTTTTTTACCCTTTGTTATACCTAACACAACAAAACAATTCCATGCAGGGTCAAGGCTCATTTTATAGTTTTTTGGAAAGGATTGAATTTTTGAAGTATTCTAGAAGCAGCATTTTAGTCCTCTATGTGCACTTTTGCAAACCACTATAAATTAGAGTCCTTCTCTAAGTCTAGGACAGGCTTTGCTACAGCCATTCTTCAAGGACTCCTGGACCCTCTTCCTTCCTCCTCCCAGTTAGTCTAAGTTATGGTAATTTACCCGTACAGCTAAGGCTACTGTATCAGATCCACATGATGAACATAGTACAGTTCTGTAAATACACTTGCCATAACAGTGGATGTTTCATTGACCACTATTGCAGTACCTACTTCCTCCATCCCCCTTGTTTTTGTATGCCTTTTTATGGCAGGTTGTGATCCTTTCTTTTATTTTCCTGGCAGTATAACAAAAGAAGGAATATATGAGAGTATTTGGTATGGAATATGTGAATTTAGTAGGTGCTAAGAATGTTTATATTATTATCCATGGTACAGTAATTGGGCTAGACTGGATGGAATTTATATTTCACAGGAGCATAGGTATTTAATTAAAAACTTTGGCAAACATCCAATAACTATTTCTGATCATGCAGTGATAAAAACTAAGAGAAAGATAGAGTAATGAAGTAAAAATGAGACATTGGCTCTTCCTGCTTACCAGTTAAAAAGAATGGAATTTAAAGAATGGGTAACGGATACAATTCAGTAGCTATTATGGAAATAAAATGAAAGCGGACTTTAAAAACATGCTCAAAATAAGAGGAAAGAGATACTGTAAAAAAAAAGAAATAGAACATATTTAGCAAAGATTAAAGTATTGAAAAAAGGGAAATCTCACAGAATAAGAAGAGGAACAATTGAAGAGTGTAAAAAAGAACAGTAAAAGAATAATTTGTATAGTATGCGTGAGTTTATAAATGCTACTGTTAACCAACCATTTTTAATAACTACTCTAGTGTGCAGAAATATTTAGCACGACTTGGGCAACAAAAAGTGTTGTAGCCAAACTTAAGAGACAAGATAAATAGAGATCCTGTAGAGGTGTTAGAGATACTGTGGAAATTTTATGAATATTTGTATAAAGCAGATGAATGGAGAAAATGAGAAAAAGCACAGCTGGAAGTATTTATGGAAGACTTAGTTATGTCAAGGTTATTGGAAAATGAGTTAGCACAGATGATTAAGGCTATAACCTGTTAACAAGCTACTGCCTGTGGTACATAGTTTGAATCCCCCAGCCGTCATTTGCTTAGTATGTGACCTTGAGCAAGTCACTTAACCAGACAGTGCTTTGGGGCAATTGGGAATTTTGGCTAGGCTCTTTACTGGTCTCCTGGACTGCATGCCTAGTAATTACCTATAAAACCTTTGAGGCTTTACAATAAGATAGGAAGAAATTAAATAAAAACAGTGTAATCAATCAACAGGGAAGTCTCTGGCAATCAGTAGATGGCAATCATTGCTGTCAGACTCACTTTTTTTTAAACATGTGGTTGGTTTGTCACATCAGTATTAGTGAATGTAACTAAATCACCTAGAACCAATGTTTAAACTAATGATTAGCTAGCCTGGTATGTCCCAAAACTGAATTAAACACAACCCTTTGGCTTAGAGTTCCAGTACCTTTTGGGAATCTTTGCACAGTCCACACAACCCCTCCAGATAATAGACTGTTGCAGGATGGTATTCTTGTGGAAATGTAGTAGTTAAGGGGAGAGCGTGATAAAGATCTTGACATCTTTGTACACCTGTATTTTAAAAGGAAGGGGAGTCCTAGCATCTTGGAAAAAAGCAGTGGTGGCTGTATTACCAAAGGAGGATAAAGACCCTTTGGATCTAGCTTCATATATATCTGTTTTAATTTTAAGCCATTTATGGTAAAGTGTTTGCATTTGCATATGTATTAGCTAAGAGAGTTACAATGTTATCAAGATTAAGTATGGATCAGGGTGGTTTTGTGGAGATGAGGCAAATATTTTATAACATTACTAGAACATTATAATCCAGAGGGAATCCGAGTGTAGAAAACCACTACTGTTGTTGGTGAGTGTTGATGCAGAGAAAGTACTTTGATAGTCATTTGGGATTTTATAGGTAACGTTTCAGTTCCCTAATAGAATAATGTGTTTAATGAAGAGGTTATATGAAGAGTCAAATTCAAGAATTAAGGTGGGAGGGTTCCACTTTGGTGAGCTGTGTTTAAACAGAGGAACCAGACAGGGATATGTCCTCTTTTCCCAATTTAGTTTACATACAGCCATCAGCAAAGAAAATAAAGGGTTTCACAAATTCAAAAATATAACTGATGTGGCAATGAAGAAAATTAGTCCTATTTGCAGATGTTATTTTTTGTATTTGCTTAATCCAGAAAAAAGATAATTTGGTGGTGTGGAACATTTTGAAGCAGTTTCAAGTTTTTGTGAGATGTAAAATAAACTATGATTAAACAAAACTGTAGCAGTAAACAGTGCACCCATAGATGAATTGGATCAGCCATATCCATACTTCTGAGGACATACGATGAAGAATTTAAATGTAGGGATTAAAAATTATTCTTTAATGGCAACAGAGGAAATGTGGGAAGAGGTTAAACAGAAGGTTCATAGGTGTGTAGTAGGCTAATGGCCCTGGGGCCTTTACAAGCCTAGCCATAGGATTAACCTGGCATAGTGCCACCCAACCTTAGTTCCCAGTGTCTCTGTCGAGTAGAGCCACTGGTGTTATCCCCGGGGTGAATTTTCTGTTTCCCATCCACTCATCAAGATTTCTCTTGAGGTGGGTCAGCGAGGTGCTCTGCTTGACATGTATAGGAAGTCTGTTCCATAGCATGGGCAGTCTCTGGGTTATGAACCTGTCCCTCCAACATGTTCTGTTAATTGTGGTAATAAGGTTGAGGTCTCTGGAGCGTGTGGTGTGGAGGGACTGGGATTTCTTTTGATGTAACATTTCTAACAGAGCTGGGACAGACATGGCTTTGTAAGTCAAGCAGAGATCGCCTCTAAGTAGGTGATATGAGAAAGAGAATAGCTGGAGGTTTTTGAGTCTGTCCATATAGGACAAGTGTTTAAGGCCTAGGATCCTCTTTGTGAGGTACTTTTGCAGCCTCTCCAGTTGTAAGTGTCTAGTGAGGTACATGCCAAATGGGGCATTGTACTCGATGACTGGCCTATTGAGGGAAGAGTAGAGGGAGACAAGGACCTCTTTCTTCTTGGATGCAAAATCCACAGTAATGAGATGTGCCACATAGAAGGACTTTCTGACCACAGTGGCAATGTGGAGATCAAAAGAGAAGTTGCTGTCAACCTGTGTTCCCATATCTCTCATAATGTCCTCTGTGTTCAGTGGACTGCCATCAATGTGGTAATTCATGGGAACCAGGTTTTTCCCAAAGGGGATGACACATTTTTTGGCAGTGAGCTTAAGGCCATGGTTCTGATACCAGTCGTTGGTCACAGTGAGGCCATTCTGTAGGATGTCAGCATCACTTGGGGAGTTGTTAATAGCTCCCAACTTGCAATCATCTGTGAACTTTGTCAGCCAGAGTCCCTTCGTGTTGGCCTGGACTTCAGAGAAGTAGATACCAAACAGGAGAGGACCCAGGATCGAACCCTGTGGGACTCCACTCTTGACTAATCGGCAGTCTGACTTGGAGTCAGCTACTTTCACACCATGGGTTCTATCTGTGAGCCAGTTTGCAACCCACCTAGCGATATAGGGGTTGATGCCAAGCTTAGTGAGTTTTTCTGTGATTCCTGATTTGAGAATGGTATCAAAAGTCTTGGTCAGATCAAGCTTGGCTGTGTGAACCAGCTTGCCTTAAACAAAACAAAAAATAAATAAATAAGAGACTGGGAGCTCTTAAGTATGTATATGAAGAGTAAGGTACAAGTAGTGAAAATATTTTAGTTCCTTCAGCCTTATGTACAGGTCAGGTGCATTTTATCAACCTGAGGAGAAATTGTGGATGACAATTATTAGAGTTGAAGTAACTAACTTGTTTGGTTCGAGGCAGAAGGCATAAATTGAGTGAGTTAAGATGATTCTCCTCAAAGAATTCAGTGGTTTAGGTTACCCGATTTGAATGTGCTTGTATACACAACTCTGTTAGAAGGTTGTAAATCAAAGTGGAAAAGAATGATGATGTCTAGAATTTTGGATGTAGATCCTTAAGGAGAATTTTAACCATACAGAATATTGCATTCATAGAGTAGCAGAAATATTGTACAAACTAATCTAGTGTGGGAATGTACAAAGGACATTTCACAAGTAAAGATGACTGTTAAGTAGGAGTATAAAAAGTAGGCAAAAAGGGCTGACATTTACTGGATGAAATTAAAAGAACCAACGTATTGGGGGTCAGTAACTCATGAGGGAAAGGTAATAGAGTAGGTTGAGGCTTAGCAGGAGCATGGACTGCAGGTTAGAGGTTGCATTCCTGGTCAGAGATTGAGAAGAGTATAGTCAAAGAGAAAATGATAGGGAGTATTAAGTGAAAGGCCAGCTATGGTAGAATGTTTGGTTGAGTCTGGAACAGAAGATGCTGTCTAAAAAGGGGTTAGCAGTGGGTGTGTATAATATTGCATGGTAAGTATAAGAATAAGTCTGGTAAGGTAAATTACAAAGAAACAATGGAGATAAATCTGTCACGCCAACCCCCCCCCCCCCCCCCGTATGGAATAATGTCCAAAACATTTACTATGCTTGCATGGAAGTGTTTAGGTATTTTTTTATAAACCCAAGGGAGTTTTCTTCATGTGGATAGTAAATGATGTACATACGGGGAGGAAAAGAGGAAATTGGGAACATGTTTTTTGAGAACTTAAGTTGGTGGATTTTAAAAATTCCCCTCAGGGTACTTTGACCAGAATACTGGGGGGGGCTGGTAATACCTAAACTAAATCATTCTTCTGAGTAAAGCTATAGGAGCTAAAATGCATAGGCATAATAAGGCCTTACTGTTTTAATATTATTGGCAGCCAAAGAAGCAATTACTAGAAACCAGAAATCAAAATCTCAATCAGCTGTAATAAAAGTTTTGAATATAAAAAAGAAAATAATGAGCAAGAGGTGGGAGCTTTAGGAAAGGGAGGGAGCACATTTCATTAAAGTGAAATTTGTTTTAATAACACATGCAGAGTGTATTGCTCAGGAAGAGGAATGAAATTTTAGGGAAGGAAGGACCTGAGCCATTTATGGACTACTGGAGTGAATGAGAATTATTAAAAAGAAAACTATGTGGTTACTGCACTACAGTAATAGAAATTGCTTTTATAGTTTTTCTTTTCTGTGAATATAGGTGAACTCATGTTGCAACTTAAAATGTGATGAGATAAGAAAGATGTTAAAATACGATAAATGGCCAAGACGAATATTAATTTTTATGAGAAGTTTTCTGTTTGTGCTGCCTTTAAGTATTCCACATTGAAAGGAAAAGTTGAATATAGTTTAAGAAATTCCTGGCTATACCCTTGCTGCTGAACCCTCTTCCAGAGCTTTCCTCTCCACCTCTAAGGTTAATTTATTTGGAGCTTCTCTGTGCCTTGCTTGGATACAAGACCATGAATTGTTTATAAAACCATCTGGACTTAAAAGCTGATATAAGTATTTTTTGCACTTGCTCTAACTGATTTGGTTGAATTTATCACTTGTTAAAGAAACACCATCTGTTTATTACTGTACTGCTCTTAGGTTATTTTAACAGAATTCTAATATTTCATAACCTCCTCTGGTACTGCAAGAGCTGTTCTGAGTTTGTCAACGTTCTCCTGAGTCTGCCAAAAGATTTCTAAGTTTTGCAACGTTTTTCTGTGGTGTTCTCTTACATTTTTTACTTTTTTCTGTATTTTGTTGAACATTTCTCAGGGTTAGTGAACTATTTCCAAGGATTCCTGATTTTGCAGGAATTCTGACATTTGTCATAAAGCATTTGTTATTGCACTTAGTCAAAACTAGTTTTACATTAAAAGGGTTCTTTTGCACTCTGTTGAGAGCAGAGCTGAATTCAACCCATCCAAGTTGAAAACAAGAAGTTATGTACTCACCATAGCGTTCGATGTATGTAGTCCATCTTGCCTCACATTCTTACCCGTGGGTTCGGAGCCGAATATCGGCTCCGACTCGGCCAAACTTTTCTAGCTCGAAGTCTTCTATTGGCTGGGCTAAGCAGGTATCCCATGCTGCACTGCTCCATATCCCCAGATCTAGTTTGCTGCGAACACTCATTCATACCCCATGCATACACAACATCCAGGTAAAAAGGAATAAGCTAAAGGTGAAGGGAACTCTGTAAATAGAAACCTAACCTCCAGATCCTCCAGGAAGGGGGAAGGTGGGAGGGTAAGTAAGAATGTGAGGCGAGATGGACTACATACATCGAACGTTATGGTGAGTACATAACTTCTTGATGATAAGTAGTCCAATCTCGCCTACATTCTTACCCGTGGGACAGCGTCCCTAGCACCTACATCCTGGGTGGCTCATAGGAAAATACTTCTGAGTACTGTGGAACCAAAGGACGACCTGCCCCTAGATACCACATCCAATTTGTAATGAGTAACAAATATGTGAGGAGAAGCCCAAGTAGCTGCAGCACATATGATCCATCGACAATCTGGCTTGATAGGCTGTAGATGTAGAAACAGCCCGAGTAGAGTGAGCCTTGACCGGAAACGGCAGGTCTTTTCCTCCTGCGGATTAGGCGAAAGAGATGCAACTGGATATCCATCTGGATAGGGTGATTTTGGAGACAGGGGACCCAATTTTGTTTTCCGAAAAGGAGACAAATAGTTGATCAGACTTTCGGATATCTTTTGTTCGGTGCAGATAGAAACGTAACTGTCTGTGTACATCCAATTGATGAAATTTAAATTCTGCCTTGTTTGAAAAATGAGGAAAGAATACAGGCAACTCAATAGATTGATTAAGATTAGATACGGACGCCACTTTAGGAAGAAAAGAAGGGTTTTGTTTAAGAGAAACCCTGTCCTTATGGAAGATCAAGTATGGAGGTTTGATAGAAAGGGCTTGAATTTCTGAAACTCGCCTGACTGAAGTGATTGCTATTAAAAAGGCTGTTTTCCAGGTCAAGAATTTGAAATCACAGGTAGCTGCAGGCTTGAAAGGTGGTGAAGTAAGGGCTTGTAGAACAAAATTCAGATCCCAGGGCATGATAGGTTCGGAGACCGGAGGACGGAGTAATAGAGTACCCCTCAGGAAAGCCTTACAGAGTCTGTGAGCCATCAGACTAGGCTCGTTAGCAACATGAAAATTAGAAATCACTGCCAATTGAACTTTTATGGTAGCTGACGCGGAACCCTGATGGAAAAGCATAGACAAAAACTTCAAGACTGAAGCAATCGGGGCTGTGTAAGGATCAATTCCTTGGGTATGCACCCAAATAGAAAACCTCCTCCATTTGCTAGAATAAATCTTCCTAGTAGAGGGCTTATGAGAGGAAGATGTGAACTACATCCAGTGAAAAATGATGAAGCCTAACTAACGATGGAAATGGAGTAGCCAGGCTGTCAACCAGAGGGTCATCAGAGAGGGGTGGAACTGTCCCGACGTGTCTGTAAATCTGGTTGTGGGTCCAGAATCCAAGGAGTGTCCACAATGTAGGGTTGGAGAAAGGGAAACCAGACTTGACGAGGCCAGTGTGGAGCAATCAGAATAATTCTCCTTCCCAAGGATTGTGCTTTCTGAGTCACTTTTGACAGCAAGGGAAACGGAGGAAAAGCGTAAAGCAGACCGGAGGGCCAATCATGAACTAGAGCGTCCCTGGGTGACTCCCCCTGTGGGGGGATCAGCATGAAGTAGCTGCTGCATTTGGCATTGAGGGGGCTGGCAAAAAGGTTGCAGCAAGGCTGACCCCATCTGCTGAAGATTCTTTCTGCAACTAGACGATTCAGGGACCACTCGTAAGGCATCAGAATAGCTCTGCTTAGCCTGTCCGCTATCACGTTGGAATTCCCTGGAATGTGCGTTGCCACCAGAAACCATTGGGAAGATACTGCCCACTGCCACACTCGCATGGCCTCTCTGCACAGAGGGTAAGATCTGGTTCCCCCTTGCTTGTTCAGATACCACACTACTGACATGTTGTCAGAGTGTATTGCAATCGTCCCTAGAGGCAGAAAGCTCTGAAGTGCCTGCAACGCAAGTAGCACTGCTTTCATCTCTAGGACGTTGATATGCAGATGTATCTCGTGATCTTGCCACGTGCCTTGGACTGTCCTGCCAAGATAATGCCCCCACCCCACCCCATCTGGGAGGCGTCCGTGGTCACTGTGGCAACTGGGATGGGTGGAACGAAGGGTTTTCCCCTGTCCAAATTGTTGGTGCAAAGCCACCAACTGAGATCCTGTTTGCATCTGTCCGTGAGCAAAATGGGGTGAGAAAGTGGAAATTTTTGGAGAGACCATTGAACAAAGAGGAGCCATTGAAGATGTCTCATGCAATCTCGCTAGAGGGACCAACATAATTGTTGCTGCCATGGTCCCCAGGAGTTGAAGAACCCATCTTGCCTTCGCTTTCCTCAGGGGCATCAGGGCGTGTATCTGTTGCTGTAAGACTCTGATCCTTTCCTGCAGTAAAAATGCTTGCATTCGAACGGTGTCTAATTCTGTGCCTATAAAGGTGACACTCTGTGAGGGCAACAAGGCAGATTTTTCCCAATTTAGTGTTATGCCCAACTGTTGACAGAGAGTGATGGTAGTGTCCCTGGTTTTGATTAGTAGATGCCTGGTGGGGGCGGTAAGGAGCCAGCCGTCCAGATACGGAAACACTTGGAATCCTTGACATCTCAAGTGAGCAGTCACCACCGCCATACACTTGGTGAACACCCTGGGGGCTGTGGTGAGACCAAAGGGCAGGGCTCGAAACTGGAAATGACTGGCTCCCAGCCAGAAGTGTAGGTGACTCCTGGATGCCCTGTCCATTTTGACATGGTAGTAAGCATCCTTGAGGTCGATGGAGTGCATCCATTCCTCCTCTCCCAACAATGGGAGACTCGATTGTAGTGTGACCATACGGAACTCAGACTTCTGTACATAGTTGTTCAGTCGGCTGAGATCTAATATGGGTCTCAGGTCCCCTGTTCTTTTCGGCACCAAAAAGAATCTTGAGTAAGTCCCTAATCCGACTTGGTCTGAGGGGACATGCTGGATGGCTCCCTTTCCTAGCAGCTTTGAAACCTCTGAGGCTGCTTGATCCCTTTGACTTGGTGGAACGTCCGGGATTTTCCTGACTGAAGGGGGGGGGGGGGTCTGACATAAAAGGAATGACATAATCTCCGGAAATTTTTTGTAATGCCCATCGGTCCTGGGTGATGCTTTTCCAGGCATCCGGATATAATGATATTCGACCCCCGACTGGCTCCGGATAAGCACAGCCGGGCATTCCCTCAGGAACGAGAGTAGGGAGAGCCATGAAAGGAATCATGGTCTCCCGAATTGCGGGGGCCCCCTCTGCCTCTAGGGTGGCGTCTCCCTGAATAACCTCCCCCTCCTCTGCCTCTGGAGGGGGACTCATCTTGTGCGGCAGGAAAAAACCTCTGTGATTTTTTGAACCACATCTTCCCACCCCGCTGGGCCTTGGGGTAAGGCCTAGAGGGAAGGGAAAAATGGACCCCTACAGCAGACAGGGTCTTTCCCTCTTGTTCACACCTGGTGAGGGTGTCTTTCACTTTGGTTCCGAACAAAGAAGAACCATCAAAGGAGGCGTCAGTGAAAGAAGACTTGAAGGCCTCCGTGAAATGACAAAGGCACATCCAGGCTTGCCTTCTAAGGGCGACTCCTGAGCTTGCTGCCCTACTCGCTCCATTGGCTGCATATGAAATGAGCCGCATGGAGGGGTTGACGATGGAATTGAGGGTAGACACCTGGGCGTTAACCGTCTGGGCCACCGCCTCAGGAACGTTACCCGCAAGAGTATCTCCTAACTCCTTGAGGAGATCTCTGTGGAGCCGAGTACAATGAGACAGGTAGTTCAGCGACCGTAAGGTAAAGGTTGCTGACGAGAGGGTACGCTTCCCATACCGGTCCATGGTCCTAGACTCCTTGTTAGGAGAATGGACGGAGGAAGAAGTCTCTGCTACTTCCTTCTGAGTGGCCGCCACCACCATGGCATCCACAGGGACTCCTTTGGACAGAAGCTCCTTACCCGGGGGAGCAGAAAGAAACTTGTTGGGATGCCTGGGTACAGGTTCCACAGAATCAGGGTTTTCCCACACCCTCCGACAAATTAAATTTAGGAGCTCGTCAAAGGGTGGGGACACCCGGGAGGCAGAGGGCTGAGCACCAAAGGCCTTAAGAAAGACCGACTCCTCCTTGGAGGGGGCTTTGGATGGCCAGTCACCTCTTTGTTTCAATATCTCCAGGATGTCGGAGAAGGAAACCTCATCAGAGAATGACTTGGGGGACCCCTCCGATTCCTCGAGGTCAGTATCAGAGGTGAGAGACTTATCCTGGGAGTCTATGTGCTTCCTCTTGCACGTTTTCTTTCTAGGGGGCTCCTTAGGCATGAACTCTGAAGGGCCCTCAGAAACTTGGGGACCACTTGTGGGGGTATCCCTAGGCCTTGGTGCTCTGCTGTCTACGGATAGGTGGTGATCAGAGGCTCTCACCGGAGTGGTGGGGGACAGAATGACCAACCCGCATGATGTAGCTGACGATCTGGCCAGTGCAGTCCGCATGGCCTCAAAGGCAGGCCCCCCGAGTCTGAGGACCGGCCAGCCTCCGAGATCATGACAGGAGTCGAGGTTCCTCGAGTCGAGGCACCGAGCGGAAGACTCAAAACCAAAATATGTCCCGAGATGTCCCCCTCAGGCCCGACTGAAGAATCCCGAGTCCCGAACCCCGTGGACGGAGCCGACTGGGTCGGAGCCAACGTCGGTACTGATAGGCCCGGAGGGGCCATCGGAACCGACCCAGGAACATCACATGGAGTGGAGCACTCTGGCTCCGAAGACAGAGATGCACTCGGAGGAGGAATGATCGAAGAAGGGGTTGGGGACGGGCTCCGGAGCAGACTGGGCTCGAGCCGAAAACAATTTTGCCAAAACCGGTGACTGGAGGAGCCTCTGCACCACCCTATCAACATCCACATCAGAAAGAGTCCTGGAAGATTTGGAGGACTGGGAGGGAGATCGAGATCTCTTCTCAGGTGAAACTGGTCTAAGACTGGGCGATCAGCTCCGAAGAGGTTCCAATATAATTGGAGCCGACGCCGGTTCCATCAACACCGACACTTCCTGCAGCCCCGAGGTTAGTGGAGCCAAGGAGGTCGAAGCAAGTTTTGTGACTTTCTCCGGTGGCTCCGAGGAAACTGAAGGAGCTGGAGATCTCTTTTTTGACTTAGAGGACTTAGATTTAGAACTGGGAGAAGAATCCATGGCCTCTTCGAAAGAGGGTTTCAAGAGTCCCTTTAAAATCAGCTTATTCTTTCTTTCTTGGAGCACTCTGGGACTAAAAGCATGGCAGAAGCTGCAGGACTCCTGCAGATGGATGGCTCCCAGGCAATAAACACAAATCGAATGCCCATCGGTGATGGACATTTTGTAACCGCACTTAGAGCACTTTTTAAAACCCAAAGGTTTGTGCTCCTTGGAATCCATGGATATTTTTCAACCAGCAATCACAAAAAACCAACACAGCACAAGTCCCTGTCTGACAAGAAAGGACACAGACATGCAACACCACAAAACGCGGGAACAAGTTTTATAAACTGCACAGCACCCACACAAACCTCAGAAGGAACACGCAATGAGACAATAAAGGCCAAAAACTTCTAACTAAAACGGTTTTATGACCACGAATAGTAAGGGGAAACCAACACTAAAACCTCTAACTTAAACGGTTTAGTGTGAACAACACAGGACAAGAGGACTAGGTCCTCTAACTGAAATGGGCCTAGCCCGAAAGAACAGTTAGCGGGATACCACAAACACACTACGAAACCAAATACAACACCAAATAGACAGTAGCTATGAAAATAGCTTTTTTGTTTATAAGTAGTTTTCTCAAATAACAAGAAAAAAGGGTACTTGGCCACAGCCAAGAGCAAGACCATGTCCGGGCTACACGAGCGGCAAACGAGATCTGGGGATATGGAGCAGTGCAGCATGGGATACCTGCTTAGCCCAGCCAATAGAAGACTTCGAGCTAGAAAAGTTTGGCTATTCAGCTCCAAACCCACAGGTAAGAATGTAGGCGAGATTGGACTACATAACATCTGCTGTTATAAAGTTTATTGTGTTTTTATCTGATTGGTCTGAGGGATTAACTGTGTAAAAGTCTTTCATCCTGTGTGCAAACATGGTTCCCCATATGCTGCATATAAGCAAACCTCTCCAGTTTATAATTCTCAATAGGAAGACCTCTCCATAGTCTCCCACTGTTCACAGTTGCTCGAAGAGCTGCCAGTTTGTGCAGAGGGTATTACCACTGCAGGTCATCTAACCGGAGCTGCTCAACATTTGGTGACTTTTGACAGAGGTCTAAAGAGATTCTGCTGAAATCCAAAGCATCCACTGCTAAAATAAATAAAAAGTTGTACTTTTTGAGTTTTGAGCTTTGGTTGCACTTTGCTGACTGTATTTTATCATTTTGTTGCACTTTACTGTATTTTTTCTGCACTTTAAAAAGACTTATGGTGCCTTAAGTAGCTAGTACTTAACCATAGACTAGGTTCATATCTGCTTAATCCAGACTGTATTGCCACACTTGAGCACTATTCCAGCCATCTTACAGTAGGAGGGCCCTGCCTGCACCATTGTGCTAGAAGTGTGTAGTCTGATCTTCATCTGGGGTGGAGGTTACTGGTGAAATTTGTGATTTCCCATTTGGTAGTTTAGCTTAAAAGTGTTAAATTTCACCTGTATTTAAGCCTCACATTTGCGTGTAGCCATGCACTGCACAACGGGGTTCAGCAATACCCTGTATAGATCCAAACGCCTTGAAAGACAATTTTCTCCTAGACATCTGTTAGTGAACCCTCCCAAGCTTCTCTGCTGTATTGTGGGAAATTGAGTTGTGCACGGAGAAGCAATGCCATAGTTTTCACCTCTAGCCTTCAATAGAATAAGCCCGTTAAATCTGGTCAAGCTAGCCCACTTCCCAGTAGTAGTTATGGTAAAACCTGGCATGATAGACAGTTTCCAACCATTTCTCCGGCCAACCTGATTGACATGGGCATCTTTAAGCAATGTAGTAATTGCCTCATGTATATTGACAACCATTACTCCTAAAGCAAACAAATACAATATGTTAGAGATGTAATTACACTATGAATTTGGAATCAATTCTCTCACATAAACTAGACATCATTCAGGTTGTCAGCACACACACATCACCTGTCACATAAAACAAGGTCACAACACATAAACCGAAGTATGCGGAGGTACTCAGTAGAGGCCTACCAAAAGATCAGATACCTCCCAAGAGCAGACCACTTGCATACATACTGCAAAGCAAATAGAGTCCACTACACGTAACACACATTCCAGTGTCTCAGCAAATAAGCCTGTAAGGCAGAACACCTCAAAACCAAATGTCCTGGTCATAGGCGATTCCATAGTGAGATATATAGATTTCCCCCCTCACCAGGCTGGAGAAATTGGTCATGGTCAGCTGCCTGTCAGGTGCCAGGATCTGTCAAATCACGCACGCACTCAGGTTACTCAATAATTACCATTATGTTGAGGTGAATGACTTCAGACATACCTCTATGGACTATATGATGAGACATGACCGAACTCTCAGATTGTGTCACAGACAGGCATGACCCTAGCCCTAAGCAACATTCTACCTTCACCCATGATGATGCCACAATATAGACAAAAAATGATTGATTGACTTCAACAATTGGTTAGCTTCTGGTGTCACGTCCAGGGGGATCCAGTATCTGTCAGCGTGGGAAGACATAGTTGACAGACCACACTACTTTGCCAGAGATGGTCTTTACCTATCTCCTCTAGGATTTCAGATACTGGCAAAGGTGCTTGTCTCCGCCGTAGTGCCTTTTTAGGTAGTGTTAAAACAACAAAATTTCCAATGTAAAACAATCCACTCAAGATTATGTATGCTGCTTAATGCTAGGAGCCTAAACAGGACACTGCACTCCCTGCAAGCACTCCTCACCATGGAAGATGATGATGGCAGTGCAGTCACTGAGACATGGTTCGAGGCCACAGAGAGCACCTCGGCCATGAAAGGCTGCAATGCCTTCCACACGTTCAGATCCTAAAATGAGTGTGAAAGAACCAAAGTTGGAGGTGTATGTATCTTCATTAAAACCAAGTACACCTAGAGACAGGTTAGACAGTATGACTGTCTTGAGCTACTTCATGTCCAACTAACTGTAGGAAAAACATCCTACCACATCATTGCTAGCTACATGTCTGACACAATGAACCAAGAGAAACACACTGCCTACCTGGACTTACTAGAGTCACCCACTATACAACCAAACACTTTGGTTGTGGGAGATTTCAGCTGTCCTTCAATCGATTGGTCAGCATATACGAGGTGAATACAAATGCCCTGGAGCAATTACTCTGCACCCCCCCAAGGGGCTCAGATGTCCTAGACTTAGTACTCACCAACATGAGGGGGATCACTGCACCACCACCTGTGCTTTGTCTTCCCTAGTTAGATCAGACCATAAATCTGTCTCGTTTGAAGTAACAATCAGACCTGACACCCCCACAGGAGCAAAAAAACTGAAATTTCTCCAAAACAAACTACAGCCTACTAAGTGATGGTATAAAAAGTTTCATATCCCTTGCTAACGCAGCCAACAATGACTCCTATGCAGAGGAGCACATAAATGCCTTGCATAACCATCTAAACAGCTGTATAGACTCAGTTGTACCTGACCAGATCAAAACCAGGTCCTCCCAAAAAAAACAGGCTACCCTGGTGGACCTCAAGTTATAAATAGGCTACAACAAAAGGAAGAAACTGATGAATAAGAACAAGAGGGAACTTACTCGGCAGAAAAAGAATACCCTCCATAAGTTGAACAAGCAAATCGGATATCTTGTAAAGTCCTCTTAAGCTAGTTGCAAAGCTAAATCAGCATCCCTAAAGATATTCATAAGACATTCTTTAGCTTCATCCAGAATCTAAAAGGTAAAGCCCATGTGCCAAACTTATAGTGGACGGGACCTCTACTGAACCTGAGGAAATTGCCAACCTGCTAGCTGACAGATTTGATGCAAACTTCACCCCCCCCCCGTCCCCACCAGCATACCTGACACCAGTCCTCTACCTTGTATCTCCAAAGAGCATGTCATATCTATGCTCTCCAGGGCCAAAAGCACAACCTCTATGGGACAACACAACATCACAGGGTGCTTACTAAACAATCTAAATCAAGACCTAGTGGAACCACTTGACTTTGTCTTTAATCTATGCCTGAGCACTGGCTTTGTTTCAGCAGAGTGGAGAATAGCAACAATAATCCGCTTGCACAAAGGGAGTCCATCAGCCGACCCTGGGAACTATAGACCCATAAGCCTAACCAGCCTTATCTGCAAAGCCATGGAAAGATTCGTGATGAACCGTATCAAGAAGGGCATAGGTGACCTTCAAACTCATGACCTGACCCAATTTGGCTCCTTTAAGGGTAGATCATGCTTATTGAACCTGGTGGACTTCTTCAGGAATGTCACCAAAGACTTGGATGAAGGTAAAACACTACATACCACCTATCTTGACTTAGCCAGGGCTTTTTACACCACTCCCACTCAGGTATTATTGAGAAACTCTCCTAGCTAGGGATTAGGGGGTCTGAATAGAGAGATAAGTCAGCAAGGAAAGGGACAGGAGGATTGCTGTAATTGAATTAATCCGCAAGTCTTGGTGAGTACCTTCATGAGGTGGACCCTTTTTTTCACAAAATCTCATCAAGGCGACACTGATATATAGTCTGTGTTTTATATAGCATGCATCATGGACAGGAGTAGGTAAAAAATAAAAAAAGATAGCTGGATGCACAAGACCCAGGATAAAAAGTGCCCAATTCTTGTAGGTGCACTGGTGCCAGGACTGGAAAAAATTAGTGTAGAATCCTCAAGACATGGAAACATTCCTACAATGGGACTAGGCCAGGCCAAGGAGGAAGATGGTACCCCTGTTGTAGAAGGAAGTAGCAGTCCACAAAAATCACAAAAACTGATAGGCCAAAAAAGAGCCATAAAGACAATACAGTGGACTACTGAGAATAAAGAAAGAAATTGTGTTACTATTATACAAGAAGCCCAGAATTTCCAGACAGGATATACAAAAAGATTGAGAGAAATTAGAGTTAAGAATATTTCCATAAGAAAAACTGTCAGAAGCTTCAAATAAAAATTTGTGTTCATTAATGCAACTGATTTATGAAAAACATTATATAGGCCAAGAAACCTTGGGCCGTTTGGAAAAAGAAGCAACTGAGGAAGTGCGAAAATATAAAGAACAAAATCTAGAGACACTTGAAAGGTATAAATAAGAAACATGGACATGGGAAAGAGAGATCTGATATGGTACGATATTTATGCAAAGGAGAAAGCCAAACTAATCAACACAAAAAAGGCAGCCTCAAAGATATTCGAAAAGAAATACAAGCAAAGGCATCCAGATATGGAAATTTCACAACAAAAAAAAAAAAGTAACAAAGAGGAAACATTGAACAAAAGATTAGTAAAATAGAAGTTAAAAAAAAACAGAAGTAGTTACGGAATACTCGCAAAGTAAGGGATTTTAGCGCAAAAAGTCTAACAGGTTACATCACAACATAATGGAACAATGAGTCCCCAAAGTAAGGAGGAACAGGAGACATCTGAAGAACTATGGACAGGGGAAGGAAATAAATATTTAATATGGTGCAGTATTTATGCAAAGGAGAATGCAAAACTAATTGGTACAAAAAGACCAAAGATATTTGAAGAGAAATACAGGCAAAGGCATCTGGACATGGAAAATTTTACAATACAAAAAAAAAAGAAAACAAGGAAGAAATGTAGAAAAGAGGATTAGTAATGAAGCTAAAGAAATAGAAACAGAGGTTATGGATTACCTGCAAAGTGAAGGATTTAGTGCAGAAAATCTAACTCGGACAACATCACAGCAGGATAAAAGCAATGGATCCCCAAATTAAGGAGAAGCCAGTGGAGTGGGAAACATCTGATAGTTTGCCATATGAAGGTACTTTGGAGCCTTCCATACGAAGCCAGTACATTTTTTCAGTTGGAGCTGCACAGCAAAGAATGGAACAGGAAACTGTGGCAAGTCTGATACAGTCAGTGTTGTGGAGTGATAGCCCAGTGAGTTCCCATATGAAAGAGCAACAGATAACGCAGGATAAAACTGAAGAGAATATGGCACAGGGAGATGCTCTGGAACTTTCTATAGAATGCCCTCAGGAAACGAAGAACAAAGAATGTGCCCTCAGTTTAGAGGAAAAGAGAAAGGTTGCTTGATTTAATATAAATAGTAATATCAATGAAAGAAATAGACTGCAGAAACTCAGTAAAACCCAAAAAGTTATGTTTGATAAAACAGTTGAACACTGTCCATAGAGTTTCATATGATATAACAGAAGTAAATAGGATATACTACTATGTAGCCAAATTAATAACAGATAAAATCTTTCTACAAAAAACACAGGATAGTAAGGTAAAGGAACTGGAGAAATCGAATGCTGTCATGTAAGTATCAAACAGAGAAAACTGTAAAGCAATTAAGACAAGAAGTGTCACTGTAGAGTATAGAAGAGGGAACAGCTCAACAAAAGCACTCAGAAGGATAGGCATGCTAAAAGCCATGCAGTGTCAGAACAGATCAGGAGTTATGCACTATTGCAAATAAACTAAAAATATCAGCACGGGCAGAAAAACTTAGAAGCTATGCACATAAATATAAAGGAAACATATAAAATAAGCAATTTGATGACTCAAAAAAGTTTTATAGAGAATTGGGAAACAAGGCAAAAGTAATTGATCCACCACCAAAAAAAAAGAAGAAACAGATGCATTTTGGAGAAGTATCTATGAAGATCCTGTGGCACATAACAAAGATGTTAAATACATAGCAAAAATAACCACCAAAAAGCACAAATGGAAGGACGGAACCAACTTTGGTTTAAAAGGTTTATTGTATAGTATGAAATGGGATTTAAATACATAGAAAATGTAAAAGAAAGGAAAAGAAGTTCAAATGGTACAGGCTATGAAATGAGATGAAGTAACGGACAAAGATGGGGGGGGTCCTAAATGAAAGACCAGCTGTGGTAGAGTTTTTAGTAGAATGTGGAACAAAAGCTGCCATTAAAAAAGGAATAATTAGTAGTGCATATAAAATATTGCATGATAACTATAAGAATAAATCAGAGGGGTTGGATGAGCAATTCACAAAGAAACAATAGGAGGAAGAGAGACTGGATGAGCAACTCACAAAGAAACAATGGGAGGGCATATGTACGTCTCCCAAATAAGCAACAAAATCTAGAAGATTTAGGATTTTTGCTTGGAAGCATTTACATAGATATTTTTATACACCAAGTAGACTCCAGAGAATTTTTCCTCAGGTAGAAAGCAAATGTTGTAGGTGTGACAGGGTAGAAAGAGGTAATTGGGAACATATTTTCTGGGAGTGCAGTAAGTTGGCATACTTTAAGGATTCCCTGTGAGATGCACTGTCGGAGATGCTGGGTGGGCAAATTGATGCGATAAGGGAGATTATTATTTTTGAGGTCTGACACAGATTGCCTAGACATGGTAAGACCTTGCTGTCTCTAATTATGGTGGCTGCTAAAAAAGCAATTACTAGAAAATGGAAATCAAAATCTGAACCCAACTATATTAGAAGTAGTGAATATAGTAACCAAGATGAAACAACTGGAACTGAGATCTTTACAAAAAGGTACAAGCAAACTATATACAAAAAAATGGGAATTGTGGGAACAATACATACAAGGAAGGAATGAGGTTTAAAAGAAGGCAGGACTTAAATGAGCTATGTGATGTTTGACTGAAAACAATTGGGTAGATTATAAGTGATGTCTAATGTTTGCAGCTAAGAGTGCATCAGAATGGTTTGTGATTTAAAATTCTTGCAGCTAAGATTGTGTCGGTGTGGTTTGTTTTCATTTATATAAATATATGATTGCTTATGTCGTAAGTGATGGTTTAATAAAGATGTTTCTTGTTCAAAAAAAGGGTCAGGAATTGAATAATTAATGTAATGTTGCTTAGGTTATATGATATGTAGCAGTATATGTGAAGCATAATGTTCGTTAATTTTAACTTGTTAATACAATTTGATTGGACGGCTCAGTGGTGTAGCTGTTAGCGCTGTCACCTCACAGCAAGAGGTTCTCCAGCTCAGTTCTTGGTTGGGGTGCCTTCTGTGTGGAGTCTGCATTCGCTTGGGTTTCTTCCTCCCACTTTCGAAACACATGCAGTAGGTGGACTGGACTCTTTAAATTGGCCCTAGGTAGGTGTGTGGGTTTGTGTATGCGCGTGCAAGTGTGTGGCACACCTTCTGAGGAGGGTCGGGCGTCGGGCTAGTAACCCAATCTCGTAAAACCCGTACTTGCTATGGAAACAAGTGCTGAAGGGCACTCGCCCGATGTGCGGAATGCACGGGAATGAATCTGATTACTTTTTTTATAAATGTAAGTGTGCCTATGTCACAAGTGATAATTCAATAAAGGTGTTTTTAAAAAAAAAAAAAAGTAGCGGCCAATGAGATTGAAACAAAGTTAAGAAAAGTTCCTAATTGGAAAACCCCAGGCCCAGATACAGTACCTATCTTCTGGCTAAAAGTATTAACATCTTTACATGAAGATTTAGCCATGACTAAGAACTATTTATATGCACACCCCAAGCAGACACCAGCCTCGTTAATAAGAGGAAAAACAGTACTCCTACTTGAGTGAACCTGCAAGCTATCCTAAAAACTAGGATATAGACCATTGACTTGCCTTCCGACAACGTATAGACTATACACTGGAATTGATGCCAGTAGAGTTTATAGTCATTTAGAAGAAAACTCAATCACAGCATTAGAACAAAACGGTAATAAAAGAAAGTCATATGGAACAAAGGATCATTTGTTGTTAGTCATAATGAAGAACTGTAAAAGGGAAAGAATCTAAGTATGGCATGGATAGACTATAAAAAGCTTTTGACAGTATCCCACATTCATGAGTAAGAGTGCTTAAAATTTTGTAAGATACACCTTACACTGATCGATTACATTACAGCGACCATGAAACAATGGCAAACCACTTTGCAGTTAAGCCATGATAAAGGGCAAATTATTATTCCAAGGATAAAAATTCAAAAGGGGATATTCCAGGGTGACTTTGTCACCACTCTTCTTTTGTCTTGCCCTTAACCCATTAAGTTGTCTACTTAACGGTTTAGGTCATGGCTACAATTTGGCTCCCAGAAAACATCAAAGTGTATATACTTCTTATCTTCTTTTTATAGATGATTTAAAGCTGTATAGTTCATCAGATGAGAAACTGAAAGCACAACTGCAAGTGGTCAGAATTTTTTCAGATGATATAAGAATGTTATTTGGTCTTCATAAATGTACAAAAACAACTTTTAAAGTAGGAAAGCTGCAGCACCAAGAAAACATCTGTTTGGAACAAGAATGTGATATAAAAGAACTTGAACAACATGTTTGGGAATTTATGAAGGATCAGCAATAAAACATGAACAAATGCGAATAAAACTTGGGAATATTTTATAAGACTTAAATTAATACTGAAAACTGCATTGACATCTAGGAACAAAGTCAGCACTGTACAATTTTCTCTTCCCGTGCTAACTTACAGTTTTGGAGTGATTGACTGGCACCAGAAGGTGTTGGATAGGTTGGACAGAAAAACAAGGATGCTTCATGCTCATCAAATGATTTATAAAAATCAGTGCAACCAAGATTATATATTCCCCATTTTGAAGAGGTATGGGCCTCCTCAAAATTGATTATATGTATAGGTCTACAGTCATGAGGCTGCATACATATCTGCTGACCTCACAAGACCCAAAAGCAGTGAAAGTTTTGAAACATGAGAATAAATCTAAAATGACTTCCTGATAAGTTTAGCAGAAGCATATCGTTGGAAATCAAACCAGAAGTAGATAAAAACCAGGCAGCAAGTGAATGTGCCAAAAAAAAACAAAAGAATGTAAGGTGAAGGATCAGATGAGAAGGTAAGAAATTTGGAAAAATGCATAAATATAGTTGCAAGTATAGAAGACTGTTGGAACAACCTCATGTTGATCAGGATTGAAAGCAGGAATGGTTAAGGAGAGTTGAATTTAAACCAATATTGGTGGCCCAAGTTAGTGGAGTACGTACATGTTGGTTTACATAGTCCATTGAACATGTGGGAGAAGCAGACAAATGTAGGTTTTGTAAAACAGAATTGGAGCAGTTGCAAATCTTGGTTGTGATACACTAATGGCAGAAGGACTATATACTGAAAAGCATAATAATGTGGCAAGACTGTTGCATTGGGGATTGTGCAAACATTATAATATTGAAATAGCTGAAAACACTGGAAACATGAGCCACAGAGCATCATAGAAAATGATGTTTGTATCACATGGAATCACCCATTACCAACAGTTAAAAAAAGATGTGAGAAAACCAGATCTAGCAGTCCATGAAAAGAAGACGAAAGTACCATTGATCACTGAAATTGCTACACCCAGTGACTGCAGTGTCTTGCGTACAGAGACACACACACACACACACACTCACACAAAGTCATAAAATGCTAGGCTTTGCAGGCAGAAAAAAGGGCAATGTGGAAGGGAGGATACCCAGACACTTTCAATAGTAGTAGGAGCAAACGGGTCTGATAAAAAAGAATTTACAAACATACTTAGATATGTTACTAATACATACAACTCCATACGATTTGCAGGAGTCATTACGGGGCACATTACGGGTGCTGCAAAGAGCACTTTTGGCTAATGTCAAAGATTGAAACAATACTAATTTAATGAACGGGGTCCATTCCTGTCATGGTATCAGAACCCAGAAGATATGGAGAAATTAAAAAACTAGGGATTAACCCATATATCACTAGATCGATAGCCAGCTGACTTACCAACAAATGCATACTGTCAAAGTTGGAGATTCCCCCTCAACCAGTGGAGTACCACAAAGATCTGTGCTGGCCCCTGTACTGTTTTGAAATTTGTTTCTCTGAAGTCCAGGCGAGAGTAGATAGCCTGTGGCTTATGAAGTTCACTGATTGCAAACTGGGCACAATCATTGAGTCCCTAAATGCTGTTAACATGTTGCAGAAGGGGCTAACACAGACAAATGATTGTTGTCAAAGTCACAGACTAAGACTAAATGTAAAAAAAAAATATTATTATCCCCTTTGGCAAAATAGTAGTCCCTGCAAATTACAGTATTGACAGCACCCCCCTAAGCTCAAGCCCAGTGGTGCACAATTTAGGAACACAGGTTGATAGCAATCTAAACTTCGATCACCGTGTGTCTGCAGTGGTAAGGAAAGCGCTGTACATTGCGCATCTCTTAAGTAAGGGCATTACATCCAAGACTAAGAATGTTATAAATCCTCCGTATGCGACCCTCATCAGATCACTAATATAGTACAATGCTCCCTTTTGAATGTACATCACCAGATACCTGCAGCAACTGGAGAGATCATAGACGTTTCTTACCAAGAACATTTAGGGCATCCAAAACATGACCTACATGGAAAGACTGAAAGCCCTGTCACTGTACTCTGTATCCTACAGGCTGCTGACAGGTGACTTGTGCTTGGAGTACAGCACAGTCTCTGACCATGCTCTAGTACAAATGCTGCACATCCGCAAATAAAGTTGGACAAGAGTCTCACTCCAGGGATCTCAGCCTAGCCTATGACATTAACAGAACATGCTGGAGAGGCAGATGCATCTCCCAGATATTACTGCTCTTCTGGAATAAACTCCTAGTTCACGTGAAGCAGAGCCCCTCAATGACCATATTCAAGTGCAGCCTAGGCAGTTGGATGGGAGATCATAAATTCACCCTGGGAAATGTCATGTGTCCCACATGGACAGGAGCAGTAGGTGTTGATCATAGAGTTGCTCTACAAGTAACGATCATCTAACCAAGATCAATTAGGGAACATGAGTATCACATGGCTAGGCTTGTAAAGGCCCTAGGGTCATTAGCCTAGTAATCTCCTCTGAACCTGTAAGGACTTAGAAGAGGTCAGAAGTAGACAGATTCCATGTCTAATGCTAAAGTTAAATCTGAGTATGTCTGTGTGGTCTCTAAATCTGTTGCTGTTTCAGATATGCTGCTAGTTAAATCTGCACCTCCCAACACTAAATAACTTTATGGGATAGCCTCCTTGAAATTTATTTATTTTTTTTATTTAACATTTGTTGACCGGGAATGTCCGACTAGGTTCCACAGATCCTGTTTTCAGCGGAGGCCTGGGGAGAAATGCTCGAAATGAACCCCTTGCTTCCTGCTGAAAGTGTCTCTCTTTTAATTTTGTGTGTGCAAGGTCCTACCCCCCCCCCTCTCTGCCCATTCACCTCTCAATGGCCTCTGTCAGGTCCCATATGTCTGTGTTAGTCTGTTTGGACTCCAAGAGGATGTAGTAGGAATTTTTCAAGTGTACTGCAGATGTGTTCCCAGGTGTCATCTCCCAGCATCAGAAGCTTGAGTAGTAGCTTCCTTGTCTTCTTTTTCTGATCAGGGTCCTGACCCTTTCTTACTGTGGGGATATTTTTGATCCCAGTCTGTTTAAGGCATTTGTTCTGTCATTGTCATGACATTGATAGAATAGTCATGGTTGATACAGGTCTTGATGACTTCAACACTGACCATGCATTTGTCATTGGTGTTTTCACCCTCGGCACTTTGGAGTCAGTGAAGTTGTCAATATCTAGGCCCTGTCTGTTGGTGCCTAGTAGTCTGTCCCCTGAATTAGTATTTCTGTGTTCAGTGTTAAGGCCACTGAACTTAATATGGGTATCAGTGACTCTATCAACCTCTAGGGTGGATATTGATCCCTTGTGGTTGACAGCTTCAGTCTTAGATATGTGGCTATTTCCAGATTCCAGGCATCTCTGCATGCACAACCCCCTTGAATATTCAAGCGATGTTGCAGGGACCTCCCTTTCCGGCATAAAAGGGCCGAGGTCACTGTGTGTGTGTGTGTGTGTGCGCAGTGGTTCTTGGCAGAATGTTGTCACGGAGTTTGGAGGTCAGATGCTTCCCCCTTCAGTGCTTGGTGTCAAAGTAAAGTGCAAGAGGAAACAGTTGGGCTCATCTGATTAGAGTTCCAGTCTGGGCTTGGATGAAAGCTGAGAGGCTTTCTCCCACTCTTTTATCTAGTGACCCAGTAATCAGGGAGTCTATAACGCTTATCTGAGCAAAGGCTAAATTTCTCCAGGAGACTGTTGCTGAGTTTGGAACACAGACATACTGAGATCTTCTTGTCCACTGGTTGTCTTATTGGGTGGTTGTCCCAGATGACAAGAAGCTGCTTACAAATAATTTTTGGAAGAACTTAAGCATGGTTGTTCATAGGTTCATAATGTGAACACTAGGCTAATTGCTCTGAAGGACCATTTTAAGCCTAGCCAACATCTCAAGGTCAGAATCAAACCTTGTACAGTTATGTCTGTGAGGTAAAGACCTTAATCATTATCCTAACCCCCTCCCCCATTAAAAGCTTTCTTCCCTTTGCACAGGGTTGGATCCATCAACCTCTGGTTATGGGCCCAGCACACTTCCCCTGTGCCACTTTGTTGGCCCCATATTCTCATCGCAAAGAGGCCAGACAGAATCTGTAATTCATCTGAGGTCTGTCCAGGTTGCCACAAAATTCATTGGTGGACTCTGTCATTGTGTCCGCTGCTATCAGGAAGGCCCTGCATCTCAGATCAAACTTGCCTATCTGCTTGACAGTCATGAGAGATAGACTTGGCAAGTATATGTTTTTGTTCTCCACCTTCTTGAGGATGTTAAACTGTATGGTCCATGTGTTGTGGTTCCAGAGGGGGTTAACCAGTGAAACTGCTAGTAGTCTGCTAGGGTTATGTGACTGAACTGAAAGCCATCAGTAGCTAACAGGACTGTGCCTCTTGTACATAATGCTGTAAAAGGTTCAGTGAAGGCTGAAGGTAGAAAACTGATATTTTCTCCGTCTTACTGCATTCTGCTGACTTTACTGAAAACATCAAAGATGGAGCGTTTCTACCTGGGCTTCCTCTGAAAATAAGCTCTGTCCCAGTCAGACTTTCCCAGTAAACAAATGTTAAATATATAAAGAAATAGTCATATGAATGCATAAGTGAAAGGCAGGCTGGAAAAGCAAGAGATCAAGGCCAACATGCTGTCCAAAGCTGGAGTGAAGTTCCAGTCTCTTCAGCATCTGTTTTCTCTGAATCAACAGAGCCTGCATTTGCTTTGGTTTTGGCACATCCAGAGAGTAATTTTTGAAGATTCTGGTAAGGGTCACAGAAGATGTGATTGAATCCACAGTAGTCAGTCTCCCAAAGAAGAAGGTTTTCAGCAGGGTCACCAGCAGTCCCACGGTCCTCTTTAAAGAAAGCAGCAGTCTGCTCTCTGAGGTCTTGCCCATCTTCTCCCCTCTGGAGGTAGTCAGGAGTAGTCTGTCCATCCACTTGCCTGTGTGACTTAACATTAGACATGACAGGTGGATAAGCAATATAGTATCCAGATGCTGTCCTGTCCCTTTCATGATGCCCCCCCAAGCTGAAACCTACTCCCCTACAAACATTCCAACTCATCAAATGGCAAAGCAAGATTAGAGGCTCATAAAAAGAGCCATCCAAGAGGCCCTGCCAGACCTGAAAGCGCAAGGGTTTCAACAAAGGATATTTTTAGTCCCCAAAAAGATGAAGAACCTAAAGCCATTTCCTGGTCTGAGTAGCCTAAATCACTACATACCTAAAAAGCCTTTACATATGGTAACAGTGCAGTTCATCCATCTCTTTCAGTCAGAGGGCGACTGAATGTGCCATTTGGACCTCGAGAATGTGTACCTGCATATCAGAATTGCCAAAGAGTTCTCAAGGTTCAGTAATTTCAGTTCGAGACATTACCATTTGGTCTCACCCCAGCCTCCGGGGAGTTCATGAAATGCATTTCAGTAGTGGCATCAACTCTCAGACTATAGGGTTCCTTGGTGATGATCTTTCTTTGGAATTTTTGCTGTTGCAGTAGTTCTTGCCACTGGAATTTCACCTATGGCTGTCTGCAATGTCTAGTCTGACTTCTGGAGCTCGGGATTCTTCCATCTAGGCGTGGTGCACATCTGGTCCCTAGTACATCTGTACGTACAATGTATTGTGAGTGCCTGTCTGCTTGTGACATCTCAGAATTTTCTCACTATAGTTCATTGCAGATGTCTTTCTGCATTTCACCTTGAAGAAGTGCGTATCGTAGTACCACACTAGCCAGTCAGCTTCAGAGCCTAGCACACAGACATCCTATTGGGGAGCCTGCGTTTTCCTTAGCTAATTAGCTTTTGTCTTGGCATTGTTGCAGTTCGATAGTCTTTCATCTAGGTTCATAAGTGTAGGTGTAGCATTGGTAGACAGATCTCATGCAAGGATTACTAACTTGCTGCATGTTCTGCTTGGTCTCAGACCATGACATCAGACATGAGGTGTCTGCCCCAAACCCAAAGAAATAGATTGCATACCTTGCACAGCTACCTTAGCTCGTTCTGCCATAGTATCCACAGAGATGTCTTCATCATCTTACTTCCCATTGGTAAAGAAGAGAAAGAAGAAGACGGGTAGGATTGCAGCAGATGCAGGTTCTATGACCAGCTCCCCTTATGAGTGCCAGGATGACAGTCCTGGCAGGTACTTCTGCAGCTCACAGACGATACATATAGTACTGATCAAACCATTGATGCCCTTTGGAAGGCTGCCATGCTTGTGAACCTAGCTCGTTTGTCCAGACTCATTTCTGGAGTGTCCTTCCACAGATGTCCAGCCTCGGGTACCTGTGAAAGAGGCTCAGGTTGTGGTTTCTGAAAGAGAGAGTAGGATCTCCAGACTTCTGTTTAGGTGAGAAGGTCTAAGGCTTCAGGTTGAAAGTCTAACCTTCCCATCCATTGACTGTTTCTTACCGTGGGAAAGTTTTGGCACTAATCCCTTTCAGGCCATCTGTTGATTTGTCATTGTTATGACATCTTTGTTTTTGTACTTGAATGCTGGGATGTCCTTCATGGATGCATCTGCAGTCATAACAAGTGGGTTGTCCTGTCGTCAGGCAGCCCTGCAGTCGGCCGGATTCCAAAGTCCGGGTCCGGCTTCGGCTGATGTCGCACTCCACCCGACGTCATCTCTGTTGGTCTTCGGGTATAAAAGCATCAGCCGACGCCATTTTCCTCAGTCTTTCTTGCCGCGTGGCGCCCGAAGCAGAAGCTGTTCGCAAGTGCCGGTCGGTCGGATCCAGAGATTACTTCTACCGAATACTACTTCGAAGACTTCTAAAGCTAAGTACCCCGTTGGGGACTCTTTCTTGCCTCAGCCGATGTCAGAAAAAGTTAACAATTGTTTAACCTGTGGGAAACAAATACCTCATAAAGATTTCCACTCTTACTGTCTGCCTTGTTTAGGCCCAGCCCACGACGTAGCAGCCTGTTCGGCCTGTGCCTCTTTCAACCGACGAACGCTTAGACGTCGGTCGGAGTTTGCAGAACAGTTTTTCGGTTCTGATTTTGCGTACATTATGCCGTCGGATCCTCCGACTACCCCAAAACGCAAAGATAAAGACCGACACTCGCGGTCCGCGGTTTCGGCGAAACCGCGGTAAAGCAAACGGCGAGTGTCTCGGTTTCGCCTGAAACCGAGAAAACTGATCAAAGTACAGCTGAACCTATTCTTACAACTGAGGCCCCTGCTACAACTCTTGAATCGACCTCAGAAATTTTACCCACTACGGTGGTTGACTTATCAGACACCATTCCCTTGGATGTCTCTACCCCAGCACGTGGTGCTGCTAGGCCTCCTGCTGCCATGTCCATTAAGGCCTTCGCCAGGGCTAAAGCAGCCAAGACTTCTAAAACAGTGCCTGTTAAACCCCCACATCCAGGCCCTCTTCTAGTTCTCAAATGCTTTCTTTGGCAGAAGATTTAATTTCTTTAATTAGAGGATCTCAATCTCACCCAGACAGGGCCTCTCAGCCCCAGAGAAGAGACCTAGGGCAGAGCCCCTGAGCCAGTGTCTTCTGATGATTCTGCTGATGAATCAGACATAACTGACCAGCCTGAGGCACCCTTCTCCAATTTTGAAGATTCTGATGCTGAAGAATCCATTCCAGCTGCTTCCCACCAGAAGAATTCTCCTTTGGGAAACCTTGCATGCCATGCGAGAACAGTTCCAATGGCAGCAACAGGATTTTTCAGACTCCAGAAAAGACTTAGGACCTTTCTGCACCTCCCACAGCACAGGCCCTTAGCTATACCTCCTGTTCTCTCTGTGGTGGATGATGCTTTCAATGATGTTTGCTCCGCTCCAGATTCTTTACCCCAGCCCCTGCCAAACCAGACAGATTTTACAGGGTGCCAGATACTCATCACCACCTTTACAAGGCCCCACTTGCAGACCCAGAAACTATATCCCAGGGTCCCAAGGCAGTAGCCGCGACCACAGCTAAAAACCCTATTCCTTCTGAAAGGGAAGCAAGGTCATTAGACAGATGGGGTAAAAGGTCTACACTTCAGCTACTCTCTCAGCTAGAGCTTTAAACTGTCAGTTTCACATGATACAATACCAAGAGTTTATGCTTGATCAGTTAACTAAAAAACTAACCACTGATGAATCTCTTGATAAGAAATATGTATTAGAGATGGTAAATAGCATACAACAGGTTAGCAACCATTCCTTAAAATGTGGCTATGATGCACTGGAGGCTTCATTTAGATCAGCCATGACAGGCACAGTGATAAGAAGGCATGCATGGCTAAAAGAACAAGCTTTACCGGATCATGTTAATGCTAAGTTGCTAGATGCTCCTATGGACAAGACAAGTTTGTTTGGTACACCTGCCCAGCAGGTTATGAAGAAAATGGAAGAAAAGGCAAAATCTGTTCAAACTGTTAAAGATTTCTTGCAGGTTCAACCGCGAAGGTTTAGCAGGAACTGGCCTGCCAAAAATTGGTCCTTTCCTGACTCCACAAAATTTCAAAGGGGCAGGAATAGACGCTCCAGAGGCAGAAACCAATCCAGAGGAGGTGCCTACAGAGGACGACAGTGGCAAGGTAACAACAGAGGCGCAGACACAGCCACTGCCACTACATCAGCACAACCACAGTGACTTAATCCTAAATCCGCCTACCAGGGAACAAATAGCAGCTCCTCTAGGCGGAAAGTTAACCTTATTTTCAAAGAACTGGCACTACATAACAAAAGACAAGTGGATTTTACAAACCATAGATCAAGGTTACCGGTTTCACTTCCACACTTTACCAGTCAAAAGAGGAATGCCAAACCTACCTCCAAATCAAAAAACAGAGGCTCTACGCCAGATAATGGAGTTAGCAAACATGAGAGCTGTGGAAAGAGTGCCAACAGCAGACCAAGGAAAGGGTTCTACTCCAGACTATTCCTAGTTCCAAGAAAGGAAAAAAAGTTGGAGACCAATTCTCGACCTGTCCACCTTAAATACATACATCATTGTCCCAAAATTCAAAATGCTGACCCTACAGCAACTTCTTCCCATGCTGGGCAAGGAGTCTTGGCTGGTAACTCTAGATCTCAAGGAGGCATACCTGCACGTCCCCATTCGACCAATCTGCAGAAGATACCTCAGATTTCTTGCAGGATCAGAGCACTATCAATTCTCAGCATTGCCCTTTGGCTTATCTACTGCGCCCAGAGTATTCACAAAATGCCTGGCATCAGTAATCGCCCATTGCAGACTACAGGAATTCAAATTTACCCATACCTGGACGACTGCCTGCTACAAGGGGACAACAAAAGCAAGCTGACAACAGATTTACAAAGGGTCATTTACTTGCTACAAGGACTGGGATACACAGTCAATTTACAAAAGTCAAGGCTGATACCATCCCAAACAAGGACGTTCTTGGGCGCGGAATTGGACACAGTACAACAAATGGCATTCCTGACTACAGAAAAACAAAAGAACTTCCTCTTTACTTCTTGGCACTAACAAAACTGAACAAGTTAACAGCAAGAAAAGTTCTGCAGGCCTTGGGCTTCATGGCATCATGCATAATCTTGGTCCCATTTGCCAGACTACATATGAGGAAACTACAGTGGTACCTAAAGAATTTATGGTCCCAACACAGACACAGTCTAGAAACAGAAATCCCACTAATTCCATGCTTAAAACAGGAGTTCCTATGGTGGGCTCAGGCATGCCAGTCAAACCCAGGCCTACCCTTTCGCAGATGTCAACCAAGCCAGACCATCACAACAGACGCTTCAGACCTAGGATGGGGGCCCACATGCTGGACAAATGCGTGCAAGGATTGTGGACACAGGATCAACTTCGCCTGCACATCAATCTAAAAGAAATGCTGGCAGTAAAACTGGCAATCCAAAAGTTCAAACCATTTCTCAAAGAGGGCCAGTTGATGATAAGGACAGACAACACCACAGTCATGTGGTACATCAACAAACAGGGAGGCACTCATTCATACCCCTATGCAGAATGACCTTGGAGCTGTGGACCCTGGCACTCAGCTACAACATTCAGTTACAGGCAATATTTGTACCGGGAAAGACAATACTCTAGCAGACATATTAAGCAGAACCACTTGGATGCCCACGAATGGAAACTGCACCGGACATCTTCAAGACCATCTCAAAGAAATGGGGAATGCCACAGATAGACCTATTCGCATCACCTCTCAATCACCAGCTCAAAAAATTCTGCACAAGGACATTCCACCCACTAGCATGGAAAGTGGACTCACTCTCCTTCAACTGGAAAGGCCTAACAGCATATGCATTCCCACCTCTTCCTTTGATACACAAGGTACTACTAAAAATCAAGGAAGAACGTCCAAGGATAATCCTGATAGCTCCAAACTGGCCAAGACAGCACTGGTACCCACTACTGAAGAGCATGTCTCGGAACAAAATGTGGCCAATACCTCTGATGCCTTTGATGTTAACTCAGAACAACTACAGCATCATGCATCCAAACCTAAAAACGCTGCAACTGACTGCATGGAACATCACATAACAGCAGCTAATCCAGAACTTTCCCAAAGAGTTAAAGACATTATTCTTGAAGCACGCAGACCTTCAACAAGAAGGAACTATGCTGGAAAATGGAAAAGGTTTGTCATTTGGAGTACGGAAAGAGGAAAAGAGGTGTCAAACATAGATATGCCTAACATTCTGGAGTATCTGGCCGAACTTCTTCATTCAGGCCTGTCCTACTCCTCCATCAAGATACATGCATCAGCTATTTCAGCAGAATACAGCTTTGATCCACCTGTTTTTTCGCACCCTTTGCTCAGGCAGTTCCTCAGAGGAATCAAGAATGTAAAACCTCCAAGGAAACCACCATTACCAGCTTGGGATTTAAACTTTGTGCTAGAAAAGTTGACACTATCACCCTTTGAACCAGCAGCAACAGCAGACCTACAACACCTGTCATGGAAAACTGCTTTCCTACTGGCAATAACTTCAGCAAGGAGGGTTTCAGAACTACAGGCCTTAATGGCAGTGCAACCCTTCCTAATCTTCCACCAAGATAGAGTGTCCATGAGGACTAATCCTACATTTATGCCCAAGGTGGTATCCAGAGTGTCTTTGAACCAGGCAATCCACCTACCTACCTTCTTTCCCAACCCACAAAACAGAGGGAAAGAATACTGCATACCTTGGATGTACATAGACAGCTACGCTACTACTTGGACAGAACAAAAAACAGCAGAAAGACTGACCAACTTTTTGTAGCCTATGCAACAGGAAGGGAAGGAAAAGCTATTTCCAAACAGACAATCTCCAAATGGATAGGAAACTGCATACGTTACTGTTACTCCTTCCATGGAAAACCAATTCCACAGAACATAAGACCTCATTCTACAAGGGCAACAGCCACTACCACAGCCTTCTTACGAGGAGTGGCAACCAAAGACATTATTGAGGCGGCTACTTGGACCTCCGTGCATACATTTGCCAAGCATTATAATTTGCCTCTATATTCTAGATCCCGAGCAGGGTTTGCCACTGCTGTACTGCAAGGGATCCTAAACACACCATAATCTACCTTTATCCTCCTCCCTTGTTGGCTATGGTATTCTACCCACTTGTTATGACTGCAGATGCATCCATGAAGGACATAGTACAGTTTTGTACCTACCATAAATGTAGATGTCCGAACTGGATAGCATCTGCAGTCAGGATTACCCTCCCTCCTTCCCCTCTGTGGTACTCCTAGGGTGTTTACCCTCCTAATAGCTAGCTGTTGGGGAGTCTTTATGGTGTATTTGTTTGTATATATGTACATATATGCTTATTGTTGTGTTTACCTCTATCTATTTGGAAACATTGGCATCTATCCAAATTTTTAGCATGCAAGAGGGCTACTGGCATCTGGGGCAAGAAACACTGAGGAAAATGGCGTCGGCTGATGCTTTTATACCCGAAGACCAACAGAGATGACGTCGGGTGGAGTGTGACATCAGCCGAAGCCGGACCCGGACTTTGGAATCCGGCCGACTGCAGGGCTGCCTGACGACAGGACAACCCACTTGTTATGACTGCAGATGCTATCCAGTTCGGACATCTACATTTATGGTAGGTACAAAACTGTACTTTCTGGCAGCCCCAGTGATGAGCAGTCTTATTTCTTAGAGAGGTTTGCTCCTGAAGTTCTTTCAGTCTTAGGGCAAATGCTGCATGATCCCAGCTGATGGCTATGTAGTCGATCACTTTCATAGATTGCACTCTAGAGATACTGTCTTGTAGAAACTTTCTTCCACAGAACAAGATTATCAGTACTGCATCTAATTGAGAATGATTCTGTCCTAGGTGGTGTTCGCCTTCTAGCAATGGGTCTCATGATATCCACTCTTTTCATTCTAGATTTCACATAAGGATTTTTTTAATAGAGACTCATAGCGCAGTGGGACAGATTTCAGATCTTTTCGATAAATCAGAACATCTAGGAAGTGCAAAGAGCATGTTTTGTAATGGACTCAAGAATCCAGTCTTTCTGTAGGCAGACCCTTCCAAGCCCATTACCTTGGCCACGGATGTTTCTGCTCTGTGGTAAGGGGCATTATTTGGAGCAGACTGTCCAAGATACAGCGCCATATCAAGAGGCCATTCTGCATTTCAAAATTATGGAAGTGAGTGATGCCCTCCTTACCTTGCAGATGTTTCTGGACTCTTTCCTGCCATGTATTGCTGTCCACTCTGATGACATGGCAGCTGCAAAGACAGTGGTGTGTACATATTCTTAAAGGATACGCACACCTCTAGACTGGTAGCCCAGCATAATGCATCCGAGATACTTCAGGTACAACTAACACTGGATAAGACTGTTAGAAGACCCCAGACATGTCCCTAGACTCTCACTCCAAGTTCCTAAGCACCCTGGAATCTGTTAAGGTCCAACCCAGTACTCTTATACTGGGTGACTTCAACTACCCTTCCATCAACTGGGAAAACTATTCAAGTACCAATGTACAGGCCTAACGCTTTCTGGAGTTTATCAGTAACAGTGCCTTGGACCAGCTCATTCTGACCCCAACTAGAGGAAGCAACATCCTTGACCTGGTTATCATCAACATGGGAGATCGTTGCTCCACGCCTATAGTCAATTCCTCCCTTGTTAAATCTGACCACAAACTGATCGCCATGGAAATTTCCATCTCATCTACAAGCCCCGCTAAGGTGACCACTGTGAAACACTTCTTATAGGTTCATAGGTTCATAGGTTCATACTAGGCTATCTGCCCGAGGGCATTTACAAGCCTAGCCCATCGTTTTGTGGCTTAGGCCACCCCTTTAGTATGGGGAACTATACCCATTATTTTTCTGTGCCTCTGTCGAGCAGTGACACTGAGGTAATCCCTGGGGTATATCTGCGATCTCCCATCCATTGGTCAAGATTTCTCTTGAACAAGGCCAGCGAGGTGCTCTGCCTCACATGTACCGGGATTTTGTTCCACAGCATAGGGAGTCTTTGGGTGATGAATCTATCCCTCCAGCACGTCCTATTAATAGCCGTGTCAAGGTTTAAGTCTCCCGCCCTTGTGGCTCTGATGGATCTAGATTTTTGAGGTGAAGCATATTCATCAAATCTGGGTTTGACATGGCCTTGTATGTTAGGCAAAGGTCACCTCTGAGCAAGCGGTGCGACTGAATAGAGCTGGAGTTCTTTCAGTCGGGCAGCATAGGACAGATTTTGAGACCCTTTATCCTTTTGGTGAGGAACTTTTGTGGCCTCTCCAGCTGCTGCAAGTGTCGGGTCAGATACATTCGAATGGGGCATTGTACTCAATCATTGGTCTGATGAGTGATGAGTAAAGGAGACTATGACCTCCTTGATCTAGATGAGAATCCCTTCATGATAAGGTGGGCAATGTAGAAGGTCTTCCTAACTACTTTAGCTACATGGGTGTCGAATGACAGACTACTATCAACCTGGGTCCCCAGGTCCCTGATAACTTCTTCTGTGCTCAGTGGATTGCCACCTATTTGGTAGCTAGGGTAACCTTGTTTTTTCCCGAAGGGTATGACTATGCATTTTTGGCATTTAACTTTAGGCGTGGCTCTGGCACCAGTTATCCGTTTCTGTGAGACCCTTCTGAAGGATATCTGTGTCAGATGTGTTTTCTACTATGGCCCAGTTTGCAGTCATCTGCAAACTTTGTCAGCCATAACCCTCCTGTGTTTGCTTGTACTTGGAAAAGTAGATGCCAAACAAGAGTGGGCCCAGGACTGAGCCCTGTGGGACACCACTTGTGACAGGCTTTGAGTCTGACATGGCGCCAGCAGCTCTGACCCTGTGGGTTCTGTCACTCAGCCAGTTTGCAACCCATCTTGTGATGTATGGGTTGACATTTAAGCTGATGAGTTTTTCAATGATACCCGAATGGGGTATTGTATCGAAGGCCTTAGCCAGATCGAGGTAGGCTGTATGGACTGCCTTTCCCTCATCAATGGCTTTGGTGACTGTTTCGAAAAAGTCAACCAAGTTTAAAAGGCATGATCTGCCTTTGACAAAGCCAAACTGGGTTGGATCCAAAGTCTGCAAATTCCCTATGTCTTTATTTATGAGGTCCATTATGATCCTCTCCATGGCTTTGCAGATAAGGCTTGTCAAGCTAATGGGCGGTAATTTCCAGGGTCGGTGGAGGCACCGCCTTTGTGAAGTGGTACCACAGTTGCAGTGCGCCACTCCTGGAGTGTATCCAGAGGTAAGACTTTGATTAAACAGCTGTCCTAGCTGTGGGTTTAATTCCTCATTGAGTTCATGGAGCACACAGCCGGGGACACCATCAGGTCCCATGGATGCTGTGTTTTTGCTTTGGAGAGAGCAGTTCTCACTTGGGCGCTGGAGATGTTTGGGGGCTGCAATCGTTTGGTATAGATATCTCTCCTTTTGGGGAGGGGAGAAGTTTGCACTGAACCTGTCAGCCAGTATGTTGGCAATGTCTGTAGGATCAGTAATCTTCACATCATTTTGAACTAGCTCTGAGCATATCTGGGAGTTTCCTCCCAGGTTTCTAACATAGCTAAAGAAGGCCTTATGATTGTCTTTTGAGTCTTTAGCTATTTTCTCTCGAAATTTGCTTTGGATGATTTTATGAGAGCTCTTAGTTTTTTACTTATAGTGATCAAGGGTGTCTTACCTTTTAAGGATTTTGCTCTATCTTGTAGTAGCTTCCTCCTTTTGTTGTAGAGTTTGTTTATGGCTGGGGTCCACCAGACTGGATGCTTGCCTTTGGTACAAAGAGTCTTTGTTTTGCTTGGGATTGCCTTATCCATGCAGTCCTGCAGGTGCTGGTAGAAGGCATTTGTAAGTGATTCAGCGGCTTGAGTACTGTTTTCCGCTCGGGGGCCTTAAAGGAGACCACACTAGTCTTTAGAAGTGTGAAGTCGGCTTTTGAGAAGTTCTTTACTGTGGTCTTTTTATTTCAGGTGGGGGTGGGATGAGGACCTCCAGCGAGATTAGTTTGTGGTCTGATCTCACCAGTGAGGGGTACACCTCCGGTGTTGAACATTGTGCTCCCATGTTCGTGATGATGAGATCAAGTATGTTATCTCCTCTTGTGGGGATGGTGACTAGTTGTTCCATGGCATTTGAGTTTATGAATTCCAGGAACTTTTGGGCTAGGGTGTTTGGGCTTGAGTAGTGTTCCCAGTCTATATTAGGGTAATTGAAGTCACCTAGTATGATGGTGTTTGGTGATACATTTATCCCCTCTAGTGTTTTCAGGAAGGCCATGTGAGGTTCCTGAGTTTGTGAGGGTGGCCTGTAACATGCTACAATTTGCAGAGCAGTCTTGCCTATGGTTAATTGCACCTGGATGGTCTCCGATGCATCGTGCGTTGCCACCAGTCTTGGGCGCATAAAAACAGAGGTGACTAACTTCTCGGCACCCATGCCAATGGAAAATAGCTGTATGACTGCTGAATTATACACCAGTGCACTGTACGAGCACATACACAAATGCATGGATCTTGCCATACCAAATAGAACTAAGATGCTCTCCTCAAAAAAAAAAAAGGAAGCCAATCTGCTGGTCCACAGTCATCAGTAAACTCTACAACAGAGGAAAGAAATCACAAGACTGGAAAACCTCCCTTATCAGTCTCAACAGCTGAGATCCCTTATCAAATCTTATAAAGCCAGCTATGAAGTTTGAATCACGGCTGACACCAAAAACAGCCACAAAGCCTTCTATAGCTATATCAAAAACCTTCAAGACATTACCCAGATTTGTTCTAAGTTATTGCACAATTGTACCTCCTATACTGAGCCAACAGATATAGCCAACATACTGGCCGACAGATTCATTGCCAACTTTACCCCCCCCCCCCCCGGGCCCTATCACAATACCAGAAGAAAGCCTGGTACCCACCATTTCTGCGGCACAGGTAAAGGCTGCATTGTCCAAAGCTAAGAATACAGCATCCATAGGACCTGATAATATCCCTGGGTGTATCCTACATGAGCTACAAAGCAAAATGGCACCACATCTGTGTTCCCTGTTTTAATCACAGCCTTACCTCAGGCTATGTCCTTAATGAATGGCGCACTGCTGCAGTCATCTCACTCCATACAGGGGGAGCAACTACAGACCCTGGGAATTATCTCCCCATTAGTCTGACGAGTCTGGTATGCAGAGCTGTGGAGCACATCATCATGGACTGCTTAAGAAAGATGTAGGCAAGCTCCAAACTCCTGACCTCACACAGTTTGGTTTTGTCAAGGGGAGATTCTGTCTGCTGAACCTGGTTGACTTCTTTGAGGCAGTCACCACAGCTGTGGATGAGGGTACGGCAGTGCATACAGCCTACTTCGACTTGGCCAAGGCCTTTGATAGCATTGCCCACTCAGGTATCATTGATTCATAGGTTGGTACTAGGCTATCAGCCCTAGGGCCTATACAAGCCTGGCCATAACAATTCCCTGGCTATTTCTTCCCACACTATTTACATCCCTGGACCCCTGTCTAGCAGGGCGACTGACGTGATCCCTGGGGTGAATTTTCTTTCTCCCATCCAATCGTCAAGGTTCCTTTTAAAGAGGGCCAAAGAGGCACTCTGCTTGACATGTATGGGAAATCTATTCCAGAGTCTGGGGAGTCTCTGGGTGAGGAACCTATCCCTCCAGCATGTTTTGTTTATTGTGTTGACAAGGTTTAGATCCCTGGAGCGTGTGGCTCTGAGGGATTGGGATTTCTTTAAGTGTAGCATGTCCAACAGCTCTGGGTTTGACATGGCCTTGTATGTTAAGCAGAGATCGCCTCTGAGTAGACGATATGCGACTGGGTATAGCTGGCGTTTTTTAAGGTGGTCAGCGTAGGGCATCTGCTTTAGGCCTGTGATTCTTTTAGTGAGGTATTTCTGCAGCCTTTCCAGTTGTTGCAGATGTCTTGAGAGGTACATACCAAACAGGGCGTTGTATTCTATAATGGGTCTAATGAGGGGTGAGTACAGTGGGACAATGACCTCCTTTTTTCTGGATGAAAAGCCCTTAGTGATAAGGTGTGCCACATAGAAGGATTTCCTGACTGTTGTGGCGATGTGGTTATCGAAGGTGAGACCACTGTCCATCTGTGTCCCTAAGTCTCATCAAACTTTCGGTGTTTAGTGTACTGCCACCTATATGGTAATTCACGGGTACTTGTTTTTCCCAAAGGGAATAACTATACATTTCTTGGCATTGAGCTTGAGCCCATGGCTCTGGCACCAAGCATCTGTTTCTGTAAGGCCCTTTTGTAGAGTATCCACATCATTTGGGGATTCAATAATGGCTCCCAGTTTGCAGTCATCTGTGAACTTTGTTAGCCAGAGTCCCTTAGTGTTGGCCTGTACTTCAAAAAAGTAGATTTCAAACAAGAGCGGTCCCAGGACTGAACCCTTAGGTACTCCACTTGTCACTTGTCTGGAGCTGGATTTGGAGTCGGGTACTTTCACAGTGTGGGTTCTATCAGTAAGGCAGTTAGCAACCCATTGGATGACGTGGGGATTAATGCCCAGCTTAGTAAGTTTATCTAGGATTCCAGAGTGGGGGATGGTGTCAGAGGCCTTGGCAAGGTCTAGATAGGCTGTGTGGACCACCTTACCCTTGTCCATGGCTCTGGAGACTGATTCGAAGAAGTCAGTCAGGTTCAAGAGAAAAGATCGGCCCTTCACGAATGCAAACTGGGTGGGATCCAGTGTTTGAAGGTTGCCAATGTCTTTGTTTATAAGTTCCATGATAATACGCTCCATGGCCTTGCAGATAAGGCTTGTCAGACTGATGGGACAGTAGTTTCCAGGATCCAAGGTGAATCCCCCCTTGTGGAGTGGGATAACTGTAGCTTTGCGCCACTCAGTGGGCACGAAACCTGAGGTTGAGGATATGATTAAACATGACACTTAGGTGAGGTGCCAGTTCATATTGTAGTTCATGTAGTACACAGACCGGGATTTCATCTGGTCCCATGGATGCTGTATTCTTAGCTTTGGAGAATGTGTTTTTTACCTGTGTGGCCGTTGTTACCAGAATTTGGCAATCTTCTGGTATTGAGATGGGCCATTTAGAGGGGGTGAGAGGGGGGGTGAAGGTGGCACTGAATCGATCTGCCAGGATATTGGCAATATCCTTGGGATCAGTATATTTAATGCCATTCTGTTTTAGCTCAGAGCAGATCTGAGCATCGCCATTTAGATTCTTGACATAGTTATAGAATGCCTTGTGGTTGTCTTTGGAATCTTTGGCAATTTTATTTTCATAACTAGCTTTGGAGGAATTTATGAGGGATCTCAGTTTCTTACTGAGGCTGGTAAGGGAGTTTTTTGCATCCTGGGATTTTCCTCTTTTCTGCAACAGTTTCTTCCTTTTGTTGTAAAGTTTGTTTATGGCAGGGGACCACCAGATTGGCTTCCTTTTTTTGGATGAGAGCATCTTGGTTCTATTTGGGATGGCACGATTCTTGCATGAATGGATGTGCTTGTACAGTGCCTTAGTGTAGGATTCAGCAGTTGAACTTTCAGTTCCCGTCTGCATGGGTGTCATGAAGTTTGTCACTTCTGACTTGAGTAGCATGAAGTTGGCTTTTTTTTATGGAGGTTTCCTTACTGGGGGTGGGGGGGTGGGGGTGGGATGTGCATGTTAAGGGTGATTAGCTTATGGTCAGACCTGACTAACGAGGGGCTGACCATAGGTGTGGAGCATCGAATTCCCATGTTGGTAATGACCAGGTCTAGGATATTGGAGCCCCTGGTGGGACTATGGATTAGTTGATCCAGGGCGTCGGAATTTATGAATTCCAAGAACCGTTGGGCAAAGGAGTTGGTACATGAGTAGTGTTCCCAGTTAATGGCAGGGTAGTTAAAATCACCCAGTATTAGGGTGTTTGGTTCTATCTTAATATTTTCCAGTATGTCTAGAAAGGTGTAGTGAGAATCTTGGGGTATGGTGAGGGATCTGTAGCAAGCTACAATTTAGATTGCAGTCTTACCTAGTGTTAGTTGCACCTAGAGAATTTCAGACGCATTGTGTTGGGCAAACTAGCCTGGTGGTGTGAATATCCTTGGTGAATATTGACACTCCTCCACCTTTAGTGTTTCGGTCCTGGTTTGGTGGCTAGAAAGTGTGGTAAGAGTTGTAGCCTGGTATTGCAGGGGTGCTCTCTGGAACCTTGAGCCAGGTCTCAGTTACTGCACAGATATCGATGCTCTCCATTTTTAGGAGTGCTTCGAGAGGGTGCATTTTGAGGTTTAGACTTCTAGCAATGAGTAGCATTACCTTCAGATTTTGCATGCTTGTACCTGTTGTGGAGGTGGCTTTGTCCTTTGAACTTTACCTAAAAAATGCACCATAGGGGTGGCAAGAGCCTTAGCCAGTAACCTGAATCCCAGGGGCGACAGGTGCAGACCATCTCTGGCAAAGCATTGTGGTCTTTCGATCATGTTGTCCCAGCCAAACTGATACTAGATCCCCTTTGAATGACACCAGAAGCTTAGCCAGTTGTTGAAGTCAGTCATTTTGTCCTTATATTGTGGCATCATTCTGGGCAAAGGCAGGATGCTACTCAAGGCTAGGGTCATACCTGCGTGGGCCACATGATCCGAGAGCTCTTCCATGTCTCTTTTCATGTAGTCCAGGGAGGTACGTCTGAAGTCATTCACTCCAACATGGACAATGACAGAGTCATATTTGTACTTATTGTGGAGTGACTTGAGTGCATGCGTTATGTGGCGGATCCTGGCACCTGACAGGCAGCTGACTGTAATTTTCTCCTTGTTCATCCTGGTGAGTGGGACATCAGTGTGCCGGACTATAGAGTCACCTATGACTAAAGTGTTGGGTACGTTGTCTTGCCTTAGGGGCTGTTGCTGGGTGGCACACTGGTGGTGTGAACTATTTGACACTTTGGTTGTGATTGGTGTTTGTTTGCGTTTCAGCTTCAGAGGTCCTTGTTAAACTCACCGAACTAGGCATCGATCCTTACATCACTAGGTGGGTTGCAAACTGGCTCACAGACAGGTCCCACAGAGTGAAATTTGCGGATTCCAAGTCAGACTTTCGACCAGTCACGAGTAGAGTCCCACATGGCTCGGTCCTGGGCCCTCTCCTGTTTGGCATCTACTTCTCAGAAGTCTAGGCCAACACAGAAGGACTCTGACCAAGTTCGCTGTTGACTGCAAGCTATGAGTCATTATCAACTCCCCAAGTAATGCAGACATCCTGCAAAAGGGCCTCTCTGAGACCATTGACTGGTGTCAGAATCATGGCCTGAAGCTTAATGCAAAAAAATGTATTATCATCCCCTTTGGAAAAAACTCAGTTCCCATGAATTACCACATTGATTGGAGCCCACTGAACACTAAAGGGGCCATAAGAGATCAGGGCCCCCAAGTTGACGGCCACCTCCCCTTCAACCACCACATTGCCACTGTGGTCAGAAAGTCCTTCTATGTGGCACATCTTATAACCAAAGGTATCACATCCAGGACAAAAGAGGTCATCATCCCTCTCTACTCATCCCTCATTAGACCAGTCATCAAATATAATGCCCCATTTGGCATGTACCTGACCAGACACCTACAACAGTTGGAGAGGCCACAAAAGTACCTCACAAAAAGGATCCTATGTCTTAAACACATGTCCTACACAGACAGAGTGAAGAAACGTCAGCTGGTCTCTTTATCATCTACTTAGAGGTGATCCCTGCTTGACTTGCAAAGCCATGTCCAACCCAGCCCTACTAGTAATGCCACACCTAAAGAAATCCCAATCCCCTAGTGATGCCCGTGCCCTGGCCCAGCAATCAAGGAGCCTCACTCCTCACCGCTAACACCAGTGAGAGGCATCTCATATAGGAGGAAAGGATAACAAATATAGACAGTAAAGTGCAATTTCCCTTAAGAGCATGCAGAGATCAGTCAATCCGGGACTAGTCTCTCCTTTGCTCTCCAGGTCCCCAGTAAGACTTGCCCACTGGCACAGCTGTAGGGTCCAGATCTCAGCCTAGTGGGCAAGCTAAAACATCCAGCACCCTCTCTGTGCAACCAGTGCTTCGTATCCCTGCCTAAGTAGCTGACACTCTCTCTCTCGCTCTCGCTCTCTCTCTCTCACACACACACTCTTTGAGAAGAGTTTATACAACCACACAGACACTCCTGGGGAAGGCTGGCACAGGTTCTCCAGCTGTGCCCCTTTTTCCCCACACTATACGGTAGTACCAGCTGCCACCACCCACTAATATTCATCAGTTATTCAAAGGCCCTCAAAAGGGGGTCCAATTATTACTGGACAAGATTATTATCCAATTGGTAGTATAGCCCAGGGCTAAAGCTATTAGAGTGGCTTTGTACAGTTTTACCAAAGGGGTTGGGAGGGTGGCTTAATGGCTAAAGTGTTTCCTTTGCAAACACAAGGTGCAGGGTTTGAGTCTCACAAGGGATAATTGGCTAGGCTTAAAATGGCTCGCAAGGGCAGTTAGCTTAGTACTAAACTATGAACCTATGCAAGTACTCTCTTCTTCTTCTTCTTCTTTCAGCTGCTCCCATTAGGGGTCACCACAGCGGATTATCTGTTTCCATTTCTTCCTGTCCTCTGCATCTTGCTGTGTCACGCCAACCACCTGCATGTCCTCTCTCACCACATCCATAAACCTTATCTTAGGCCTTCCTCTTTTCCTGTTACCTGGCAGCTTCATCCCTTAGCATATTTTTCCCAATATACTCTGCATCCCTCTTCAGCACATGTCCAAACCAACGTAATCTTGCCTCTCTGGCAAGTACTCTACAACCACAGTTGAAAGGGTTTAAATATATTTAATAACAAATAGTCAAAACACAAGACAATTTTTACTACACCGTGCTAGTCAAAAGTTCAGAAATCAGAGAAATACTTAAAATAATTCAGTAGTACAGTTCTGACATCACAGAAAAACATTTAGTCTAATCTTTCTAGTTTCTAGCTATTACTAAGAGAAAACACAAGTCTAAGATAAACTTACATATAGAACAAGACAGTGCCGGTGTGTTGGGTGGTCAAGACAAAAATGCTTAATGCTCTCTGATTCTCGCTGTTTTTAAAGTCACATTCCTGGTTCACATTACATCGTTCTTCACACTTCCCTGGGTTCCCAGGCTAACAGAAACTACACTTACATTCTTCACCTCTGGGCAGAAACCAGAGCAGTAAAGGACATTTATGCATACAAATTCTGGCCATTAACTCTGGCCTTAAAACAATAGGCAGGATGCCTCACTCTAGACTTACTGGCTCCGAGATTTTAACATCAAAGGGTCACAACGTGCTTTACTTGGTCAGTAGAGTGCACTGTTACATTTTTTCCAGTTCCACATGTAACACTATTTTTACCATTTAAGACAACAAGCCTGTGGTTTACATTAATATTTACAGATGACAGAATTATCTCCAAAATTCTATCTGGCTAGGCTGGCGGCCTTCACCTATCTTCACATATCTCCCGCCCTGGAGAACTCAAGCTAGTTTTTCAAGTGACCCTTGAGAAACGCTGCTTGAGGGAGTTAGGTCTATCTGAGTATACTTTACCCCCTTCCCTGTCTTGAGAGCACATCTGCATTGGCGTTGCTAATCCCACTGCGGTGCTGCACGGACCTATCATATGCTTGCAACCCCAGGCTCCATCTTCGCAATTTGGCATTTTGCTGACTGGCTTTGTTTAACCATGTTAGGGGGCTGTGATCTGTCATAACAGTTAATTTCCTTCCGTACAGATAAGGCTGAAGTTTATGCAGTGCCCACACTATGGCTAGACATTCCTTTTCTACAACTGCATAGCATTCCTCCCTGGGTTGGAGCCTATGACTGAGATAAACCACTGGGTGCTTTTCCCTCTCTGAAGAAATCTGGCTAAGTACAGCCCCCACCCCATGGTTCAAAGCTGCTCAACAAATTATTTGCTGTAATCTGGACTGGCTAACACAGGGGGTCCTCCCAAAGCTTCTTTAAGCTTCTGGAATGCCTGCTCACATGCTGGGGTCTACACTACCTTATCTGGCCTGTTCTTCCTTGTCAGATTTGTGAGGGGACCAGCTATGGTACTATAACTGGGGACAAACCTTCTGTAGTACCCTGCTGTCCCTAAAAATGCCCTCACCTGCTTTTTAGTAACAGGTGCAGGCCATGCCTGAATGGCTTCCACTTTGGCAGGTTCTGGGCTTATATTACCACTCCCCACTCTATGTCCTAGGTAGGAGACCTCTGCCATACTCACCTGACATTTGCTCGGCTTAATGGTCAACCCTGCCCTCTGTAGTCTGCCCAGCACCTCCCTGACATGCTGAAGGTGCTCTGGCCAGGATTGGTTGTAGATAGCAATGTCATCTAGGTAAGCAAGGGCAAACTCTCCTGCTAGGATCAGGTCTACCAGCCTATGGAAAGTTGCTGGGGTATTCTTCATTCCAAAGGGCATCTTTGTGAACTCATACAAGCCAAAAGGAGTCACAAAGGCTGACTTCTCTCTAGCACTGGGAGTCAAGGACATCTGCCAGTAACCCTTGGTAAGAACAATGGTTGTAAGATACTTAGGCCCACCCAGCTGCTCTAGGGCCTCATCTGTCCTGGGCATGGGATAAGCATCTGACTCTGTGTGACTATTTAATTTCTTGTCCACAAAGACCCCGGTGCTGCCATCCTTCTTTGGCACCAACACCACTAGGGAGGCCCAGGGACTGTTGGACTCTTGAATCACCCCTAGTTCCAACATCATCTGTAACTCCTCACTCCGAGTCTGTTTGACTCTCTCAGGCACATTCTGTAAGGGGCCTTGCCTAATAGGCCTTTGTGGTCCTGTATCCACCTGGTGCTGCCTCAGGTTGGTGCACCCTGGTTTCCCAGTGAACATGTCCCCAAATTCCTGCAACACTGTGTAGATTTATCTGACCTGGGTAGGAGATGGCTGCTGGGACATTGCTTCCCCTTCCACTGAGGTGTCAGCCCAAGCTACACTGAGGAGGTCAGTCCCCAGATCTGCCTCAGACTCCACCTGCAATCCACTGCAAATGCTCAGTACAAGGACCTCCCTATCATGGTAAGGTTTTCATCATGTTAACATGGTACAATCTGTGCCACTGCCTTCTGCCTAGCAGTTCCACCATGTAATTAAAATCACTTACCTTTCTTACCACCTTGCATGGTCCCTCCCAAGCTGCTTGCAGCTTGTTGTGTCTGACAGGAATGAGAACCATTAACTGCTGCCCCACAGCATACTCTGTAGCTTGAGCATTCCTGTCATACCACACCTTTTTCTGTTGTTGGTCTTCTGCCAGTTTCTCATGGGCCAAGCCCATGAGTTCCCTGAGCTTGTCCTGAGGTTTAGGACGTATGCTACTACAGACTCTTCGTGAGACTCGCACTCACCTTCCCACTCATCTCAAATTAAATCTAGAGGCGCTTTACCGTATGCCTATACAGCAACTCAAAGGGTGAAAAACCTGTGGATTCCTGGGGAACCTCTCTGTAAGTAAACAACAGACGGGGCAAATATTTGTCCCACACCCTCTTAAACTGATCTGCAAATGCCCATAGCATGGACTTGATTGCAGAGTTTAACCTCTCAACAAGACCATTAGCCTGGGGATGGTAGGGGAGTGGTCTTCATGTGCTTCACCCCACAGGACTTCCACAGACAAGCCAGCAGGTCTGACATGAAGTTGGCACCTCTGTCAGTCAGTATTTCTTTTGGGAAACCTACCCTGCTGAAAATCTCTAACAAAGCATTTGCCACCTTTTCTGCCTCAATGGAGGACAAAACCACTGCCTCAGAATATTGTGTAGCATAGTCCACTACCACTAGGATATACTTTTTCCCTGTGGAACTTGGGGTACTCAGAGGATCCACAATATCCATAGCTACCCCCTGAAATGTTTCCTCAATCACAGGCAAAGGCATCAAAGGAGCTCTCACCTTGTCTCCTGCCTTGCCTACCTTTTGGCACTGCTCAAAGGTCCTGCAGTACCCTGTTACATCTCTGGAAATTCCAGGCTAATAGAAGTTCTGCATAATATGCCTCTTTGTACATTTTATGCCCATGTGACCAGCAAAGGGAATATCATGGGCTATGGCTAGAAACCCCAGACGCGGTAGGCTGTAAGCACTACCAACTGCTGTACTCTCTCAGCTTCTAAGCCCTCCCTCAAGGGTCCACTCTCTGCATAGTAACCCTTTGTCCCAGTATACAGATTCCCCTTTCCTTGGGAATAAGGTGCCTCCCTAGCTACTTACCTCAGGCCTTGCAATGTAGGGTCTGAGAGCTGAGCCTGTCTCAACTTTCTCCTTGTAACCCTTCCCAGCTCCCCTTCTACAGGAAGTCTGGCATCCTCTGACAGTGGTGCCTCACTGTCAGCCTGCGTACTACTACTCACCTCTACGTTTGCAGTTACTCTGTCCATGGGACCATCAGTACCCCCAAGCAGCTGAGGCTCACCTTCAGTCTCACTGCTACAGGGTAGCTCCCTCCCTGAAGTAACCACCTCACCTGTCATGGCTGCAAGTATGCAGTCTGTCTGGGTCTCCCCCAGGCTAGCAGACTTACCTGCTTGTCTCCAAGCCTGACTGTGTGTAACTGCACAAGCACAGGGTACTGCACTATCAAAATCATTCCCTATCAGGACATCTGCAGGTATATCCTCAAACACACTTACTTGCTGGCTTCCTTTTCCACCCTCCCAGTCAAAGTGAACCCTAGCCAAAGGTATTTGGAATGGGATCCCTCCTAAAGCCCGAACTGGAGTAGACTGCCCAGGCAAATAGTGCTCCTCTGTAACCATTGCTGGCTTTACAATGGTTATATCAGAGGCTCGCTCTCTGTCTTGGCAATGGCCTCTTTGGCATTCACTACAATAGGATACAACTTCTGGTGGTAGTTTGGTACCCTTGTTGTCCCAAGACAGCCTACTATTGGCAATTTGTCTTTCCCACTTACTGGCTCCCTCACCTTTTGTTCCCCACCTTGCCTCCGTAGACACCTGTATGCCACATGGGCCCTACTGGTTGCATTCAAAACATTTAACCCTAGCTCCTGGACGTGTACCTGGAGTAGTGGCTTCCCCTGCTACTGGCAGATTCTGTTGGGGCAGTCTGGGCTCCCCACCATGAGTTCCTTTAGACCCATGAGCAGTACTGGGGGTCCCTTTCCTGCGCAGGGCTGCCCTGCTTGCCAAGTATAGGTCTTTCTTCTTCCCCAGCTCATCTGAAGTAGCACATTGTCTATCAGCTAACCAGATCCTCATGTCCTCAGGCAAAGTGCTAAGGGCTTGTTCCCCCACCAGAAGGTCTGCCAGCCCTTCAAAAGTGGTGACCTGACATCCAGTCACCCACCTATGGAAATAAGTGCTCAGTTCAGCAACATATTCACACAAACTTTCATCTGCCTTGTGTCTATGCTCACGAAACGTTTTCCTATACGTTCCAGGTGTTAGCTTAAACAATTCCAACAAGTGATTTTTAACAGCAGTATAATCGAAACATGCAACGTCAGACATGTTTGACAAAACAGTTACAGCTTTACCATGGAGTAAGGGGGTTAGGAACTGTAACCAGAGCCTTTGATCAACACTATACTGTTTGCATACCTTCTCAAACTTATGAATGAAGCTATCAAAATTATCCCCCTCTTTAAACTGCAGAAGAAATTTACTGACCTTTTGTGCTTCTGGGGTCCAGTTACTCCCTTCCCGATTCCCTCCATGACTCTGGCGAAGAGTCAGCATTTCCCTCTCATGCTTCCTCTGCCACTCCTTTTCCTCAGCTTCTATATCCAAACGCCTGGCCTCCAACTCAAGTCACTTTAGCTCCAGATGGATTTTTAAGTCCTCTGCAGAAAGGTTAGGCTGTCCATTCTCCAAGGGTATCACATCTCCACTGCCAGTCTGATTGTCCTCCTGGTTGCTGTTTTGTGATGCAGCTGTAACCAAGGCTGCAATCAGGTCTGCCTTAGTCAGGTTTCCTTGCACCAGTCCCCTAGCCTGGCACATCAGCCAGCTGGCTCCTTGTCACCTTTCCATACTCCACTGCTGACTTGCTGCCTGCTCACCCTGACTGACTAAGCTAACAAAAGAAATAAAACAATTGTGATCTGAACTCTGAGCATTCACTGCGTGGCCAATTTAGAGTACAAAACACCTTGAAAGCTCACTATACACAAGCTACAGGAATTCACTCTACCCACACCACTACAAGCCAATTAGTATTTGCAGACCTGTTAATATGTGTTGTGGATATCCCACTGCTGCCAAACAATTAATATGAGACGCCCCTCACTGGTGTTAGTGTTGAGGATTGAGGCTCCTTGATTGCTGGGTCAGGGCACTGGTGTCACCCCCCCCCCCCCCCGTGCCACACACTCCAGAGATCACAACTTCATTACCATAGTTAACAGAACATGCTGGAGGGACAGTTTCATCTCCCAAAGACTGCCCATGCTCTGGAATAAGCTTCCCATTCATGTCGAGCAGAGCACCTCGCTGGCCGTCTTCAAGTGAAATCTTGACAAGTGGATGGGTAACAGAAAGTTAACCTCAGGGATCACTCCAGTTGCCCTACTGGATAGGGGTACTGTGAACTAACATTGGGTGGCGCGGTGCCTGGGCAGTATTTTTGGGCTAGGCTTGTAAAGGCTCCAGGACCATTAGCCTAGTACACACTTATGAACCTATGATACAATTAAGACTTCCCTTGCTTGTTTAAGTATCTCCTGTTTCAGGAAGCCATGAGAGTGGGACATTGCTTTCAGCCACCTTGTTGTCTGTTATAATGTGGGACAAGTCATTTTCCTAGCTGACCATCTAGTTGATGTGTTCTGACACCACACAGATAGTCTGTAAGTCATTTACTAGCATGCACCCTGTTCCTTCACTGGGAGAAGCCTTGCTGCAACTTGTGTCCTTGACCAGCTACTGTCACAGCAAATTCTCTTCATTATTCCATTCTGATGGATGTCCCAGAGGTGCACCTCTCCTAAAATAACCACTCTGAATCCGTTATGCCTTCCTCATTTTCCCTTATTCCTAAGGAAGGCCAAATGCTACAGAGGCAAAATGATCCTCCTAGACCCTTTTGGCCTTGACAAATATGATTCATTCTGCTTTGGCCTCATTTGTTAAGGCTGTCTGGCTGAAGCCTTCTGAGTGTCAGATATTTCACCCATCTGGCAAGTCTCACTCAAACATTCATTCCCCCTCAAGTTTTAATCACTTACCTTTTCCAGTACCAGTGATGACCATGAAGCCTTTGTATCATGAGATGGTGGTCTAGGTTTTTATGTCTGCCCAGAGACCTGTCATGAGCAAGACTTATCATAACAAATGGACCCATTTCGTCTTATGGACCACAACTAGAAAAATGAATCCTTTTCCCAGTATCTTGGAGTGTCTGTCTTAGAAATTTTATTGTAGTGTTATATAATTTCTCTTCCATTAAGGTCCAACAAGTGTCTGTACCTAATTTCCATCAAGGTGTCAACTCCAGTCTGTAGGCTTCCCTTAATGTTTGTAAAACCTCTCCGAGAGGCACCTTCCTTCTGCGCCCCTAGTGAAGTTTCTGTTTCCTCCTTGGGATCTATACTTTGTGCTTGAGAAGCTTATACTTTCTCCCTTTGAGTATGCTTTATTTGCAGACTTGAAATATTTGTCATGGAACACTGTTCCTAGTTGCTAACACCTCTGTCAGAAAGATTCCTAAGCTCCATTCGTTCCTTGCAAATCCTGTGTCCATGAATACTAAGCCTTCCTTTATGCCAAAAGTAGACACAGAAGCTAAATGTCAATTAATCCTTTCATCTTCCAGTATTTGCCCAAGTTGCACCAACATGAGAAATGCTTACTTCCTTGCTTGGATGTAAATAGACAATTTTCATTGTACATGGATGGAACAAATTCCACAAGGAAAGAGTCTTAGTTCAGTTTATTTTCCTCCAAAAAATTGAATTTAAAGCGTCCAAATCAGTCCATTTTCTTAGTGCATAGAGTTTTGTTATCAGAAACATCGGGAAACCCTTACCAGAATCTACAAATCTAAATTCAGTCAGAACTATGGCCATTTCACAAACCTCTTTCTGAACTGATTCCATGGATGACATTGTGCAGTAACCATGTGGGCACCACTGAACACCTTTATTAGGTACTAAAAACTAGATGTGATTTCCAAATCCTGGCATTCCCTTGGGGCCACCATTATTCAGGGTATCATTTCATTAGAATCGCCCAAGAAGTAAAACTTGGAACTTTGTCCTGTTGGTGACAGAGAGAAAACTCTTAGTAACACATAACAAAAGTTACCTGCATAACTTTATTAACAGGATTATCTGTAAAATAGGGACCAAGCTAGTCTGGGAAACTTTATTTGCTGAGCTAAGTTCCAACAGTATTGATCTTATTGGTGGCAGAAATGAAAATGCCAGTATAGTTCCTGTCAGAGCTGTCACTAACACAAGTCTTCCGTCTTTTGTGATGAAGAGGTTCTAAATATGCATTTATTGTTTCCTAATAAACGAGGTTTTACCTCAAATAGATGTACTAATTCGGATTGAAGTTTTCTTTTTTCTTTTTCTTTTCTCTGACTGAGGTGGCTTGCTATTTCTTTTACCAGGTCTCATTTATGCTTCATCTGTGCCTACTAACTTACAATGTGCTGATTTAAAATCTTGTTAGCAAAACAAATTATAGTAAAAACTTTAGTAAGATTGCAAAACTTTCTGCCCAGAAAGTTAATAAAACACACCACTACTTGGCTTTAAAAAAAAAAAAAATAATGGCTAGAGTTAGCAAAGACACACACTACGGTAAACTGCATTGCAGTAGTTCAAATATTAAAATGGTACTACATACTCTAAAAAGAATTATAATCCCAAGATTAATTTCTTAGTATATGCAGAGTAAGTCAAATAAGCGTAATGATGACTTGTTATATGCAATATATATATATATATATATATATATATATATATATATATATATATATATATATATATGACACGCACGCACACACACACACACACACACACACACACAGTAACCTCTCAGTTAACCGGCACCCATGGTGATTGGTAGATGCTGGATAACTGTAGATGTTCATCGTGTTTAACTGTTACAGTCATTACACTTGGGTTATCCTGCTGGCAGGCTACCCACAGTCGGCCTGAATTCCAAAGTCCTGGTCCGGCGTCGGTTGGTGTCGCCTCTTCCCTGACGTCAGTGCGCCAGGGGCATAAAAGATGCAACCGATGCCATTTTCTTCAGTCTTTCTTGCCGCGCGGTGCCCAAAGCAAAAGCAGTTCACAAGTGACGGTCGGCCGACTCCTGAGATTTTCGTAATTGAATTTCATATCCGAAGTCTTCAATAAAGCTAAGTACCCCATTGGGGAAACTTTTTCTTGCTCCAGACCGATGTCAGAAAAAGTTAACAATTGTATTTCTTGTGGGAAGCAAATACCTCATAAGGATTTTCATTCTTACTCTATTCCTTGCCTAGGCCCTGATCACGTTGTTGCTAGTTGTCGGTTTTGTGCTAGATTTAACCAATGCACTATAAAGCGTTGGTACGATTTTGCTTTTCATTACTTTGGCCGAAGGTTTAACTATATAATGCCGTCGGAACAGCCGACGACCGAAATTCATAAAAAACACAAGGATAAAGAAAAGTGCAAGCATCCGAGTTCCAAAACCGACGACAGAGCCTCTTCTAGGCCATTCTCCGGTTCGCCGGTGCTCAGTGAGGCGCTTTCGCAGCCCCTGACTACCGCTACCTCAGAGCCACAGGCCACCTCCTACTCCCACGTGGAGTCAACTAGGCCTCTGGATACTCAAGGTATTGGCCCTTCGGAAATCAATCCTTCAGATGGGTCCGGAGCCGCTGAGCAGGCATCGGCTTCAGAGGGTGTTTTCAGACCTACACAACTTTATATAAAGCCTACTTCAGCATCCAAGACAAAGTCTAAAGCAGTTTTAAAGACAAGAAAACAAGTACAGCATTCTCCAGGACAGACTTCTATGCCTAAGAAACAAATGCTCAAAATGGCCGAAGACCTAATTACTTTGATCAGGGGTTCCCATCCCCCACCTGAAAAGAGGCCTAGGCAAGATACTGAATATGATTCCTCTGATCAGGTTTCCATTTCCTCTTATTTCTCTTCAGAACAGGGATATTCTATTCCTCCCTATGAAGATTCTTATGCTGAAGATTCAGCATGTCCAAAGACATGCATCTGGAGCATTTCTCCCCGGGCCTCCGCTGAAAACAGGCTCTGTGGAACCTAGTCGGACATTCCCGGTCAACAAATGATAAATAAAAAAATAAAAATAAAAGATTCTATTCCTTCAGCTTCTCCTCCTGAGGATTACTCATTTAGGGAAACCCTGCATACCATGAGGGAGCATTTCCACTGGGAGAGCCAGGATTATTCAGATTCTAAGAAAAGGCTTAGAGACTTTCTGTTACTGCCTCAGCACAGACCTCTTGCAATTCCTCCTGTTCTAGACATAGTAGATGATTTATTTTCAGAGTCCGGCCTGTCTCCAGACTCTTTACCTCCTGCACCTGTTAAGCCGGACAGATATTACAGGGTTCCAGATTCCCATAAATTTCTATATAAAAACCCTGCTGCTGACCCAGAAATTATCTCACAGGGTCCCAAAGGGGTCAAGGCTGCTTCTGCTAAAAACCCTGTCCCCTCAGATAGAGATTCTAGGGCTCTGGACAGATGGGGGGAAAAGTCTACACTTCTGCTACCTTGGCTGTAAGTACTTTAAATAGTCAGTTCCATATGCTCAAATATCGGCATTACTTAATGTCTTTGTTAAAACAAAAAATGTTGACAAATTCTGAATGTTCTGAGAACAAAGAATTGCAGGATTTATTGCATGCAGCTGAACAAGTGGGAAAACATACTTTGCAATGTGGTTATGATTCACTGGAGGCCTCGTGCAGGGCCGCAGTTACAGGTTCTGTTATTAGAAGGCATGCTTGGTTAAAGGAACAGAATCTGCCTGATCATGTTAAAGCAAAATTATTGGATGCTCCATTACAAAATGATACTTTGTTTGGTGTTAAGGCAGAAGAGGTGTTGAAGAAAATGAAGGGTAAAGCTAAATCTATGCAGACAGTAAAGGATTTCTTACAGGTACAGCCACCCAGATTTAGCAGGAACTGGCCTTCTAAGAATTGGTCCTTTCCAGTGGCAGACAGACCACAAAGAGGCAGATTCAGACACCCTAGAGGCGGGCAACAGCCCCAGGGCTCACACAGGCCCAGACAATGGGGTGCTTCTACCTCCAAAAGTGGAGAAGACAAGTCACAGCCTTATAGGAAACAGTCCCAATGACTTCCCTCTGCCGATGCCAAGCACTTATCTTTTGGCAGCTCCCTTAGGGGGAAAACTAGCACTTTTTTCACAAAATTGGCACAGGATCACCCAGGACAAATGGGTCTTAAATATAGTCTCTCAGGGCTACAGGTTCCACTTTCACACCCTTCCAAAGGCAAAAGGTATGCCAGACCTGCCACACAATCAATGGGCAGAGGCACAAAAACAAGTTTCATCTCTCATGGACATGAAGGCTATTCAGCCAGTGCCACAACAAGAGCAGGGACAAGGATTTTACTCAAGACTTTTCTTAGTACCAAGAAGGGACAAAGCCTGGAGACCAATTCTGGACCTGTCCATTCTTTTCTGGGCGTTCCAAAATTCAAAATGTTGACCCTGCAGCAGCTTCTGCCCATGCTGGGCAAGAAGGTTTGGCTTGTAACCTTTGACCTCAAAGAGGCATACCTACATGTCCCAATCAGACAATCCTGCAGAAGATACCTCAGATTCATAGCTAGCTCAATACACTATCAATTCTCTGCACTGCCCTTTGGCTTATCTACTGCGCCCAGGGTCTTCACAAAATGCCTGGCACCAGTAATTGCATTTTGCAGACAAAGAGGAATTCAAATATTTCCCTACTTGGACGACTATTTTATTCAAGCAGAGACCAAAGACATTCTACTAAAGCATCTGGCATTTGTAAAAAGATTGCTAATTTGCCTAGGGTACACAGTAAAAGAAAATAAATCAAAACTAGTACCCTCTCAAGGGATAATATTCCTGGGTGCAAGCTTAAATACAACTGCCCAGATGGCTTATCTCACGCCAGACAAACAAAGGCAACTGACTTCTTACTTCGAAAACATGGCAACAAAGACCCAGTTATCTGCAAGAAAAAAATTGCAGGCTCTGGGCTACATGGCATCCTGCATTCTACTAATTCCATATGCAAGACTGCATACGAGGAAACTACAATGGTATCTAAAAAGTGTTTGGACTCAACATTGCCACAGCCTGGAAACATTAATTACTCTCATTCCCTGCCTGCAACAGGAGTTTCGATGGTGGGCACAGGCCTGTCACCACAACAAGGGACAGCCATTCGCTTTACCCACAGCCCAGGCAGACATTAACAACTGATGCATCAGATTATGCCTGGGGGGCACACATGGCAGGAAAATGTATTCAGGGCACATGGCCCACAAGCCAAATGCATCTTCATATCAATCAAAAAGAGATGCTAGCTGTACAGAATGCACTGACAGCCTTCAGGGACCTACTTCATCCAGGACAACTGCTGATAAAGACGGACAATACTACAGTCATGTGGTACATAAACAAGCAAGGAGGCACACATTCCTACCCCCTCTGCAGACAAGCCATGATTTTGTGGAACACAGCATTGACTTATCAAGTACACCTGCAAGCACAATTCCTGCCAGGAAGGACAAATACCTTGGCAGACGAACTAAGCAGAAACCTCATGGATCCTCACGAGTGGAAACTAGATCCACAAATCTTCAGAATGATAACAGGGAAATGGGGATGCCCAGACATAGATCTATTTGCCTCCCCTCACAACTGCCAGCTACAAAGATTCTGCACTCGGACTTATCACGAACAAGCATGGAAAATGGACGCCCTTTCATTCAGCTGGAAAGCCCTCTCAATATATGCCTTCCCTCCTCTGCCTCTCCTCCCCAAGGTACTCCTAAAGGTCAGACAAGAAAAGCCAAAAATGATCCTGATTGCCCCAGACTGGCCACCCCAGCACTGGTACCCAATCCTAAAAAGCTTGTCTCAAGGCCCAACCTGGACATTACCTCAAATTCTCCATTTGCTGACCCAACAAAACAATCAGATCCTACACAGCCAACTCAGAACCCTAAGTCTGACTGCATGGTGGATAATGTAACCATTCAGAACACACCTCTCTCTAAAGCAGTTATGGATGTTATTTTGGGGGCCAGGAGGCCGAGCACCAGAAAATATTATGCAGAAAATGGAAGAAATTCTGTGCTTGGGACAGGCTTGCTCCAAATATTCCTCAGATTTTACAATACCTAACTGAGATGCTGGACAAAGGCCTATCCTTCTCATCAATTAAGATCCATGCCTCTGCCATTTCAGCTCATTACAATACGGACCCACCTATTTTCTCTCATCCACTGCTAAGGGATTATCTCAGAGGGGCCAAAAACATAAGACCTCCAAGGAGAGCTCCAATACCTGCATGGGACCTCAATTTTGTCTTGGAAAAACTCACACTGCCTTCTTTTGAGCCAGCCAATACAGCTGAGATAAAATACTTATCATGGAAAACAGCTCTTCTCCTAGCAATAACTTCAGCAAGAAGAGTCTCAGAATTACGGGCACTAATGGCTGTGGAACCTTTTATTATTTTCCATCCGGACAGGGTTTCTCTAAGGACATACCCAACATTTATGCCTAAGGTAGTGTCCAGTGTGGCCCTTAACCAAACCATACATTTGCCTGCCTTTTATCCAAATCCGCAGAATAAGGGGGAGAGACTTCTGCATTCTATCGACATACACAGACAGCTACGCTTTTACTTGGACAAGACTAAAGCTTTCAGAAAGACTGAGCAACTCTTAGTGGCATATGCTGCAGGATCGCAAGGGAAAGCTATTTCAAAACAGACTATTTCAAAATGGATAGGCCACTGCATTCGTTTCTGCTATTCTCAACATGGCAAATCAGTGCCTAAGGGCATTAGGCTACATTCTACCAGAGCAGCAGCCTTCCTCAGAGTACCACCAACCAAGGACATTTTGGAGGCTGCGGCCTGGACTTCAGTGCACACTTTCACAAAGCAGTACCACTTACCTCTTTACTCTAAATCTAGAGCAGGCTTTCCCACTGCAGTTCTGCAGGGCCTCATAGCCACTCCTAATTCTATTTAGGACCAGCCACCCAACCTCAGCTTTGGGATTCAACCCAAGTGTAATGACTGCAACAGTGAAACATGATGAACGTAGTACAGTATAGTACCTACCATAAATGTAGATGTTCGAGTGTATTCACTGTTGCAGTCCAGGTTACCCTCCCACCCCCTTTCACTGCTAGGACTTATCTGTACTTCTGTATTCTATACAACCTATGTGGTGTATTTGCTTGTCGATGAAGTTTATGTGCATGCTTTTTTATGATCATAATTTTTTTAGCCTACCCTTTTGGGGGCACCTGACATCTGGGGCAAGAAAAACTGAAGAAAATGCCGTCGGCTGCATCTTTTATACCCCTGGCGCACTGATGTCGGTGAAGAGGCGACAGCAACCGACACCGGACCAGGACTTTGGAATTGAGGCCGACTGCGGGTAGCCTGCCAGCAGGATAACCCTAGTGTATTGACTGCAACAGTGCATACACTCGAACATCTACATTTATGGTAGGTACACAACTGTATATATGTCCTTCAAGGATGCAACTGCAGTCCTGACATATGGGTTGTCCTGCCTCAGGCAGCTCTTCGGTCGACCGGATTCCAAAGTCTGGGTCCGGCGTCGGCTGATGTCGCCCTTTCCCTGACGTCAGAGCGCCTGGGGTATAAAAGCGTCAGCCGACGCCATCTTCTTCAGTCTTTCTTGCCGCGTGGCACCCGAAGCAGAAGCAGTTTGCAAGTGCCGGTCGACCAGCTCCTCTGTTTTCAGCTACTGAAGTCTTCAAAAAAGCTAAGTACCCCATTGGGGACCTTTTCTTGCCTCAGCCGATGTCAGATAAAACTGTTAAAGTTAATAATTGTTTAACTTGTGGGAAACAAATACCTCATAAGGATTTCCACTCTTACTGCTTACCCTGCCTAGGCCCAGAACACAATGTCTCGGCCTGTACAGCTTGTGCTTCTTTCAATAAACGCACTCTTAGGCGTCGGTCAGAGTTTGCACAGGATTATTTTGGGGAAGATTTCTGTTATATCATGCCGTCGGAGCTTCCGACAGCACATTTACCTAAAAAACGGAAGAATAAGGACCGACACCCACGGTCCGCGGTCTCGGCCGACACCACGCTTAGGCCTACCGCGAGTGTCTCAGTCTCTTCTGAGCCGGTTTCACAACCGCTACAGACTGACGACACCACCCCACCGTTACTCTGCGGAGGCCAGCTCGGTGCCGATTTCTGTTCTCCCCTCTGAGACCGTAGCCCAGGATATTTCTGACACCATTTCAGTGGATAAGACTACTCCAGCACGCGGGGCTGCCAGGCCCCCAGTGTCTATGTCCATTAAGGCCTACACACGTGCTAAGGCTGCCAAACAGGCTAAGTCTCTCCCTCCAAGATCTGTTTCTCTGGGATCCACTTCTGGTTCTCAAATTTTAAGTTTAGCTGAGGACCTTATTTCTTTAATTAGGGGTTCTCAGCCACATCCAGATAGAGGCTCTCAGCCGCCTTCTGTCAAGAGGCCTAAGGTTGAGCAGGTAGATCCCCAGTCCTGCGATGAGGCCTCAGGTGATTCTGCACATTCAGAATACCAGGAGGAGGCCTTCCCGGCCTGCGAGGATTCTGATGCGGAGGAATCCATTCCCTCTGCTTCTCCTCCTGAGGAGTTTTCCTTTGGGGAAACTCTTCATTCCATGAGGGAACACTTCAAATGGCAAGGCCAAGAATACTCAGATTCTAGGAAAAGGTTATGGGAATTTTTAAAGCTACCTCAGCATAGACCCTTAGCTATTCCTCCAGTTTTAAATGTTTTAGACGATGTGTACTTAGAATCTAGTGTTTCCCCTGACTCCCTCCCCCGCTGCTCCTGTCAAGCCAGACAGGTACTACAGGGTCCCAGACACACATCGATTTCTGTACAAGGGCCATACTGCTGACCCTGAAACTATTTCTCAGGGGCCTAAAGGGGTTTCCTCCACTACTGCTAAGAATCCACTTCCTTCGGAAAGAGATTCTAGGGCTTTAGAAAGGTGGGGCAAGAAAGTATATACATCTTCCACCCTTTCTATGCGAGCATTAAATTGTCAATTTCATATGATTCAGTATCAGCAATACATGTTGGATGACTTGCAAAAGAAATTGGCTTCCCCTGAACCATTAGATAGAAAGGGGTTACAGGACTTGTTCATAATACTCAGCAGGTTAGCAACCATTTCCTTCAGTGTGGATATGATGCATTGGAAGCTTCATGTAGAGCAGCAATGACAAGTGCGGTCATACGCAGACATGCTTGGTTAAAGGAACAAACATTGCCAGACCATGTGAAAATTAAGCTTTTGGACGCACCACTAGAGAAACATAAGCTATTTGGTGCTACTGCTCAAGAGGTTTTAAAGAAAATAGAGGAAAAGGCAAAATCAGTGCAAACAGTCAAAGATTTCCTCCAGGTACAGCCTCCAAGATTCAGCAGGAATTGGCCTTCTAAGCATTGGTCCTTTCCAGACACAGACAAATTTCAAAGAGGCAAAAATAGACGTGGCAGAGGTAGAGGGCAAACTCGAGGCTCCTACAGAGGACGTCAATGGTGGCCTCCGAACCAGAGAGGTGGGGCAGGACCTTCCACTGCTCCGCAGGGACAATCTCAATGACTTGACTTTGACTCTGCCATCCAGGGCTCAATTAGAAGCACCTTTGGGCGGAAAATTATCTTTATTCTCACAAAATTGGCACAATATTACAAAGGACAAATGGATACTGGACATAATAGACAAAGGATACAGATTCCATTTTCATGCACTACCAACAAGACATGGCAGGCCAAACCTGCCACCAAATCAAAGGGCAGAGGTACTCAAACAAATAACAAACCTACTCCAAATAAGAGCAATAGAAAAGGTTCCTTCTGCAGAACAAGGCCAAGGATTTTATTCAAGACTGTTCCTTGTTCCAAGAAAAGAAAAGCAATGGAGACCCATTCTGGACTTGTCCGCACTGAATACTTACCTTATTGTGCCAAAATTCAAAATGCTGACTTTACAGCAACTCCTTCCCATGCTGGGCAAGGGGTCTTGGCTGGTAACTCTGGACCTCAAGGAGGCATACCTGCATGTCCCAATCAGACAAAGTTGCAGAAGATACCTCAGATTTCTTGCAGGCTCAGAGCATTATCAATTCTCAGCATTGCCCTTTGGCTTATCTACTGCACCCAGAGTGTTCACGAAATGCCTGGCATCAGTAATTGCACATTGCAGACTTCAGGGGATACAAATATACCCTTACCTGGACGACTGCCTTATACAAGCGGACAGCCAACAAGCCTTGGTAAAAAACTTGGACTATGTCATTCACCTACTGCAGGCCTTGGGATACACAGTCAATATTCAGAAATCAAGTCTCATACCATCCCAACAAATACCTTTCCTGGGTGCCACACTGGACACAAACACCCAGATGGCTTTTCTGACAAAAGAAAAACAAAAACAATTACCAGAATACTTCAGAAAATTAGCAACACACACCCAGATGACTACAAGGAAAATCCTGCAGGCCCTGGGTTTCATGGCATCTTGCATTCTTCTGATTCCACACGCAAGGCTGCATATGAGGAAACTACAATGGTATCTAAAAAGTCTATGGTATCAACACAGCCACAGCCTGGAAGCATTGATCCCACTCATTCCATGCCTTCAAAAGGAATTTCTGTGGTGGGCCCAAGCAAGCCAGATAAACAAAGGTCTGCCTTTCAGCAAGCCTCATACAAGTCAAACCATAACAACAGACACCTCAGACCATGGATGGGGGGCGCACATGGAGGGCAGATGCATTCAAGGACAATGGACACAAAAAGAAAAGCACCTGCACATCAACCAAAAAGAAATGCTGGCAGTGATACATGCAATCAAGACTTTCGAAAAGTTCATGCATCAGGGCCATCTACTAATAAAGACAGACAATACCACAGTTATGTGGTACATAAACAAGCAAGGAGGTACCCATTCCTACCCTCTTTGCAGACTGGCAATGAATCTCTGAGATATTTCCCTACAATTGAAAATAGAGCTACAGTCCCAGTTTGTACCAGGGAAGGACAATGTTCTGGCGGACAGCCTAAGCAGAAACATCATGGATCCACACGAATGGATGTTGCATCCAGACATTTTCCTACAAATAACTCAAGCATGGGGAAGGCCGGACATAGATCTTTTTGCCTCCCACCTCAATCACCATCTGAAAAAGTTTTGCACAAGGACATACCATCCTCAAGCATGGAAGGTGGATGCTCTCTCCTTCAGTTGGAACTCTCTAACACTATATGCCTTCCCACCTCTTCCTTTGATGACCAAGGTGTTACTAAAGATCAAGACAGAGCAGCTGAAAGTCATACTGATAGCTCCAGACTGGCCAAGACAACACTGGTGCCCACTGCTACGGAGCTTGACACACACCAATCTGTGGCTCCTTCCTCAATGGCCACTTCTTCTGACACAGCACAATTACAGGACACTACACCCCAGCTTGAAGACATTGAAGCTGACAGCTTGGAAGATTCCATGACTATTCCTCAGGATACACTTTCCAAAAGGGTAAAAGATATCATCCTGGAGGCGCGCAGACCTTCCACTAGAAAAACATACTCAGCAAAATGGAAGAGATTTCTTATCTGGAACAGCAAAAAGGGTCAAGACCCATCAGTGATGAGCATTCCACAGATCCTAGAATATTTGGCTGAAATGCTCCACAATGGCCTTTCATATTCTTCCATAAAAATACATGCTTCAGCAATATCTGCCAAATATAACACTGATCCGCCTGTATTTTCTCACCCATTGCTAAGACAGTTTCTAAGAGGTATAAAGAACATCAACCCTCCAAGGAAGCCACCAGTGCCTGCATGGGACCTCAACTTCATGCTGGAAAAATTAACTCTTCCTCCCTTTGAACCAGCAGCATCTTCAGAGTTGAAATTTCTGTCTTGGAAGACAGCTTTCCTTCTAGCAGTAACCTCAGCAAGAAGAGTCTCTGAGCTACAGGCCCTTATGGCAATACAACCATTTCTCATTTTTCATTAGGACAGAGTTTCTTTGAGAACCAATCCGTCATTCATGCCAAAGGTGGTATCCAGGGTGTCCCTGAATCAAGCTATTCACCTGCCTACCTTCTTTCCCAATCCTCAAAATAAAGGAGAGACTTCTGCACACCTTGGACATACACAGACAGTTGCGCTACTACTTGGACAGAACAAAGTCTTTCAGAAAATCTGACCAGCTTTTTGTAGCTTGCGCTGCTGGATTGCAGGATTAAGCAATTTCCAAACAGACAATTTCTAAGTGGATTGGAAATTGCATTCGATTCTGCTACTCTTTTCATGGAAAAACTGTGCCAGCTGACATCAGGCCACATTCCACCAGAGCTACAGCCACCTCCACAGCCTTTTTAAGAGGAGTGGCAACAAAGGACATTTTAGAAGCTGCTACATGGAGCTCCGTGCATACATTTTCCAAACATTACAACCTGCCTTTATATTCCAGATCCAGAGCAGGGTTTGCTTCTGCAGTCCTGCAGGGCATTTTAGCTACACCATCTTTGTCTTAGTCCCTACCACCCCCAGGTTGGCTATGGTATTCAACCCATATGTCAGGACTGCAGTTGCATCCTTGAAGGACATAGTACAGTTTTGTACCTACCATAAATGTAGATGTCCGATAGGTATGCAACTGCAGTCAGGTTTTCCCTCCCACCTACCCCTCTGTGGTATTCTCTTGGGTTCGTACCCCTCATTTTAGCTACCTGGGGTAATCTTTTATGGTGTATTTGTTTTTATGTTGTTGTACTTGTCTGGAATTTTTTCTCTATTTTCAAAATTTAGCCTTCCTTAGAGGGCACCTGGCATCTGGGGCAAGAAACACTGAAGAAGATGGCGTCGGCTGACGCTTTTATACCCCAGACGCTCTGACGTTGGGGAAAGGGCGACATCAGCCGACGCCGGACCCAGACTTTGGAATCCGGCCGACCGAAGGGCTGCCTGAGGCAGGACAACCCATATGTCAGGACTGCAGTTGCATACCTATCGGACATCTACATTTATGGTAGGTACAAAACTGTACTTTCTGGTTGTTTGAGAGTTACTATTAAAAATAAGTTTCACTAATACTGTACCCTATTCAATTTGTTTGGTTTGACTTGTTCTCAGGTTGGGGAGAGAGGGAATTTATTCCTGTCTTCCTTTTTAAAACTCTAAAAACGTAAGGTAGGTTTCTGCAGGGGGGAAAACAGAAAGTGCAACACATGAGAATTGTACTGCATTTCTTCAATATTTTTTTTGCTGGTTGCTTGAGTTCCGGTTAACTGAGAGTTTACTGTATACAGATCTGTTTACACTGTGAATTCAGAACTGTCCTAAAAGACATCTTATCAAGCAAATAGGAGTGCTGATGTACTTAGTACTACTTTCTAACTTTTTTGTGCTATAATAATGTTGTGCATTTTCTGTGAAACATATTTGTTAAAGCTGTTAAGCTTTGCTGAAACAGTGCAGGTCTTTGTTAGTTAACTGTTCAAATACGTGGTTAGCTTCTTCATCATTCTGAAATTATTTGTACTGTGATAATTAGCTTTCATCATATAATAAACAGTTGTTTAATTTCAGTTTTTATGTTATACTTTGTAGGCTTTGGTTAATGTGTTTGCATTCTCTATAAATGTTATACTGTTTTTGTTGTATATTAACAGGTTTTGTTCCCATTGTATATATGTCTCTATAATTTCCTTTGTAAACATTTTCTCCCTGAGCCACCACTGAAAAGGGTGTTTTGCACAACTAAACCTTCCTAGTCAACAAATCGAATAAATTACCAGGGAGACTTTCCAAATACATTGACACATGTATTGCATTTTGCCATTTTACAACCAGTCAGCCTTTGACCAGTGCAGCAAAAAGGCATTCTTGTTAGGGATTCCATCTTCTGTTTCCTTCAAGAGTGTTTCAGTTGCAGGCAACTGTGCTTTGGTTGTATGGCCTTCTGTGCATAACTTTTGCACGTCAGTGTTTCAGAACTATGCTTTTTGAATCCTCTTCCTTTATATGACCCATTAGCTTGTGTTTCCCTTTGGAGAAGAAGCATTGTGGAGGCTACTGGTGAGTCCGCTGATTGGTACAGTTATGAAGAGCCATTTGACATAAGATGCAACAAATGTCCTGACTGAAATCACTATTGCAGTACTTACACATGGGTTATTACTTCTGTTGTCCATCTGAGAAACCATAGCTTTACCTTCCCAGTATAGCAAGTCCAACATCTAACCTTTGCTCAAAAGCATAGAGGTATATAGGCAAACGTATGAGTGTAATTCCTCAGATTGTCTCACCCTCAGCTCGAAAGCAGGTCATATATCTTTGGAGTGATAGTCATTTGGTTCTTGGTGCCATTGCTTCGAATACTTAGAAAAGAAATCCTTTGGGGAACCTTCCTTTATACTTTTTTTTCATCAGATTCCTAGATATCAGCTAGGTGAGGTAAGTGTGAGAACAGGAGGCAGATCCTATACAAAGACTTGCACACCCATTGTCTCCTTTGCTTAGGAGTGCAACCCTGCTGCGGAGCTTGTCCCATATGCCAGTCCTTTATTCCTAAGACAATGCAGTCCCGTTTGTCCTGTCTTAACACTTTACTGGAAAACCAACATCTCAGACACTTGGCTGTCTCCAAGATGGTGGATTCCATTTCCCCAGACATACTTCAGCCACTTAAGAAAAAGCAGAAAAGGCCTAGGCTACAGACTCATTCGTCCCTTTCTGACTCCGGCTTACCCACTGAGGTTTGAGAACCTGCAGTACATCTGATTCCTCCAAAGATGCCCTCTACAAAGACCCATCTCCGAGAGGGTCGGTATGGCACTGGAGGCCTTGATGACTGAGGATTCTGCAGGTATAGGTGAACTGTGAATCATCATATCAGAAGGACCAGAGGGTGTCATTCATACCCTGGTTAGGGACGAGATCCCAGGGAAACTAATCAAAATACATCATGGAAATGAGCCACTGTATGTAGTCAGGTGGGCGTCACACCAAAAAAGAAGCATTAGAAAACTCAGCATGTTGCTTCCCCTCAACTTCCTCCTTCCTCTTCTGTGGAGAAAGAATGGATGAATTTCTCTCCAAGTTTGTTCAAGATCATTGTGGTCGTGAAGCCTCCTTTCTCCCCTCTACCCCTCCTCCCCACCCTTCAAAAGATGTCTGTGGATTCTTTTCCTTTGAAGATGAGGATGCTTCAGATTCTGACCATTATCTGGCCTACTTCTCTTAAATGCAGTCTCCTAGCTAAGTCCCTTCTGATGATGAGGACTCCATTTCACTTGATTCTCCAGTAGAAGCAGCTCTTTTTGGAGAAATTGTCTTGAATATGGTGAAGCTTTCTGAGTAAGAGTCTAGGCAGATTTGAGAGCTACAAAAAAGATGCTACAGCCTTTTGGAAATGGGCCCCTTTCCCTGTACATCTTGATGTTCTTCATGTTTCACTGTTGCAGTCATCACACTTGGGTTATCTGCCTGCAGGTAGCCCTCAGTCATCCCAAATATCAGAGACTTAGTATTTCTGCGTCGGTTGCTGTTACTCCAGGGCTGACGTTAAGTCGTCAGGGGTATAAAAACAGGCAGCCGATGCCATTACATCAGTCTTTCTTGCCGAGGAGCCCGAAGCAGAAGCAGTTCGCATGAGTGCTGCTCAGCCACTACCTGAGTTTTTGTTTCTGAATTGAATTATCCTGAAGTCTTCTAAAGCGAAGTACCCCGTTGGGGAGCCTTTTGTCTTGCTCTAACCGATGTCAGAAAAAGTTAACAATTATCTTGCCTTTGGAAAGCAAATACCACACCGAGGATTCCATTCTTACTGCGTCACCTGTTTAGGCCCAGACCACAATGTACCTCATGTCGGTTTTGTGCCTTGTTCAGTGCCCGAACTATTCATCGTCGGGCCCTTATTTCGATCTCGATCTCCATACTCCAAAATGGCTTCAGTAAGCCAGCCGACTACCGCTCTTCCAAAAAAAGTAAGGATAAAGACAGATTGCACATGTCCAAAGCTGCCGACGATGCTTCCGTTAAGCTAGTTGCCAGTTCACTGGTATTCAGGTGCTTTCACAGCCCCTGATGCCCGCTTCAGTGGATTCGCAGACCTCTATCGAGACCCGTTCGGAGTCTGCCGTGAGCTCTTCTTTGACTATGGAACCTGTGGATGTCTCTACCTTGGATGGGTCCGGAGCCACTGAGCAGGCACCAGCTTTGAGGAAGTTCTTCACACTACCGATGTTCGACACAAACTGATGACTTCTTTAAATTAAATTTTACTTCCACTCACTGCCAACCCCAAAAGGGTTCCCAGACCTTCCTCCAAACCAGTGGGCAGAGGCACAAAACCAAGTTCAATCCCTGCTCTCCCTAAGGGCTGCTGAACAAATAGGTCAAGGATTCTATTCCAGACTTTTCCTGGTACCCAGAAAAGAGGACGCTTGGCGCCCAATCCTAGATCTTTCAATTCTCAACACCTTCCTGGTGGTACCAAAATTCAAAATGCTCACCCTTCAGCAGCTTCTACCTATGCTAGCCAAAGATGCCTGGTTAGTCACCCTCGACTTAAAAGAAGCCTATCTACACATCCCTATAAGGGAGTTATGCAGGAAATATCTACGCTTCAGGGCAGGATCTGTGCATTATCAGTTCTCTGCACTTCCATTTGGCTTTTCCACCGCTCCTAGAGTATTCACAAAATGCCTGGCTCCAGCCATTGCTTATTGCAGACAGAGAAATATTCAAATTTACCCATACTTGGACAACTGCCTGATTCAGATAGACAGTCAGGAAATGCTGTTGCAGCACCTGACATTTGTAAAAAACCTTCTAACCTCCCTGGGGTACACCTTCAACGAAAAGAAATTAGTCCGCAGTCAAAAGATTGTATTCCTGGGAGCATGCTTGGACACAGCATCCTAGATGGCATTCCTCACTCCAGAAAAGCAAGCCTATCTGACAGACTATTTTACTCAAATGGCCACAAGAACCCAGCTATCTGCAAGGAAAATCCTGCAGGCCCTAGGGTTCATGGCCTCATGCATCCTACTAATTCCATATGCCAGACTGCATATGAGGAAACTTCAGTGGTACTTAAAAAGTATTTGGTTCCAACATTCTCAGGACCTGGAAACTGTCATTCCTATAATGCCCTAAGGACAGAGTTTATTTGGTGGGCAGCAGCATACAACCACAACAAAGGACTGCCCTTTACTCAACCCCACGCCGCCCAGACCCTAACCACAGATGCATCAGACTTTGCCTGGGGGGCACACATGAACAGCAAGTGCATTCAGGGCCACTGGATCCGAAGTCAAATTCATCTGCAGATCAACCAAAAAGAGATGCTAGCTGTGCAGCATGCTCTGACAGCTTTCAGATCCCTACTGTCACCAGGACACCTGCTAATAAAAACAGACAACACCACAGTTATCTGGTATATCAACAAGCAGGGGGGAACCCACTCTTACCCACTCTGCAGGCTTACCATCGCCCTGTGGAACATGACCTTGTTCATGCAGGTCCAGCTGCAAGCTCAATTCCTGCCAGGCAAACTTACTGGCAGACAACTTAAGCAGAAATCTCCTAGACGCACACAAGTGGCAACTAGAGCCCAGCACCTTCAACGTTCTGATTCAAAAATGGGGGACCCCAGAGGTGGATCTCTTTGCCTCCCCCTGCAATCACCAGCTCAGCAAATTCTGCACCAGGACACCTCACAGCAGGGCTTGGAAAGTAAAGTAGATGTCCTATCGTTCCAGTGGGTAAATCTCTCAATCTATGCTTTTCTCCCCCTGCCCCTTCTCTCAAGAGTATTGCTCAAGATAAGACAGAACAGACCAAGGACAATTCTGATTATCCCAGACTGGCCATGCCAGCACTGGTACCCACTCCTGTGCAGCCTGTCTCCGGTGCCACCCTGGCACCTACACCAGAACCCAACTCTGCTCTCTCTCAGCAGGGGGGGCAGATCTTGCATCCACAACTGCAAACCCTAAATCTTGCAGCCTGGCTTATTCCTTGAATTCTCCCCCGTAACCAGCCTATGCAAGCAGGTGCTGGACATCATTCTTGAAGCCAGAAGACCCAGTACAAGGAAATCCTATGCTGATAAGTGGAAAATGCACTGCTCCTGGATTCACTCTAAAGGAGAGGACACAACCCTGCCCTCCCTGTCTCTAATCTGTATTACGTAGCAGATCTACCCCACAGAGGCTTATCCTGCTCATCCATTAAGATCCATGCCTGTGCCATTTCAGCTCATTACAACACTGAGCCACCTCTCTTCTCTCACCCTCTTATCAAACAGTTCCTGAGAGGGGCAAATAACTTAAGGCCACCAAGGAGAGCATCCACCCCTGCTTGGAACCTTAACTTTGTACTGGAAAAGCTCGCACTACCCCCTTTGAGCCTGCAGCATCAGCAGAATTGAGATTCCTCTCTTGGAAAAGAGCCTTGCTTCTGGCCATCACCTCAGCTAGAACAGTGTATGAGCTACAAGCACTTATGGCTGTGGAACCCTTCATTATTTTCCATGCTGACAGGACTAACCCTTCCTTTATGCCTAAAGTGGTGTCCAGTGTGGCTCTCAACCAATCTATCCATTTGCAAACTTTCTTCCTTAATCCTCAAAATAAAGGGGAAAGGATCCTGCACTCCTTGGACAGCTCAGATTCTACCTTGATAGGACTAGCCCTTCAGGAAATCTGACCAGTTACTAGTCAGGTTTGCACCAGAGCAGAGGGGAAGGCCATTTCAAAGCAAACAATTTCCAAATGGATAACCCACTGCATCCATTTCTGCTACAACCGCTATGGGAAACCAACCCTTTAGGGGGTCAGAACACATTCCACTAGGGCAACTTCTATCTCTACAGCATTCCTCAGGGGAGTCCCTACCAGGGACATCCTGGAAGCTGCTACCTGGAGTTCTGTACACACCTTCACCAAGTATTACCACCTGCCTGTACTTTCCAAATCCAGGACGGGTTTTGCAACAGCAGTCCTGCAAGGCATACTAGCCAGCCCCAACTCTTCTTGACTGCCTCCACCCTTCTTCAGCTTTGGGAATCTACCCAAGTGTGATGAGTGCAAAAGTGAAACACGAAGAACATAGTACAGTTATGTACACTTACCATAAATGTAGATGTTCGAGTGTATTCACTGTTGCAGTCCTGGTTTCCCTCCCTCCAGCCCCCTTGTCTCTCTCTCTCTCTGTCCACTCTGTGTCTATTACTCACCTCTTTCAGGGGTATTGGTATTTACTTTTTACTGGTGGTGTTTTCCCCACCATAACTTAGCTCCCTATTTTGGGGCTCCTGACATTTGGGCCAAGAAAAACTGATGTAATGTTGTCGGCTGCCTGTTTTTATACGCCTGACATCAGTCCTGGAGCGACAGCAACTGACACAGAAATACTAAGTCTCTGGTATTCAGGCCAACTGAGGGCTACATGCAGGCAGATAACCCAAGTGTGATGACTGCAGCAATGAATACACTCAAACATCTACATTTATGGTAAATGTACACAACTGTACTTTTTTTGAGGCTTTTTTGGATGCCTTTCAGTCCACTTCTCTTGTCCCTGATGCCTGACCTCTGGCTCCCAAAATACCAAACAGATTTTATAAAGTCCTTGGTGATCTTAAATTTGTATTTAAAAATCCTGTTGCAGACCCTTCTGCAGTTTCTCTCCCATCTGATAAGCCTTTTAAATTCTTTCCCATTATCAGTGCTATCCCTTTAGACAAGGATAGCAGGGCTAATGATGGCATTCTAATTACCAAACCCGGATGTCCAGAAGTTCTCCATTCTCAGTTCCTTAAATAAGGTAATGGTGGATTTGCAGGATAACAATGCAGATGTTAACCCTTACTTAATCAGTTTATACAAGTGGCAAGACAGTATTAAATGCAGTTAAATGCTGTAGCAGTCTCATCCAGACCAGTTGCTCTAGGCTGCGTTATCCACAGGTATGCATGGTTACATAGCCAGCCTATTCCTGAGGACTTGAAAGCAAAATAGTCAACTGGCCTTTAGACAAGGATCTCTTCTGTGGCCCACAAGCTGCCAACCTTTTCAAAACCCTTCAAGAGCAGAGTAAAATCATATAGGATTGCAGGCAGCTTCTGTTAACCTGTGTACCTAGATTCCAGAGGAATTACAAAACTAAACCTACCTCTTTTGTCAAAAGGAGATCCTAGGCCTAGCCAAAAACGCAGGAAGGCTCCCAGAAATAGATTCCCAGATAAACCAAAGAGGGATGTCTCATCTGGCAGCCCTCCCTCTGGGGACAATTCTGTGTGACTGTCTTCAACCTCTTTTCCCCCTTGCTCCCACCCCTAACCTGCCCCACTCAAAAAGGCTGACACAGTCTTTCTATCCATGCTAAAAGATTACCACAGACAATGCATTCTATCTGTCATAAAAAATGGTTATGCCATGTCTTGTTTATAGATCTCCTGTAAATTGCATGCCACTGCCTCCGCACAATCAGATTTATCTGCTCCCACCCATTTGATAGGAACTATGGGCACAAGGTACAATGGAGCTGGTACCAGAAGAATTTGTAGGAGAGGGATTTTACTCCAGACATTTCCTAGTGCCAAGGAAAGAAGGGCAGTGGAGACCCATCCTGGCTCTCTCCTTATTAAACACCTTATTAAAAATGCCAGCTTTCAAAATGCTGTCCCTGCTACTCTGCTACCTTTGATTCTGCCCCAGGCTTTTCTAGTGTCCCTAGATCTAAAAGATGCTTACTTCCATATACCAATTCAGACCCCATTGCAGGGGATTCCTCAGGTTTTTAGTGGTTCATGTCACTATCATTTTACTGCCTTTGCCTGTTGTGGCTTTCCTCAGCCCCAAGAGCTTTCACGCAGTGCTTGGCACCAGTGATTGCTTTCTGCCAAACTGAGGGGTTTCTGATTTTTTCCCTGCTTAGATGACATATTAATCCAAGCTACTTCACCACAAATTCTCCAACAGCATCTCCAGATGTCCTTCCATATCACTGTTGCAGTATTCCTAGGCTTTCATAGGCCCTAGGGGCCGATAGCCTAGTACCAACCTATGAACCTGTTAGGGATCCCCTGCCAAGGGTAGCCCTATGTCTGGCCAGTTATACCAAAGCCTTAGGTTGTAATAGGGTTGTGGTATGTCACCTGTATGCTCCCCGCACATGGCATAGGGAATAAAGGTGACATACGGACGTACCTTCCTCGGAACTTCTGTGCCGTCATTCCAAATGTCATCTCAACCATCCAAGCAGTTTCTGCTCCTCCAAAGGGGAGGATTTTTTATTCCAGAATGTTTCTGGTTCCCAAGAAAGAACGCACCTGGAGACCCATTCTGGATCTTTGCCAGTTCATCTTTTTGAAGGTTCCTTCCTTTTAAATGTTATCCCTTCAAATCTTGTTTCTTCTTTTTCTGCCTCCGGCTTTTCTAGTCTTCTCAAGTATGCCTATCTCCATATTCCTGTTCATTCCCATTTCAGGAAATTTTACGTTTCTCTGTTTCTTCCTTGCATTTTCAGTTCTCTGCTTTGCCCTTTGGCCTTTCTACTGCCCCAAGGGTCTTCACCAAATGCCTCGCTCCTGTGATTGCTTTTTGGAAGATGAGTGGAGTACAGACTTTTCCTTATCGGTACAACCTGCTCATTCAGGCTTACCCTCCAGAAACTTTGCTCCATCATCTTCACTATGCTGTTTGTCTGCTGCATACCCTAGGGTTTATAGTAAGTTTCCAAAACTCCTTCCTGACTCCTTCTCAGGATCATGTTCTTCTCCGTTTCAAGCTTCAGACCATTCCTTTGCTGGCTTCCCTGCCTCCTCCCAAGGCTTTGACTGTGATTGCATTCTTTCACTCCCTTCTCTCTGGTCTCAGTTACAGCCAGGGACTTTCTAAGGGCTCTGGGCTTTATGGATTCCACCATTCCTATGCTTCCTCTTGCCACGCTTCATAGGAGAAAGCTACAGTGGTTCCTAAAGTCAGCCTGGCTTCAACATTCTCATCCTTTGGACTTTTCAGTTCCTCTTCTTTCATGCCTCAAACTAGAGCTTCACTGGTGGGTTCATCACCTGTCCCTCAACCCAAAGCTTCCTTTTCATCCTCCAGTTCCTGCTGAGGAACTCTTTTCAGATGCCTCAGACATGTGGTGGGAAGCTTTCTTTGGCCCTCTGAAGGTTCAGGGCCTCTGGTCTTTTCGCCAAAAGAAGGACCATATCAACATAAGAGATGAGAGCTCTTTTTCTGGCCCTTCAGGCCTTCCATTCTCCAGTCCTTTCAGGGTCCCTAAATGCAGACTAACTCTTCAGGTTTGAGATCTGGCTGTCCAGTTTCAGGTGACTCTTCAGGCTATTTTTTAATCCTTCAGAACAGAACCTTGTGGCAGACTCTCTGAGCAGGTCCATAACACAGACTAACGACTGGATACTTCACAGAGATGTGTTTCTGGACATTGTCCACCAGTGGGGTACTCCTCAGGTATATTTTTTTGCCTCCACTCTGAACAGACAGCTTCCTCTCTCGCTCCTTAGTCTCATGTCTTCTGGCTTGGAAGGGTAATGTCCTGTCTTTCTCTCAGAAGGGGATGTTTCTTTATGCCTTCCCTCCTTTCCTATCATACTGAGGGCCCTGTTCAAGATAGAACAGGATTCTCCCAAAATCTTGATGACTCCCCTTTTGGCACATACGGCATTGGATCCCTTTTCTGCATTTAGCCAGAGGCAGTCATCACAAGGTACCTCACAGGGTGGACCTACTCACACAAGACAAGGGGTGTCTCATCCATTCCCACTTGTCCACTCTTCAGCTGACAGTGTGAGTGATAGGGTTTTGATCAGTTTTTGGCACCTTTTTTTCCTGAAGACATGCTTTGGGTTCTGCAGGTTTCCAGGAAACCCACTACCAGGAAATCTTATTTGTCCAAATGGAAGAGATTTTGTGTTTAGTGTCTTGCTCCTAGCCTGGAGCCACACTCTGTGGAAGTTCCTTTGGTTCTCTTTTATTTGTTTGAATTGCTCAATGCTGGGTTGGCATACTCTTCAGTTAAAGCGCACCTCTCCACTATTTCTGCTTGTCTGCCTTTGAAAAGCATCCTTCATATTAGGCCTCCCAGGAAGCCTATTCCTACTTCCTGGGACCTTAATTTTGTTCTTGAAAAATTGACTCTGGCTCCTTTTGAGACTTCAGCTTCAGCTTCCTTACAGCATTGCACTTGGAAGACTATTCTTCTCTTGGCCCTTATATCAGCTAGAAGGGTGTCGGAGCTTCAGACCCTTATGGATGTTTCTCCTTTTTTTAGTTTTTCATAGGGACAGTATCTCTTCGTACTAATCCTCCTTTTATGCCCAAGGTGGTTAATGAGTTGTCTCTTAATCAGTGTGTTCATTTGCACGCTTTTTCCCTTCTCTGCAGTCTGCTAGTGAGAAGGTTCCTCACACCTTGGATTTGCACTGACAACTCAGATATTTGGGTAAAGCCATTTGTAAATCAGAGCAACTTTGTTTCCTTTTATCCTAGATCTTTAGGTTTGGCTGTTTCTAAGTAAACTTTTTCTTCCTGAATCTGTAAGACCATTTCCTTTTGTTACTCTTCATCGCGAAGCCTTTTTTCTTCTGTTAAGGCTCATTCTACCAGGGCTGTGGCTTCTTCTGATGCATTTTCAAAGGACAGGTTTGACATTTTACCAGTTCCATCCTTGAGGCAGTTACTTGGACTTCTGTGCATACTTTTACCAGACACTTTAAGTTGGATATGGCTTCCAGAGCTAGAGCTGGATTTGCCAGGGCTATCCTGCATGGCTTTCTTGAGCTCTCTGCTGGACCTTTGTCCTCCTCCTAACTTTCCTCATGAGCTTTTGTACTCTCCCTGCTGTAAGGAATACTGCAACAGTGATATGGGAGGACATAGTACAGTTGTGTAAAATCTTACTATGACAGTAGATGTCCTTTTCTTCACTGTTGCAGTGCTTGCTCCTTCCCTCATCCCCCCTTTTTCTTTCTGCTTCTGGAAGCACATGCTTCTCTCTTACTCCTTGGACTGTTCCTCCTCCTAGGGCTCTTCAGTTCTGAGGAAGGTATATCTGTACGTCACTTTTATACCCTACTCTGTGTGCAGGGAGCATATGTGTGTGACATATGATGTCTCTATTACAACCTAAACCTTTGATATACTGGCCAGATGTAGAGTTACCCTTGGCAGGGGAACCTAATGTAAGGAATACTCCTTCTCCTCCTATCTCATTTGGGGTTCACGATCATCAACAAACAATCCTCCCTGCAGCCATCTCAGGACCTAGTTTTTTTCTGGGCTGCAGAATAGACACAAAACGAATGAAGCCCTACTTAATTCAAAAGACTGTACAGTGCCTTACAAACTACTTGCAAAACCTTGCTTCCCTCAGCTGATACTCAGCAAGGGAGATCCTAAGGGCTCTGGAGTTCATAAAGGCTACTGTCCCAATGCTCCCGATAGCCAGATTGCATATGAGGAGAATCTAGTGATACCTGAAAAGAGTTTAGTCTCAGCACTCCCTGCCTGTTGTCATAGAGATCCCCTTTTACCCCTCTCAGACAGAAACTCTTGAGGTGGAAGGATCAGGTGAAACTCAACCCAGGGCTTCCCTTCACTCTTCCATCTCCAGTTCAGGAAATACACACACTTGCTTCAGATGAGGCATGAGGGACCTGGACAGGCACCCAACAAGTGCTTGGCAGATGGCAGCCAGTTCTACTAAAAAGAATAACTAAACATAGAGGAAATGAGGGTACTCATCCAAGCTCTTCAGGTCTTTTCAGCCTCTGGAAACCAGGTACTGTGCGAGTGTTCACAGACAGCACAAAAGTAATGTAGCACATAAGTAAGGGGGGAGCAGATGTTACTAATTGTGTAGATTGGCTCAGAATGCCTGGGACCTTGCCACCCAAAAAAATGTCACTCATAGCCCCATACATAACATCATAGGACAGTATTGTTGGCAAACTCTCAACAGGCCTTTAAGGGCCCTCACGAATCAGTCCTTAACAGACAAGTTTTCCAGGGTCCGGTTCACTGTTGGGAAACCCATCAGATAGACCTGTTTGCTTCAAAAAACAGCAATCAGCTTCCACTGTTGTACACCAGGGACCCTTGCCCCTCAGCTTGGAGGGCAGGTGCTTTCACTTTTCAGTGACAAGGAAACTTCTCTGCTCCTTCTCTCCACTACCCTTTATTCCAAGAGTTCTTTTAACCCTCCCCCCCCAAAAAAAACTCTTGTTGGTGATTCCATTTTGGCCAAGGCAGCATTGGTTCCCTCTTTTTTTCTTTCAGCTAGGGGCAAGTACTGCAAGCTGCCCCACCAAGCAGATATCATGACTGAACCGAAAGGGTTACTGTTTCACTCCAATCTGTCATCTGTCAACCTAACTCTGTGTATGATGGGGTTCTGATTCCTTACAGACACCATTTTTCTGAGGATGTTAAGGTTCTTAAAGATGTCAGGAGACACACCACTTGAAAATCTTACATAGCCAAATGGAAAAGATTCTCTTTCTGGTAACAAAGGAATGGAGAGGATCTCAACTAATCAGAGGTACCTTTTCATTCTGAAATATCTTTGTCAACTGTTACATACAGGTCTGACCTACTTTTCCATCACTCAAAGCCCACCTGTCTGCTATCTCCACTTGCTTACCTCTCACTCCCTCATTTATGTCCATATATGAAGTCAAGTTATTCCTTCTAGGGGATCTACATCTTAGACCACCTAGAAAGCCTAGTACCCCTACTTGGCACCTTAACTTTGTGCTGGAGAAGCTTATCTTACCTCCTTTTAACTAGCAACATCAGCAAACCACAAATTCTGCAATTGGAAAACTATCCCTGTTTTGGTCCTCACTTCATCTAGGAGAGATGTTCTTCGTGTTTCACTGTTGCAGTCATTACATATCTTACCTCCTTTTAACTAGCAACATCAGCAAACCACAAATTCTCCAATTGGAAAACTATCCCTGTTTTGGTCCTCACTTCATCTAGGAGAGATGTTCTTTGTGTTTCACTGTTGCAGTCATTACATTTGGGTATTCCTGCTGGCAGGTTGCCCTCAGTCGGCCTGAATTCCAAAGTCCTGGGTCCTGCGTCAGCTGTCGTCACCCCCCCTCCCTGACATCAGGCCATCAGGGGTATAAAAGAAGCAGCCGACACAATTTTCTTTAGTCTTTCTTGCCGCGCTGTGCCCGAAGCAGAAGCAGTTCGCAAGTGCCGGTCAGCCGACTCCTGAGATTTTCGAGTTCGAATTTCAGATCTGAAGTCTTCTATAAAGCTAAGTACCCCATTGGGGAAACTTTTTTCTTGCTCCAGACCGATGTCAGAAAAAGTTAATAATTGCATTTCTTGTGGGAAGCAAATACCTCATAAGGACTTTCATTCTTACTGTATTCCTTGCCTAGGCCCTGACCACGACGTTTCAGGTTGTCGGTTTGTGCTAGATTTAACCAACGCACTATTAAGCGTCGGTATGACTTTGCATTAAACTATTTTGGGCGCAGATTTAATTATAAAATGTCGTCGGATAGCCATCTGACTACCGGAGTTGACAAAAAACGCAAAGAAAAAGAAAAGGATAGACTGCCGAGGCCCAAAGCCAATGACAAAGCTTCTCCTAAGCCAGTCACTGGTTCTCAGTGAAGCGCTTTCACAGCCCCTGACTCCCGCTACTTTAGAGTCGCAGGCCGCTACCGACTCCCACATGGAGTCGACTATGTCACTGGAAACTCAAGGTATTGGAGCCTTGATCACTATTCCCTCAGATGGGTCCAGAGCCACTGAGCAGGCACTGGCTTCTGTGTGTGTATTCAGACCTAAACAACTATACATTAAACCGACTTCAGCGTCACAGGCAAAGACTAAAGCACCTTTAAAGACAAACAAACAAACTCAAGAGCCACATGGACAGGCCTCCATTCCCAAAAACAGAAGCTCAAAATGGCCAAAGACTTGATTACCTTGATCATGGGTTCCCATCCCCCTCCTGATAAGATGCCTAGGCAAGAGACAGAATATGAATCTTCAGATCAGGTTTCCATTTCTTCTGATCATGAATATTCTTTTCCTCTCTATGAGGATTCTGATGCTGAAGAATCCATACCTTCAGCTTCTCCTCCTGAGGACTATTCCTTTGGGGAAACCTTACATACCATGAGGGAGCATTTCCACTGGGAGAGCCAAGATTTTTCAGAATCTAAAAAGAGGCTCAGGGATTTCCTGTTACTACCTCAGCACAAGCCACTTGCCATGCCTCCTGTGTTAGACATTGTAGATGATGTGTTTTCAGAGTCTAGCCTTACCCCTGACTCCTTACCTCCAGCTCCTGTTAAGCCTGACAGATATTACAGGGTTCCTGACTCACATAAATTCCTTTTTAAAAACCCTGCTGCAGACCCAGAAACTATTTCTCAGGGACCCAAGGGAGTTAAGGCTTCCGCTGCAAAACACCCTACCCCTTCTGACAGGGATTCATGGGCACTGGACAGATGGGGGGAAAAAAGGTTTACACATCTGCTACCTTGGCTATAAGTGCCTTAAACTGTCAGTTTCATATGCTCAAATATCAGCAACGTGTCATGGCATTGCTTAAACAGAAAATGTTGTTAAAGTCTGAATGTGCAGAAAACAAGGAAACGCAGGATATATTGCATGCAGCTGAACAAGTTGGAAAGCATACTTTGCAATGTGGTTTTGATTCTTTAGAGGCCTCCTGCAGGGCCTCAGTTACAGGCTCTGTAATTAGAAGGCATGCTTGGTTAAAGGAACAAAATCTGCCTGATCATGTTAAAGTTAAATTATTAGATGCACCTTTACAGCATGATACTTTGTTTGGTGTTAAGGCAGAAGAGGTGTTAAAGAAAATGGAGGACAAGTCTAAATCTATGCAAACGTCAAAGATTTCTTACAAGTACAGCCACCTAGGTTTAATAGACACTGGCCAACAAAGAATTGGTCCTTTCCTGTGTCAGACAGACCTCAAAGGGGCAGACCCAGACACCCTAGAGGGAGATCCCAGGTGCAAGGTTCATACAGGTCAAAGCAATGGGGTGCTTCTACCACCAAAAGTGGAGAAGATAAATCACAACCTTACAGGAATCAGCCCCAATGACTTCCCCCTGCCTGCACCAAGCACTTATTTCCTGGCAGCACTCTTAGGGGGAAAATTAGCACTTTTTTCTCAAAACTGGCACATTATAACCCAGGACAAGTGGGTTCTAAATATTGCGTCACAGGGCTACAAGTTCCATTTCCATACCCCGCCAAAGGCAAACGGCTGGCCAGATCTGCCAAAAAATCAATGGGCAGAGGCACAAAAACAAGTCTCATCCCTCATGGATATGAGGACCATTCAGCAAGTGCCAGAGCAAGAGCGGGGGCAAGGATTTTACTCAAGACTGTTCTTGGTACCCAGAAAGGACAAGGCCTGGAGGCCAATACTGGACCTATCGATTCTGAACACATACCCGGATATACCAAAATTCAAAATGTTGACTTTGCAGCAGCTTCTGCCCATGCTGGGCAAGAACGCTTGGCTTGTAACTTTAGACCTAAAAGAGGCATACCTGCATGTCCCAATCAGACAAATATGCAGACGATACCTCATATTCAAGGCTGGCTCAATGCATTACCAATTCTCTGCATTGCCCTTTGGCTTATCTACTGTACCCAGGGTCTTTACCAAGTGCCTGGCACCAGTAATTGCATTATGCAGACAGAGGAATACAAATAGACCCTTACTTGGACGACTGCCTAATTCAAGCAGAGAACAAGGACATCCTATTACAGCATCTGGAATTTGTGAAAAAACTTCTAACATGCCTAGGGTACACAGTCAATGAAAAGAAATCAAAACTAGTACCCTCTCAAGAGGTAATATTCCTGGGTGCAAGCTTAAATACAACTGCCCAGATGGCTTATCTCACGCCAGACAAACAAAAGCAATGGACTACCTATTTCAAAATGTTAGCAACAAAGGCCCAGTTATCTGCAAGAAAAATTCTGCAGGCTTTGGGCTTCATGGCATCCTGCTTCCTATTAATTCCATATGCAAGACTGTATATGAGGAAACTTCAGTGGTACCTAAAAAGTGTTTGGACTCAACATTGCCACAGCCTGGAAACCATAATTACTCTAATTCCCAGCCTGCAACGGGAGTTTCGATGGTGGGCAAAGGTTTGTCACCAAAATGAGGGACAGCCATTCACACTACCCCAACCCAGGCAGACACTAACAACGGATGCATCAGATTATGCCTGGGGGGCCCGCATGGCGGGAAGATGCATTCAGGGAACATGGACCTCAAAACAAATGCATCTACTTATCAATCAAAAAGAGATGCTAGCTGTTCAAAATGCCCTGACAGCCTTCAAGGACCTACTTCATCCAGGGCAACTACTGATAAAGACAGACAACACCACGGTCATGTGGTACATAAACAAGCAGGGGGGCACACATTCTTACCCCCCTTGCAGACTAGCTATGACTTTGTGGGACACGGCATTGACTTACCAAGTACATCTGCAGGCACAATTCCTGCCAGGAAGGAAAAATACTCTGGCAGACGAGCTAAGCAGAAACCTCATGGATCCCCACGAGTGGCAGCTAGATCCACAAGTCTTCAACATAACAAGGAAATGGGGATGCCCAGACATAGATCTATTTAGCTCCCCTCACAACTACCAACTAAAGAGATTCTGCACACAGACTTATCACAAACAAGCATGGAAAGTGGGCGCCCTAGCCTTCAGCTGGAAAAACCTATCAGTATATGCCTTTCCCCCTCTGCCTCTCCTCCCCAAGGTACTCCTTAAGGTCATACAGGAGAAGCCAAAGATGATACTGATTGCACCAGACTGGCCCCACCAGCACTGGTTCCCAGTATTAAGGAGCTTGTCTCAATTCCCAGCTTGGACCTTACCTCAAGTACCGCATCTACTATCCCAGCAAAACAATCAGATCTTGCACAGCCAGCTCAGAACTTTAAACCTGGCAGCATGGCGAATAATGCAGTCATACAAAACACACCTCTCAGCAAAGCTGTGATGGATGTCATTTTGGAAGCCAGAAGGCCTAGTACTAGAAAATCTTATGCTGGAAATTGGAAGAGATTCTGTGCTTGGAACCAGGCACAAGGAACAGATACAGCTGTGCCAAATATTCCTCTGATTTTACAATACTTAACTGAGATGCTGGACAAAGGCCTATCTTTCTCATCTATTAAAATACATGCCTGTGCCATTTCAGTCCATTACAATACAGAGCCACCAATCTTTTCTCATCCCTTATTAAAACAGTACCCCAGAGGAGCCAAAAATTTAAGGCCTCCAAGGAGATCACCAATGCCTGCATGGGACCTCAACTACGTCTTTGAAAAACTCACCCTGCCTCCTTTTGAGCCAGCTGCTACTGCGGATATAAAGTTTTTATCTTGGAAAACAGCTCTGCTCTTAGCAATAACTTCTGCAAGACGAGTTTCAGAGCTACAAGCACTCATGGCTGTGGAACCTTTTATCATTTTTTATCCAGACAGGGTCTCCCTGAGGACAAACCCAACATTTATGCCTAAAGTGATGTCTAATGTGGCTCTTAACCAAACCATTCATCTGCCAACTTTTTATCCAAATCCACAGAACAAGGGGGAAAGAATTCTGCATTCTTTGGACATACACAGACAGCTTAGATTCTACCTGGACAGAACCAAAGTTTTCAGAAAGACAGAGCAATTGCTAGTGGCATATGCTGCAGGATCTCAAGGAAAAGCTATCTCAAAGCAGGCTATTTCAAAGTGGATAGGTCACTGCATGCGTTTCTGCTACTTATACCATGGCAAGCCAGTGCCTAAGGGCATTAGGCCACATTCCACCAGAGCTGCAGCCACTTCAGCAGCCTTTCTCAGGGGAGTACCAACCAAGGACATTTTAGAGGCAGCTACTTGGAGTTCAGTGCACACCTTTACAAAGCACTATCATCTGCCACTCTACTCTAAATCCAGGGCAGGCTTTGCCACCGCAGTTCTGCAGGGTCTCATAGCTGCTCCTAATGCTGTTTAGCTCCAGCCTCCCAACCATAGCTTTGGAAATCTACCCAAATTTAATGACTGCAACAGTGAAACATGAAGAACATAGTACAGTTGTGTACACTTACCATAAATGTAGATGTTCAAGTGTATTCACTGTTGCAGTCCAGGTTACCCACCTGCCATTCCCCCTTTTCTTCTGATGGAACCTGTCTTTCCTTCTCTGATTTATGCAACCTGTGTGGTGTATTTGCTTGTGGATGAAGGTAAAGTTTATATTGCTGCGTGTAATTTTATATATAGATATAAATTCTGGCTACCCGTTTAGGGGGCACCTGACATCTGGGGCAAGAAAAACTAAAGAAAATGGCGTCGGCTGCTTCTTTTATACTCCTGACGGCCTGACGTCAGGGAAGGGGCAACGACAGCCGACGCAGGACCCAGGACTTTGGAATTCAGGCTGACTGAGAGCAACCTGCCAGCAGGATTACCCAAATGTAATGACTGCAACAGTGAATACACTCGAACATGTACATTTATGGTAAGTGTACACAACTGTACTTTTCAGAGCTACAGAGACACTCAACCATTCCTTCCTTTCTTATTTTTCACAAAAAGGGTGTAGCCCTCAGGACTAATTCTTCATTCGTGCCTAAAGTAGAGAAAGAGCTATCAGGCCGTAAACCTACCTACTTTATTTCTCAACCCACAGAATGGGGGGGGGGGGTACTGCTTTATCTGGATGTTCCCAGATCACTAAGAATCTACCTGGACAAAACAAAATATTGTCAAAAATCTGATCAACTGTTGGCTTTTTCCATGGACTCTAAACTGGGGCAACCAGTATCCAGGCAAATTATTGCAAGCTGGATCACCAAGGCCATCTCATTTTGTTACTCTTTACATGGCAAATCCTTGCTGTCAAGTCTTCAAGCTCACTGTACGGGAGCAGTAGCAGCTTCTGGATCTTTCTGCAAAGGAGTGAATGCCAAGTCCATTCTGGAGGCTGCCACCTTGTCGTCTCTGCACACTTTCACTAAACGTTATAGGATAGATGCCTTTTCAAGGTCCAGAGCTACCTCTGCTAGGTCAGGCCTCTTCTACAGTTCTATTGCCGTTTAACCAACCTCCCTTACTCTCCTTTTAGCTCTGAGAATCACTCGTGTCAGGAATACTGCAACAGTTATTTCAGTTAGACATAGTGCAGTTGTGTAAGAACTTACTATAACAGTATATGTCCTACTCATCACTGTTAAAGTATACCTTGCCTGCCTCCTCCATTTAATACTTTTGTCATCTCCTTACTCAAGTCTTTCTCCATCAGTTCCTGTCCTGTTGGAAGCACCGAAGAAACAAGGGTACTTTCTTACCACTTCATATTCTGCTAGTCCTTGCTGATAATTTTTTTGTCTTAATGGTGCTTCATGCTACTGGTTTGGAGATAATCTGAGGAATTATGCTTGTATGTCCACCTGCATACCTCTAGGCATGTGTGTTGAGGCCACATATCAAATGTGCGATACTCAGAAGGCAAAGCTTTGGTACCCCAGCCAGACAACGGTGGTGATAACCCACGTGTTAGGAATACTGCAACAGTTATTACTAGAGCATCTAATGTTATGGTAAAATTCTTACAAACCTGTACTATCTTTTGGTGTTCACCATTATTAGTTTATCTTTGAGAAATCTTTTTGCACTGGATACCTATTTACTTCCTTCTGTTCTCCTTTGATTGGATGACCACTTCCTCTTCTGCAGCTAGGGTGTTCTCTGTAAGTACTTAAATTTTTACATCAAGATTTGTGTCGTAGAGGGATGGAGCCCTGACTACAGCCCAGCTGACCAAAGTTTGGGTAGCAGGCTGACCACACTGGAAGAGCTATATGGGGAGGAAGGAGAGTGAAGAGGCATTGCCTGTTCACTTCACTCTGCAGGATGTTGAATGTATTACAGTGTGTGTGGCCCACCAGTGAATATCTAGGGGACCTAGCAGTACCCATGTACTTAAAGATGAGAGGGCAGAACTGCCAGAGAGGGTACAATTTTCACAAACGAGGATGACGGCCCTATACTTCGCACACTATATGTGCCTCACCCAAGTTGTTGAATGTCATGCAAGAAGGAACATCAGAGCGTACAAAAATCACTTGACAGATTGCCTGGATTCTGACTGCATGGGGGGAGGGTTATAATTTCATATCTTTGTATAGCTTTTCCCTTGCAGATGTGGCTTGCCCATGTTCCTTGGAAATCGTAGGTCTGTGCATGTACGTGTCAACTGAGGGAAAGCATGTCAGCTAGAGATCCAAGAAAAACTGCTGACAGTCACTTGTCAGGAAGAAGAGCCCACATATTACACATCAGTCTGCCACCTTTATTGCACTTTTTTGAAAGATGCTCCCTTTTCTGATTTTACTATCATTTGAAGAAAAGTGTTAGTTTTGTATTTCATACTTTTCAAAAAAAATTTGAATTGCCCTATTTTCTATGATCATTTAGATCAACATTATGCATTTTAATGGCATTTTACTGTGTCTGCTTTTTTTAAGAAAAAAAAAGTAGAGCAAATCGGTACATGTTAGGTTGGAAAAAAGTAATTCCTCTGTTTTGCTTAAATAAATTGTATTTGAACTATATGGTTTATCAGCTACTGTGGTCATGTTTTGGTTTCATCTATTGCTGCCTAAATAGTAGCTCTTTCAAGTACATAGGACTGTACCTACCTTGAAAAGAATGTTCTGTGTCTGTGCCATAATGACTTGGGTTTGCTTTTCTTCGTAAGTTAAATGTGATGCAACCAAGACGTTTTCTGCTTTGCCAGTTATGTGATATTTTTAGTATGTGATGTATGTCTTTAATGTTGGAATTACTTGGTATGTAGACAGGTTTACGAAATGGCAGTTGTAACGTTGGCTGAAATTTTGCTAGTTGTAAAAGAAAATAATTAGAGCCCCCCATCAGTCACATGAGAAATTTGAAAATAGGTCAGAGTATCACAGTAGGCATTTTACATATTAAACTTTACTTGGTTGTTCTAGGAAGTTGCAAAATGGCATACTTGAACATAATCCAGAGTGTTCAGCTATGTAATTTAAATAGGTATTTAACCTGTCTTCAGTTCCTCCCATCCTTGAAGTAAGCTGAGTAACATTGTGATTACTTTCTTGTGAAATGCAGCTGGACATTGAGCACTGGACTTAAAACTGCATGCATCAAACACATCAGCATGTGCACTTGCATGAGACAGTACAATTCACTTTTCAGTTAATTTCACAGAAGTGGAGCTTCACACTCTAAAAATATTTCTTAATGGAGATATAGATTGGTACTCTCTAGCATGCCAGTGCAGTCACATTGCAGCTAAACAACACTTCTCCATTTCACCCCGATTCTGTTTTGTTACAGGTACTACAGCACTGTATCTGTTCCTAGGGATGCATCCTGAGCTCAGCAGCAATTTTCCCAGTTCTGAAACCTTTGAAGAGATCCAGTTTTTTAATGGGCACAATTACCACAAGGGAATTGACTGGTAAGATTTATTTACTTGCATTTAATTGTGTTTTTAAACATGAAACATCTTTATTAAACTGTCACTTATGGCATAGCCAATCATACATTTATATAAATGAAAACAAACCAAGCATTTTACATCACAAACCATACTGACATAATTTTAGTTGCAAACATTGTACATCACTTATCTACCCAATCATTTTCAATCAAACATTACATAGCTCATTCATATCCTGCCTTCTTTTAAATTTCATTCCTCACCTGTATGTATTGTTCCCACAGTTCCCATTTTTTCCTATGTAATTTTCTCCTACCCTTTTCTAAATATCCCAATTCCAGTTGTTTTGTCTGTGTTACTATAGTCACTATTTCTAGTACAGTTGGTTTAGACTTTGATTTCCATTTTCTAGTAATTGCTTATTTGGCAGCCACCATAATTAGACTCAACAAGGCCTTACTATGTCTAGGCAGCTCCAATTCTGTATCATAGCTCAGAAAAATAATTTCCCTAGTTACACCAATTTGCTCACCCAGTATCTCTGATAGAGTAGTCTGCAGGGAATCTTTAAAATTTGTCAACTCATTACGCTACCAGAAAATATGTTCCCAATTACGTCTTTCTTCCCCATCACACCTCCAACATTTGCTGTCTACCTGACAAAAAATTCATTGGAGTCTACTTGGGGTATAAAAATATCTGCGTATACATTTCCAAGCAAAAATCCTAAATCTTGTAGATTTTGTTGCATATCTGTGAGACAGACGTGTCTAGTCTCTCTCTTCCAAATCCTTTCTAATCTCCTGTGATTGACTCTTATAGTTGTCATGCGGTGTTTTATATGCTCTACTAATTATTTCTTTTTTAGCAGCAGCTTCTGTTCTAGAGTCTACTAAAAACTCTGCCAGTGCTGGTCTTTTGTTTAGGACCCCCCCTGTTTCGTTGTCTTTGCCTATACTCTGTGATATCAGTCCTTGGTATGGAAAGCAATGTCTAACCTACAGTCCAAATAAATTCTTGGCATCTTTCCATTCTATTACCTTTCCCTCTTTAGTTATTTGCTCCCAATACCTTGGTTCCCTTGCCAGTTTTCTCTAATAAATTCCAGCCCCCTCTTGCCTATTATGTGTGTCCCTAATTGCAGTCATTCCTATCAGCAGAATCTCCTTTCTCCATTCCTTTGTTGGCATAGTTTTTAGAATACATTCTGCTACTTTATGAATATAATATTCTAGGCTCATTGATTCATAGGAGGTTACTAGGCTAATGGCCCTGGGGCCTTTACAAGCCTAGCCATGTATAAAGCTGAGTACTCTTATTGATCAAGTTTAGACAGTTGTTAACAGAGCAATTATGTGATCAGTAATGACTTACCCCTGTCCATGAGGGACATTGGTGCCACCCCCGGGATGAATTTATGGTCACCCATCCACTTGTCAAGGTTGCGCTTAAATAAGGTCAGTGAAGAGGTCTGCTTCACATGGAGTGAGAGCTTATTCCAGTGGAGTGGTAATTGCTGGAAGATATGTCTGTCTTTCCATGATGTTCTTCGTGTTTCACTGTTGCAGTCATTACATTTGGGTAATCTGCTGGCAGGTTGCCCTCAGTCGGCCTGAAATCCAAAGTCTTGGATCCTGCGTCAGTTGCTGTCTCCTCTTCCATGACGTCAGGGGTATAAAATATGCAGCCGATGCCATTTTCTTTAGTCTTTCTTGCCGCGCGGTGCCCGAAGCAGAAGCATTTTGCAAGTGCTGGTCGGCCGACTACTGAAATATTCGAGTTTGAGTTTCAGAACCGAAGTCTTCACTAAAGATAAGTACCCCGTTGGGGAAACTTTTTTCTTGCTCCATACTGATGTCAGAAAAAGTTAATAATTGTATTACTTGTGGGAAGCAAATACCTCATAAGGATTTCCATTTATACTGCATTCCTTGCCTAAGCCCTGATCACAACGTGCCTGGCTATCGATTTTGTACTAGATTTAACCAACGCACTATTAAGCGTTGGTATATTTTTGCCTCAAAGTATTTTGGAAACAGATTTAACTACCCAGAAATGTCGTCGGATAGTAATCAGACTACTGGAGTACATAAGAAATGCAAAGAAAAGGACAGAGAAAGGCAGTAGAGTCCAAAACCGTCGAAGAAGCTTCTCCTAATCCAGTCGCCGGTTCACCGGTACTCAGTGAGGCGCTTTCGCAGCCCCTGTATCTGCTACCTTTGAGTCGCAGGCCGCTACCGACACCTATGTGGAGTCCGGCATGCCGCAAGACACTCAAGGTATCGGACCGATGGATGTATCTCCCTCGGATAGGTCCTGAGACGCTGAGCAGGCACCGGCTTCTGAGGGTGTATTCAGACCTCAACATTTGTATATCAAACTGACGACAGCTGCAAAACCAAAGAGAAAAGCAACTTCAAAAACTAAAAAAACAACGCATGAGCCACATGCACAGGCCTCTATGCCTAAAAAAACAGATGATCAAAATGGCTGAAGTCCTTATTTCAGGGGTACCCATCCCCCTCCAGATAAGAGGACTAGGCAAGACACTGATTATGAATCTTCAGATCAGGTTTCTATTTCTTCTGATTCCTCTTCTGATCAGGAATTATCTATACCTCCCTATGAGGATTCTGATGCAGAGGAGTCTATACTATCTGCTTCTCCTCCTGAGGATTATTCATTTGGGGAAACCTTGCATACTTTGAGGGAGCATTTTCACTGGGAGAGTCAAGACTTCTCATAATCAAAAAAGAGGCTCAGGGATTTCCTCCTTCTCCCTCAGCACAGGCCTTTGGCCATTCCCCCTGTTTCAGACATTGTGGATGATGTGTTTTCAGATTCCAGCTTGACCTCTAACTCCTTACCTCCAGCTCCCAGTAAGCCTGACAGATATTACAGGGTCCTTAACTCACATAAATTTTTATTTAGAAACCCTGCTACTGATCCTGAAACTATTTCTCAGGGTCCAAAGGGTGTTAAGGCCTTTACAGCAACAAATCCTACCCCCTCTGACAGAGATTCAAGGGCACTGGACAGATGGGGAGAAAAGGTTTATACATCTGCTACCTTGGCAGTCAGAGCCTTAAACTGTCAATTTCATATGCTTAAGTATCAACAATATGTTATGGGATTGCTGAAACAGAAAATGATGTTGATTTCTGAATGTGCAGAAAATAAAGAAATGCAGGAATTATTGCATGCAGCTGAACAGGTTGGAAAGCATACATTGCAATGTGGTTTTGACTCCTTAGAGGCCTCCTGCAGGGCCCAGTTACTGGATCTGTGATTAGGAGGCATGCCTGGCTAAAGGAACAAAATTTGCCTGATTATGTTAAAGCTCAATTGCTAGATGCACCTTTACAGCATGATACTCTGTTTGGTATTAAGGCAGAAGAGGTTTTAAAGAAAATGGAAGACAATGTTAAGTCTATGCAAACTGTTAAAGACTTCTTACAAGTACAGCCACCAAGATTCAGTAGACACTGGCCTACAAAAAATTGGTCCTTTCCTGTGTCCGACAGATCTGAAAGGGGCAAATCCAGACGCCCAAAGGGTTCCAGATACCAGGCGCAAGATTCATACAGGTTAAAGCAATGGGGCGCATCTACCTCCAAATCAGGAGGAGATAAAGCTCAAACCTACAGAAAACAGACCCAATGACTTCCCTCTGCCTACACCAAGCACTTATTTTTTGGCAGCACCCTTAGGGGGGAAATTAGCACTTTTTGCTCAAAATTGGCAGTTAATAACCCAGGACAAGTGGGTACTAAACATAGTATCACAGGGATACAAATTCCATTTCCACACTCTGCCAATGGCAAATGGTTGGCCAGATCTGCCCAAAAATCAATGGGCAGAGGCACAGAAACAGGTTACGTCCCTCATGGATATGGGGGCCATTCAACTAGTATCAGAACAGGAAAAGGGGCAAGGTTTTTACTCAAGACTGTTCTTGGTACCCAGAAAGGACAAGGCCTGGCGGCCAATACTGGATTTATCAATTATGAACACATACCTGGACATTCCAAAATTCAAAATGCTGACTTTGTAGCAGCTTCTGCCCATGCTGGGCAAGAATGCTTGGCTGGTGACATTACACCTAAAAGAGGCATACCTGCATTACCCAATAAGACAATCGTGCAGAAGATACCTCAGATTCAAGGCTGGCTTAATGCATTACTAATTCTCTGCACTGCCCTTTGGCTTATCTACTGCGCCCAGGGTCTTCACAACGTGCCTGGCACCAGTAATTGCATTTTGCAGACAAAAAAGTATACAAATATACCCTTACTTGCGACGACTGTCTCATTCAAGCAGAGAGCAAGGACATTCTTCTTCAACACCTGGCATTTGTGAAAAGGCTTCTAACATGTCTAGGGTACACAATAAACAAAAATAAATCACAACTGTTACCCTGCCAAAATATAACATTCCTGGGTGCAAGCTTGAATACAATTGCCCAGATGGCTTACCTCACGCCAGACAAGCAAAGGCAACTGACTACTTACTTCAAACTGATGGCAACAAAAACCCAGTTATCTGCAAGACAAATTCTGCAGGCTTTGGGCTTCATGGCATCCTACATCCTACTGATTCCATATGCAAGACTGCATATGAGGAAACTTCAGTGGTACCTAAAAAGTTTATGGAGTCAACATTCTCACAGTCTGGAAACAATGATTCCTCTCATACCCTGCCTACAACAGGAGTTTCTATGGTGGGCAAAGGCATGTCACCAAAACATGGGATGGACCTTCACTCTACCCCCTGCCAGCCAAACCTTAACAACAGACGCATCAGATTATGCCTGGGGGGGGCCCACATGGCAGGAAGATGCATTCAGGGCATATGGACACCAAACCAAATGCATCTACATATCAACCAGGAAGAGATGCTAGCTGTTCAGAATGCCCTAACAGCCTTCAAGGACTTACTTCATCCAGGACAACTACTGATAAAGACGGACAGCAACATGGTCATATGGTATATAAACAAGCAAGGGGGCACACACACATACCCCCTTTGCAGATTAGCCATGGCACTGTGGGACACAGCTTTGACCTACCAAATACATCTTCAAGCTCAATTCCTGCCAGGAAAGCAAAATACTCTGGCAGACAATTTAAGCAGAAACCTTATGGACCCTCATGAGTGGAAACTAAATCCACAAGTCTTCAGCATGATAACAGAGAAATGGGGGAGCCCAGACATAGATCTATTTGCCTCACATCAAAATTATCAATTGAAAAGATTCTGCACAAGGACTTATATCACAGACAAGCATGGAAAGTGGACGCCCTATCCTTCAGTTGGAAAAAACCTATCAGTTTACGCCTTTCCTCCTCTGCCTCTTCTTCCCAAGGTCCTCCTAAAAGTCAGACAAGAGAAACCAAAGATGATATTAATTGCCCCGGACTGGCCCCACCAATTCTGGTACCCAGTCCTAAGGAACTTGTCTCAATACCCATCTTGGACCTTACCTCAAAGACCTCAACTACTGTCCCCACTGATATAAAGTTCTTATCATGGAAAACAGCTCTGCTACTAGTAATTACTTCAGCAAGAAGAGTTTCAGAGCTACAGGCCATCATGGCTGTAGAGCCTTTTATCATATTTTACCCAGACAGGGTGCCTCTGAGGACAAATCCTACATTTATGCCTAAGGTGGTTTCCAGTGTGGCTCTTAACCAAACATTGCCAACCTTTTATCCAAATCCGCAGAACAAGTGGGAAAGAAGTCTGCATTCCTTGGACGTACAAAGCTAAGATTCTACTTGAGCAGGACTAAAGCTCTAAGAAAAACTGAGCAATTACTATTAACATATGCTGCAGGATCAGAAGGCAAGGCTATTTCAAAGCAGACAGTTTCAAAGTGGATAAGCCACTGCATCTGTTTCTGCTACTTACACCATGGTAAACCTGTGCCCAAGGGCATTAGGTCTCATTCCACCAGAGCTGCAGCTACTTCAGCAGCCTTTCTCAGAGGAGTACCAACCAAAGACATTCTAGAGGCTGCTACTTGGAGTTCTTTTCACACCTTTTCACACCTTTACAAAGCATTATCATTTGCGCCTCTACTCTAAGTCCAGGGCAGGCTTTGCCACTGCAGTTCTGGAGGGCCTTATAGCCACACCTAATGCTGTTTAGCCCCACCCTCCCAACCATAGCTTTGGGATTCTACCCAAATATAATGACTGCAACAGTGAAACACAAAGAACATAGTACAGTTGTGTACACTTACCGTAAATGTAGATGTTCGAGTGTATTCACTGTTGCAGTCCAGGTTACCCTCCCGCCATCCCCCTTTCATTCTGGAGTTTATCTTTCCTTCTCTATCTTCTACAACCTATGTGGTGTATTTGCCTGTAGATGAAGGTAAAGTGTATATTAATGCATGTATATATATCAGAACCGACGCAGGACCCAAGACTTTGGAATTCAGGCCGACTGAGGGCAACCTGCCGACAGATTACACAAATGTAATGACTGCAACACTGAATACACTCAACCATCTACATTTATGGTAAGTGTACACAACTGTACTTTCTATAGTTCTCACAGGCTAGGCTGAGATCTCTGGACCAAGTTATTCTTGCCCCATTTAGGTTAATTGGTGTTTACTAAGCAAATGACCTGAAGGCCATTATAAGCCTAGCCATGCTTTCCGTATCTTTGACAAGTTCTGATACCTTGATAAGTATAAGTAGGGGATTGGGAGATTAAACATTTACAAGCAGGGGACTGGGAGATGAGCCGTTTGCAGGTTGCCTGTGTCCATTAGAGACATAGGTGCCAAGTCAGGGATGAATTTCCTGTTCGCCTTCCAGTTGTCCAAGTTGCACTTGAATTGGGTTAGGGAAGAACTCTGCTTCACATGGATGGGGAGTGTTTTTCAGATACAGGGCAGTCTCTGGGATACATACCTGTCTCTCCAGCAGGTCCTATTTATGTCATAGGCAAGGTTTAAGTCTTTAGAATGGGTAATTCTGGTGCAGTTTGTTTTGTGGATATGCAGAAGATTTCTCCACTTGCTGCAGGTGTCTGGTGTGAGGTATGTACAAAATTTGACATTGTACTTGATTAGTGTTCTGATAAGTGTCTTTTACAGTGGAGCTATAACCTCCATGGTCTTGGATGCGATGCCCTTATATATGAGGTGCGCAATGTAGAATGCTTTTCTTACCACTACAGACACATTGTTGATTGAAGTTTAGATTGCTATTAACCTGTGTTCCCAAGTATCATACCAGCGAGTTTGTGCTTAGAGGGTTGCTGTCTATATCATAATTAACAGGGGCTACTACTTTGCCAAAGGGGGTAATGAGGCATTTTTTTGTGTTAAGTTTTAGTTCATGAGTTTGGCACCAATCATTTGTCTGCATCAGCCCTTTCTGTAAGATTATTGTTATTCTCCTTAAAGGTCTGCATCCAAAATATCAGTCTGTCCTTGTTTCTTGAGCTTCCCCCTGATGTTCTTCATGTTTCACTGTTGTAGTCATAACTGTAGGGTACTCCTGCCGGCAGGCAGCCCAAGGCCGGCCAGAATATCAAAGTCTGGGTCCGGCGTCGGCTGTTTCAGCAAGTACCCTGACGTCAGAACGCATGGGTATAAAGCTGACAGCCGACGCCATCTTCTCCAGTCTTTCTTGCCGTGCGGTGCAAAGCAGTTAGCTAGTTGTTGGTTGGCGTTTTCAAGACAACGTGGTGTGATTGTCGTCGGTCCAAAGTTTTCTACTTCTCTTCTCAAAGCTAAGTACCCCATTGGGGAAACCTTTTTCTTGCTCCTCCGATGTCAGAAAAAGTTAATAATTGTGTATCGTGTGGAAAACAAATACCTCATAAAGATTTCCACTCTTACTGTCTACCTTGCTTAGGCCCTGACCACGACGTTTCTTGCTGTCGGTTCTGTGCCAGGTTTAATTCTCGCACTATCAAGCGTGAGGCGATTGGGCCTTGAATTACTTCGTGAGCGATTTAATTATAGGATGTCGTCGGATACTTTACCGACTACCGGAATACAGAAGAAACGCAAAGACAAGGACAGGCCTCCGAGGTCCAAACAGGATACTTTGCAGCCAGAGCCAGCTTCGGGTTCAGCGGTCGTCAGTGAGGCGCTTTTGTAGCCCCTGTCGTCCGCCACTTCAGAACCGATGGCCGACACGGACTCCCATGGGGAGCCATCTAGGCCTAGTAATTTGTCTGCTGCAGGACCTTCGGACGTCGCTCCTTCAGATGGGTCCGGAACCGCTGTGCAGGTACCAGCTTCTGAGGGGGTCTTCAGGCCTTCACATATTACTATTTCCACAAAGACAAAGGCTAAGTCAAAGACTCCTGTTAAACCCAGACTTTCTGCTCAAGCTTCTTTGGATTCAGCTCCTAAGACTCAGAAGCAATTACTACGGATGGCTGAGGATTTATTAACTATGATTAGGGGCTCTCACCCTCCTCCTGACAAAAGGCCTAGACAGGATATCCCTTATGATTCCTCTGATCAGGCTTCTGTATCTTCTGTTTCTTCCTCTGATCAGGATTACTCTTTTCCTCCTTATGAGGATTCGGATGCAGAGGATTCTGTTCCCTCTGCCTCCCCCCCTGAAGATTTCTCTCTTGGGGAAACCTTGCATGAGATGAGGGAGCATTTTCATTGGGAAGGTCAGGATTATTCTGCTTCCAAAAAGAGGCTTAGGGAATTTCTTCTTCTCCCTCAACATAGGCCTTTAGCTATTCCTCCTGTACTTGACATTGTGGACGATGCCTTCTCTGAAGCTAACTTGAATCCTGATTCCTTGCTGCCTGCTCCTTCTAAGCCTGATAGATTTTACAGGGTCCCTGATTCCCATCAATTCTTATTTAAGAACCCTTCTGCTGATCCTGAAACTATTTCAAGAGGGTTCCAAGGCTGCTAAGGCCGCCTCCTCTAAGAATCCTATCCCCTCTGAAAAGGATTCTCGTGCCTTGGACAGGTGGGGCAAAAAGGTTTATACTTCAGCTACCTTCTCTATTAGAGCTTTAAATTGCCAGTTTCACATGTTTAAGTATCAACAGTTTATTTTATCTGTTTTAAAACAAAGGCTTTCTACCTTTCCTGCATGTGCTGAGGACAAGGAATTACAGGATGTGTTGCATGCAACTGAACAAGTTAGCAAACATAGTTTACATTGTGGTTTTGATGCCTTAGAGGCTTCCTGCAGGGCTGCTGCCTCTGGTACTGTTATCAGGAGACATGCTTGGCTTCATGAGCAGAATTTACCTGAACAAGTTAAGGCTAAATTGCTAGATGCCCTGTTCAGCATGATGTCTTATTTGGATCTAAGGCTGAGGAGGTTATTAAAAAGATGGAAGAAAAAGCCAAGTCTATGCAGACTGTAAAAGATTTTTTGTAAGTACAGCCTCCTAGATTTTCTAGAAATTGGCCCTCCAAAAATTGGTCTTTTCCCACTTCTGACAGGCCTCAAAGGGGAAGATATAGATGCTCCAGAGGTCGGGCGCAGGCTCAGGCCTCTTACAGATCTAGACAGTGGACTGCTTCTTCACCTAGAAGGGGAGAAGACAGACCTCAAACCCAAAGAAAGCAGACCCAATGACTCCCTCTGTTGGGCTACAGGTCTTCCTTCCCTGGATGCCCCTCTTGGAGGAAAACTTTCTCTTTTTTACCAGAATTGGACTCACATTACCCAGGACAAATGGGTGTTAGACGTGATTTTGAAAGGCTACAGATTCCGCTTTCACACACTGCCAAGGCCTTCCGGCTGGCCAGATCTGCCAAAACATCATTGGACGGAGGCCTTAAATCAAGTGGACGCTTTATTAGCCTTAAGAGCCATAGAACCTGTTCCACCTCTAGAGGTGGGGAAAGGTTTTTACTCAAGACTTTTTCTGGTCCCAAGAAAACAAAACTCCTGGAGACCTATTCTGGACCTCTCAATATTAAACACCTTTTTGGAAATTCCAAAATTCAAGATGCTTACACTTCAACAACTTCTCCTAATGCTCTCACAAGATGCTTGGATGGTAACATTGGACTTAAAAGAGGCTTACTTACACGTCCCCATAAGGCAACAATGCAGAAAGTACCTCAGATTCAAGGCAGGCTTGAGACACTTCCAATTCTCTGTACTGCCATTTGACTTATCTACTGCGCCCAGAGTTTTTACCAAATGCCTGGCTCCAGTAGTAGCTTACTGCAGACTTCAGGGGATTCAGATTTACCCCTATCTGGACGACTGTCTAATTCAGGCAGACAGCAAAGACCTTTTACTTCAACACCTGCATTTTGTTCAACGTCTTCTCCTACTACTGGGATTCTCAGTGAACACAAAAAAGTCACATTTGATTCCTTCTCAGCGAATGACCTTTTTGGGAGCTCTTCTAGACACAAGTTTACAGATGGCCTTCCTTACTCCAGAAAAACAGTTACAGCTGGCTTCAATCTTCAAGACCTTGGCAACATTGACTCAGCTCACTGCAAGGAAATTCCTGCAGGCTTTGGGCTACATGGCCTCTTGCATCCTGTTGATTCCAAATGCGAGGCTTCACATGAGGAAACTTCAATGGTACCTAAAGAGTGTATGGTCTCAGCATTGCCACAGTCTGGATACAATGATTCCACTGATTCCCTGCCTCCAGAAGGAATTCCTTTGGTGGTCCAGGGCGTGTGTTTTGAACTAAGGGAAGCCCTTTCGTCTTCCTCAACCTAATCGGATCATAACCACGGACGCCTCGGATTATGCTTGGGGAGCTCATTTTCTAGACAAATGCCAACAGGGCTCTTGGACAAACAAACACCTGCTATGGCACAACAACTTCAAAGAAATGTTAGCAGTCCAAAATGCTCTTCTAGCCTTCCAGACTCTTTTGAAGCCAGGACCTCTGCTAATTCAAACAGACAATACCACAGTCATGTGGTACATAAACAAGCAAGGGGGCTCTCACTCTTACCCCCTTTGCAGACTTGCCATGACTTTATGGGACTCAGCCCTAAATTTGAATCTGGATCTTCAGGCACAGTTCATTCCAGGAAATCAGAATCTCTTAGCAGACAGCCTAAGCAGAAACATTTTGGATCCTCACGAATGGATGTTGGACCCCAACTTATTCAGCAAGATAACTGCAGTTTGGGGCTGTCCTCAGATAGATCTGTTTGCATCCCATCTCAACCATCAGTTGCCTCTCTTTTGCACCAGGTCCTTCCACAAGACAGCTTGGAAAGTGGATGCCCTGTCCTTCAGCTGGAGGAATCTTTCGGGATATGCCTTCCCTCCTCTTCCTCTTCTGCCTCGGGTATTGCTAAAGATAAAGCTGGACAAACCCAGACTGATCATTTTGATAGCTCCAAATTGGCCTCGTCAGTTTTGGTACCCAACTCTACTGCACCTTTGCTTGGAACCCCCTTGGAGTCTTCCTCTGACCCATTCTCTACTGTCCCAGCATCAGGGTCAGGTAGTTCACTCTCAAATCGAGACTCTCTGCCTGGCAGCTTGGCTCATCAAAGGCAATTGATTCCTTCTTCTCTTCCTAAACAAGTTTTGGATATTCTTTTGGAAGCTAGGCGTCCTAGTACAAGGAAATCTTATGCTTCTAAATGGAAAAGATTTTGTATTTGGATGCAGGAACGTGGCTCTGATCCTTTAATACCTGATATTCCCTCTCTTTTACTTTATCTCTCAGACCTTTTGATTAAAGGTCTTTCCTTTTCTTCCATTAAAATTCATGCTTCTGCTATTTCGGCTCATTTCAATTGTGATCCTCCCATTTTTTCCCACCAGCTGGTTAGACAATTTCTGAGAGGAGCTAATAATTTAAGACCTCCTAGATCTCCTCCTGTCCCTCCTTGGGATCTCAACTATGTCTTGGAGAAGCTTACTTTGCCTCCTTTTGAGCCTGCTGCCTCTGCGGATATTAAGTTCTTATCCTGGAAGACAGCTATCTTGTTGGCCTTGACTTCTGCCAGAAGGGTATCTGAGTTACAAGCCCTCATGGCCGTGGAACCATACCTCATCTTCCATCAGGACAGAGTTTCCTTGAGGACCAATCCTACTTTTATGCCTAAGGTAGTTTCTAGAGTGGCTCTAAATCAAACTGTTCACCTTCCTACCTTTTTCCCAAAACCCCAAAATAAGGGGGAAAGGATTTTGCATTCATTGGACGTGCACAGGCAACTACGTTTTTACCTGGACAAAACCAAAGATTTCAGAAAGTCAGATCAATTGCTTATCTCATTTGCTTCCAGTTCTCTAGGTAAAGCTATTTCTAAGCAAACTATTTCCAAATGGATTGCTCATGGAATAAGATATTGTTATTCTCTTTATGGAAAACAGATTCCAGGTACTGTCAGGACTCATTCTACTAGAGCAGCTGCCACTTCAGCACCCTTTCTCAGAGGAGTTCCTACCAAGGACATTCTGGAGGCTGCCACTTGGAGCTCTGTGCATACCTTTTCCAAGCACTATAACCTCCCTTTGTACTCTAAGTCTAGGACAGGCTTTGCCTCTGCTGTTTTGCAGGGTCTTCTAGCTGCTCCTTCTTCTTCTTCATAACCTCCTCCCGTGTTCTCAGCTTTGGGATTCTACCCTACAGTTATGACTGCAACAGTGAAACACGAAGAACATAGTACAGTTGTGTATACCTACCATAAATGTAGATGTTAGAGTGTCTTCACTGTTGCAGTCGGTGTTTCCCTCCCTCCAGACCCCTCTTGTTTCTTTTTGCTTACTTTGTTTCCTTTTCCAAGACCTTTCTGGTGTATTTGTGTTTCCCTTGGGACACCTTTTGGTTTTATGGGGGCTTCTGACATCAGGGGCAAGAAAGGCTGGAGAAGATGGTGTCAGCTGTCAGCTTTATACCCATGCGTTCTGACGTCAGGGTACTTGCTGAAACAGCTGACGCCGGTCCCAGACTTTGATATTCTGGCCGACCTCGGGCTGCCTGCCGGCAGGAGTACCCTGCAGTTATGACTGCAACAGTGAAGACACTCGAACATCTACATTTATGGTAGGTATACACAACTGTACTTTTCATCATGATCTCTTTCCACTTTGATATACAGGTTTATGCTATGTATAGGAGCATTAACGGTGTAGCTCTGAAATACCCTTTCAAATCGAGTAATCCCAATCCACCCTTTTCTGGTGGAAGAGTCAGCTTATCCCACTTGACTCTTGCCATCTTCCACTCCAAGATAAAGTCCTTCAGCTCTTTTTTAATCACTATCCACAACTTCTCTGATTGATTCATCTTATACGCAGGTCAGGCTTATTTTCAAGGGGCTAAAAACATTTTGACTGCTTGTATCTTGCTGTCCATATAACACAGCTTCCAGTTTCCCAGTTTTTGTATTCTCTTTTGTTTAGTCTCTTCCCACATGCCCTTAGCTGCCACACCAGAATCATTTTTAATCCGTGCTACTAAATACTTCATTTTGTCATGTCCCATAAATATGGATATTGCTGAACCAGTTCATGTGTGGGTACATATTTTACCGCTATTGCCTTTGTTTTAGCTTCATTAATTTTGTATCCTGAAATGATTTGAAATGGTTTCAAAATATTCCACAACACTGTAATGTCCTTTTCTGGTTTTATCATGTATAAAATGTTATAATCTGCAAATAGAGCCTCCTTTTCTCGACTGCCATACCAATTATATCCTTGAATTTCTGAGTCCCTTATTTTCTTTGCCAATAGTTTTAAATGTAATGCAAATAAAGGGAAAGAGGACACCCCTGCCTGGTTCCTCTGCCCAAGCAGAAATTATCAGAGAGGAACCCACCCACTTTAATTTTCACCTCCGTTCCTGCTAATCAACCTTATAATTTTATCAGGGAATAGGTTCATAGGTTCATACTAGGCTATCTGCCCTAGGGCATTTATAAGCCTAGCCAGAGTGTGTGTGGCTTTCACCACCCCTTAGGATGAGAATACTATACCCATTAGTTTGCTGTGCCTCTGTCCAGCAGTGGTACAGAGATGATTCCCGGGGTAAACCTACGATCTCCCATCCACTCATCAAGATTTCTCTTGAACAGAGTCAGTGAGGGGCTCTGCCTCACATGGACTGGGATTCTGTTCCATAGTGTAAGGAGTCTCTGGGTGATGAATCTGTCCCTCCAGCACGTCCTATTTATATCCGTGTTGAGGTTTAAGTCTCTTGCTCTCGTGGCTCTGGTGGATTTGGATTTTTGAGGTGGAGCATGTCCATTAATTCCGGGTTGGACATGGCCTTGTATGTCAGGCACAGATCACCTCTGAGCAGACGGTATGCGACTGAATAGAGCTGGAGTTTCTTCAGTCGGGCATCGTATGACATATGTTTGAGCCCTTTATCCTTTTGGTGAGGAACTTTTGGGGTCTTTCCAACTGCTGCAGGTGTCGGGTAAAGTACATTCCGAATGGGGCGTTGTACTCAATCATTGGTCTGATAAGTGAAGAGTACAGGGGTACAATGACCTCTCCTGATCTGGATGTGAATCCCTTCATGATCAGGTGGGCAATGTAGAAGGTCTTCCTAACCACTTTGGCAATGTGAGTGTCAAAAGAGAGGTTGCTGTCAACTTGGGTCCCCAGGTCCCTGATAACTTCTTCCGTGTTTAATGGATTACCACCTGTGTGGTAATTAGGGGTTACCTTGTTTTTCCCAAAGGGTATGACTATACATTTTTTGGCATTTAGCTTAAGGCCATGGCTCTGGCACCAGTTATCCATTTCTATGAGACCTCTCTGTAGGATGTCTGTGTCTGATGGAGTGTCAATTATGGTGCCCAGTTTGCAGTCATCTGCAAATTTTGTCAGCCACAATCCCCCTATGTTTGCCTGCACTTCAGAAAAATAAATGCCGAACAAGAGGGGCCCAGAACTGAGCCCTGTGGGACACCGCTCGTGACCGGCTTAGAGTCTGACATGGCACCAGCAACTCTAACCCTGTGTGTTCTGTCCTTGAGCCAGTTTGCAACCCATCTTGTGACATATGGGTTTACATCTAAGCTGGTGAGCTTTTCTATGATGCCCGAGTGGGGTATTGTGTCAACGCTTTTGCTAGGTCAAGGTAGGCTGTGTGAACTGCCTTACCCTCATTAATGGCCTTAGTGACTGTTTGAAAAGTCGACCAAGTTCAAGAGGCAGGATCTGCCCTTGACAAAGCCAAATTGGGTAGGATCCAGTGTCTGTAGGTCCCCAATGTCTTTATTTATGAGTTCCATTATGATCCTCTCCATAGCTTTGCAGACAAGGCTCGTCAAGTTTATGGGGCGGTAATTTCCAGGGTCCGTAGAAGCACCGCCTTTGTGGAGTGGGACCACAGTTGCCGTCGCCATTCTTTGGTGCGTATCCTGTAGTAAGGCTAAGATTAAACAGCAGCCTTATGTGTGGGTTTAGTTCCTCATTGAGTTCGTAGCACACAGCCGGGGACACCGTCTGGTCCCATTGATGCTGTGTTTTTTGCTTTAGAGAGAGCAGCTCTCACCTGGGCATCTGAGATGTTTGGGAGGCTAGACTCTGGTGGAATAGATATTTCTACTTTTGGAATGTGAGGAGAGGAGTAATTTGTACTGATCTTGTCTGCCAGTATGTTGGCAATGTCTGTAGTATCAGTGATTTTTATCATTTTGGACTAATTCTGAGCATATCTGGGAGTTTCCACCCAGGTTTCTAACATAGCTAAAGAAGGCTTTATGATTGTCTTGTGTGTCATTAGCGATTTTTCTCTCAAAGTTGGCCTTGGATGATTTTATGAGTGATCGTAGTTTTTTGCTAGTATTGATCAGAGATGCCTTCCCTTTTAGGGATTTTGCTCTGTCATGTAGCTTTCTCCTCTTGTTGTAGAGTTTGTTTATGGCTGGGGTCCACCAGACCAGGCGCCTGCCTTTGGTGGAAAGGGTCTTGATTTTATTAGGGATCGCTTGATCCATACATTCCTGGAGGTGCTCGTAGAAGGCATTTGTAAGGGTTTCAGCAGCGTGGGTTGTGGTTTCCACTGGCTCGGGGGCCTTGAAGGATACCACTCCAGTCTTAAGAAGTGTGAAGTTTGCTTTTGATAAGTTCTTCACTGTGGTCTTTTTTGCTGGGGGTGGGGGCGGGATGTGGATCTCCAGTGAGATTAATTTATGGTCTGATCTCACCAATGAGGGATATACTTCCGGTGTGGAGCATTTTGTCCCCATGTTTGTGATGATCAGGTCTAGTATATTTCCTCCTCTTGTGGGAATGGTGACTAGTTGTTCCATAGCATTTGAGTTTATGAACTCAAGGAACCTTTGGGCTAGGGTGTTGGGGCTTGAGTAATGTTCCCAGTTTATGTTTGGGTAGTTGAAGTCACCCAATATGATGGTGTTTGGAGAGACATTCATACTCTCCAGTGTCTTCAGGAAGGCTGTGTGGGATGTTCTTCATTCCACATTGCTGCAGTCCTAACTATTGGGTAGTCCGCTGTCCAGTCGGCCCGAATACCAAAGTATATGGCTGACGTCGGTCAGGGCGCATTAGACTGACGTCAGTACGTCAGGGTACTAATGCGCATGACCGACGCCATATCCTCAGTCTTTTTTGCCGCAGGGTCCGATGCAGAAGCAATTTTGCGAGTGCAGGTTGGCGTTCTGAAAGTTTCTGAAGCCAGAGTTTCAGACCGAATCAAAGTTGGCTAAGTACCCCGTTGGGGAATATTTTGTTTTTTTCTTGCCTCAGTATTTAACCGGATGTCAGAAAAAGTGAATAACTGTATTTCTTGTGGGAAACAGATACCTCATAGGGATTACCATACTTTGTGTATACCTTGTTTAGGGCCTGAGCACGACGTTGTTGGATGCCGCTCTTGTGCTAGATTTAACAAACGCACTATTAAGAGAAGGTTAGACTGTGCCAGGTTAGTGTTTGGGAAGCGTTGTAATTATAAAATGCCGTCGGATGCTCCGACGCCGGCTTCGGCTAAAAAACGCAAGGACAAAACAGCAAAGCCTAGAGTGGAGGAACCGACAGTCCCAGACGTCGGTTCTTTACAGGGCTCAGTGGAGCCGGAGGTTTTGCCAGGTGTTTCTTTGGAGTCTCAGGGAGAGACTTTACTGTTACAGGATGTATCCTCTCAGGAAGTAGGCCAGGCTGAGGGGGCTTCTCAGGTGGCTGTTCTTCCCTCTCTTCCTAAGGTGGTCAGAGCCTCCCCTTCTGTTTCCAAGGTTTCTTTGAGGGGCAGGCCGAGTTTTGCTTCAGTGGGGGTTTCTCCTAGTACTTCAGAGTCTTTGCCTAAGAAACATATGCTTAAAATGGCAGAGGATTTGATTACTATGATAAGAGGTTCTATGCCCCCTCCTGATAAGAGGCCTAGGGTGGAATCTGAGTTTGAGAGTTTTGAGCAATGCTCGGAGGCTTCTGAGTCTTCGGCTGAAGACTTGCAGGAGTACCCTCCTTATTCTGATTCTGATGTGGATGATTCTACTCCTTCAGCTTCCCCTCCTGAGGATTTTTCATTTTCAGAGACTCTGCATTCCATGAGGGAGCATTTTAAATGGGAAGGTCAAGATTTCTCTGATTCCAGGAAAAGGCTTAGGGAATTCTTGTTTTTACCCCAGCACAGGCCTTTAGCTATACCTCCTGTTTTGAATGTGGTGGAAGATGTTTTTGCAGAGGCTTCCCTGAATCCAGATTCTTTGCCTCCTGCCCCAATTAAACCGGATAGGTATTATAGGGTGCCTGAAGCTCATAAGTATCTTTTTAAGAGTCCTAGGGCAGACCCGGAACTGTCTCTCAGGGGCCTAAAGGTGTGAAGGCCTCAGTTGTTAAAAATCCTGTCCCTCCTGATAAAGAGGCAAGGGCTTTGGATAGATGGGGAAAGAAAGTGTATACTTCTTCCACTTTAGCCATGAGGGCGTTGAATTGTCAGTTTCACATGTTAAAATATCAGAATTTTCTTCTTTCACAGTTGAAATCTAAGGTGGATGCTCTGGCAGAAGGTATTGAGTGTAAAGAGTTGCAGGATTTAGTTCATGTGTCTGAACAAGTGGGTAAACATTCCCTGCAATGTGGTTTTGATGCTGTGCAGGCCTCCTCCAGGGTGGCTGCCACTGGTTCTGTTCTTCGTAGGCACGCCTGGTTGAGAGATCAGAACTTAGCTGAGCATGTTAAGACAAGGATTTTGGATGCTCCTTTACAGTCTGATGTGTTGTTTGGTTCGCCTGTGGAAGCAGTTTTAAAGAAGATGGAGGACAAGGCTAAGTCTATGCAAACTGTTAAGGATTTTTGCAGGTGCAGCCTCCAAGTTTAGTAGAAATTGGCCTGCTAAGGGATGGACTTATCCTGCTTATGATTCCCAGTCTAGGGGTAGGTCTAGACGTGGTAGGGGCAGAGCTCAAGGTGCTTTTAGGCCTAGGACAGGAGTTCACCTGCTCAGACTTCTGGTGAGGGCAGGGGTCAGTCCTTTCGTAAGCAGACCCAATGACCTGCCTTTTCAGCTGCCAGTGCCTTCGCCTGGCGGCACCTCTAGGAGGAAGACTGTCTCTTTTCAAAGAAAATTGGGATTTAATTACCCAAGACAAATGGGTTCTGGATATCATTCATCACGGTTACAGGTTTTATTTCCATACCTTGCCTCCTTTCAAAGGCATGCCAGACATTCCTCCTCTACAAAGACAAGAGGCTCACAAGCAAATTTCTCAGTTACTCCAAATAGGGGCCATTCAGCTGGTTCCTGTGCCAGAAAGGGGCCTAGGATTTTATTCTCGCCTGTTCCTAGTACCAAAGAAGGGGAACACGTGGAGACCAATTTTGGATTTATCTATCCTCAACACTTATCTGGACATTCCCAAGTTCAAAATGTTGACGTTACAACAGCTTTTACCTCTGCTGGGCAAGGATCACTGGATGGTAACTTTAGATCTCAAGGAAGCTTACCTTCATGTGCCTATAAGACTAAGTTGCAGAAAGTATCTGCGTTTCGAGCTGGAAATTCTCATTATCAGTTCTCTGCATTGCCCTTTGGCTTATCTACTGCGCCCAGAGTATTCACAAAGGTTCTGGCTCCAGTGATAGCTTACTTCAGGCTAAAAGGAATTCAAATCTATCCTTACTTGGACGATTGCCTGATTCTGGCTCAAGAAAAGGAAGACCTTCTACAGCATTTGGAATATGTCATAGCAGTGCTAAGATGCCTAGGGTATTCTGTGAACGAAATAAAGTCCAGTCTAGTACCCTCTCAAGACATGTGCTTTCTGGGTGTGAGACTGAATACAGCAGCCCAGATGGCCTTTTAACCCCGGACAAACAAAAGAATCTTTCCAGTTACTTCCATCAACTATCTCTTCAGTCCGGGCTGACTGCAAGGACAGTCCTTCAAGCCTTAGGGTTCATGGCATCTTGTATTCTGGTGCTTCCCAATGCCAAACTGCATATGAGGAAGCTACAATGGTATCTCAAAAATCTATGGACACAGCACTGCCAGGATTTGGACACTGTCATTCAAATAATACCTTGCATTCAAAAGGAATTTTTGTGGTGGGCTCAGGAATGTCACCTAAACAAGGGACTCTCTGTGACCCGGCCAGAGGCGAGTCAGATTCTCACGACAGATGCCTCAGACATTGCTTGGGGAGCTCATCTAAATGGAAAGGGGATACAGGACAAGTGGCCTGCCAGACTACAGCATCTACATATCAACATGAAGGAGATGTTAGCAGTCCAGTTTGCATTAATGGCTTTCAAGGAGTTACTTCTTCCAGGGCAGGTGTTGATTCTAACAGACAACACAACTGTCATGTGGTACATCAACAAACAAGGGGGAACACATTCTTACCCATTGTGCAGGCAAGCAATGATTTTATGGGAGACTGCGCTAAGCTTGCAACTAACTCTTCAGGCAAGGTTTCTGCCGAGCACAGAACTCCTTAGCAGATGTGTTAAGCAGACAAATCATGGATCCCCACGAGTGGAAACTGGATCTTCATGTATTTCAAAAGTTGACAGTGTCCTGGGGAACTCCAGACATAGATCTGTTCGCTTCTCCACTGAACCACCAGCTGCCAAAGTTTTGCACAAAGAGGTTTCATCACACAGCTTGGAAAGTGGATGCTCTTTCTTTCAGTTGGAAAAATCTTCATGTGTATGCTTCCACCTCTGCCTCTTCTTCCAAAGGTGCTTCTAAAGGTCAGACAAGACAAGCCAAGGATGATTTTAATAGCTCCAGATTGGCCTCGGCAGCATTGGTACCCATTACTGAGGAATCTGGTAAAGAAGCCTCCATGGCCTTTACCCTTGATTCCACATCTGTTGTCTCAGAAGGACGGTCGACTGCTCAATGTCAAGCTTCACTCTCTTCATCTAACAGCCTGGCATATTCTGTTTTGAAAGACAGCAGGTCTCAACTTCCTCAACAAGTTTTAAATGTGATTATGGAAGCCAGAAGACCTAGTACAAGGAAAGTGTACGCAGAAAAATGGAAGAGATTTTTATTTTGGACTGCAGCAAAGAATTTGGAGATTTCAGAGCCTAATTTGAGTGTGGCTCTTCAATATCTTACTGAGTTATTGGACAAAGGTTTGTCTTTCTCTTCCATTAAGATTCATGCTGCAGCAATTTCAGCTCACTATGATTGTGACCCACCATTGTTTTCACATCCTTTGTTCAAGCAATTTCTTAGAGGGGCAAAGAATATAAGACCCCCGTAGAGCTCCTACTCCTGCTTGGGATCTCAATTTTGTGTTGGAGAAACTTACTCTACAACCTTTTGAGCCTGCAGCTACTGCTGAACTGAAATACTTGTCATGGAAGACTGCTTTTTGTTGGCCATTACTTCTGCAAGAAGGGTTTCTGAGTTACAGGCCCTTATGGCGGTTGAGCCTTTTTGATTTTTCATAAGGATAGGGTATCATTACGCACTAATCGTTCCTTTATGCCTAAAGTGGTTTCTAGTGTGGCTTTAAACCAAACTATTCATTTGCCTACGTTTTATGCAGATCCCCAAAATAAAGGGGAAAAGATTTTGCACACTTTAGATGTACACAGGCAATTGCGTTATTATTTGAGCAGGACTAAGGATTTTAGGCAGTCTCAGCAGTTGTTTGTTTCTTTTGCTTTGAGTTCTCAGGGCAAGCCTGTATCAAAACAAACTATTTCTAGGTGGATTGGGTTTTGCATCGCATTTTGTTATTCCCATCATGGCAAGGAGATTCCAGCTGGGATTAGGCCTCATTCCACTAGGGCTACTGCCACTTCAACAGCTTTTAAGGGGTGGCAACTAAGGATATTTTGGAGGCAGCTACTTGGAGTTCAGTGCATACTTTCTCTAAGCATTACCACCTTCCTCTCTACTCTAAGTCTAGGGCTGGTTTTGCCACAGCTATTTTGCAAGGCATGTTATCAGCTCCTGCTTCCTTATGATTTGCCAGCCTCCCTTACCTCTGCTTTGGGATTCTACCCAATAGTTAGGACTGCAGCAATGTGGAATGAAGAACATAGTACAGTTTTGTACCTACCATAAATGTAGATGTTCGAGGATCCACATTGCTGCAGTCCAATTTACCCTCCCTCCTTCCCCTCTGTGTTTAGGGGTGGTTGTGTAGGTGAGGTTATATTTTGCTAATTTTGTATATTTTGTATATATATATATATATATATTTTGATGCAGATATGTTGGGAGTTTTTGGTTTTGGCCTTATCTTTTCAGGGTCTTCTGACATCTGGGGCAAGAAAAGACTGAGGATATGGCGTCGGTCATGCGCATTAGTACCCTGACGTACTGACGTCAGTCTAATGCGCCCTGACCGACGTCAGCCATATACTTTGGTATTCGGGCCGACTGGACAGCGGACTACCCAATAGTTAGGACTGCAGCAATGTGGATCCTCGAACATCTACATTTATGGTAGGTACAAAACTGTACTTTTCCTGAGTTTGAGAAGGTGGTCTGTAGCATGTTACAAACTGTAGGGCAGTTTTACCTATGGTTAATTGCACCTGGATGGTCTCCGATGCTTCGTGCGTTGCCACTAACCTGGAGGTGTGGGTATCCTTTATGAATATGGATACTCCCCCTCCTTTTGTGGTTCGGTCCGGATTTTGGGTCCGGAACGCATGATATGAGGTATAACCTGATAGTGCTGGGGTGCTCTCAGGAGCCTTGAACCAGGTTTCAGTCACAGCACAGACATCAATGTTCTCCATACTGAGGAGGGCTTCGAGGTCGTGCATCTTGAGGTTTAGACTTCTGGCATTGAGCAGTATTACCCTTAGTTTTTCTCCATTTTTGTTTTCTAGGGCAGTAGGTTTATCATTTGAGCCTTGCCTAAAAAGGCACTATGGGGGTGGCAAGAGCCTTTGCCAATATCCGGAAGCCCAGGGGTGACAGGTGCAAGCCGTCCCTTGCGAAGCAGCGTGGCTTGTCAAGCATGTCATCCCAGGCAGACAGACATTGGATCCCCTTAGAATGACACCAGTAATTAAGCCAATTATTAAAGCTGATCATTTTGTCTCTGTATTGTGGCATCATTCTTGGTGAAGGTAGGATACTGCTCAGGGTCAGGGTCATACCGGCCTGGGCTACATAATCTGAGAGCTCCTCTATGTCTCTTTTCATGTAGTCCAGGGAAGTACGTCTCAGGTTGTTCACACCGGCATGGACAATGACTGAGTCATACTTGTACTTGCTGTGGAGTGACCTGAGTGCTTGTGTTATGTGGCGGATTCTAGCGCCTGACAGGCAGCTTACTGTGATCTTTTCCTTGTTCAGTCTGGTGAGTGGGACGTCAGTGTGTCTAACTATGGAGTCACCTATAACAAGTGTGTCTGGCATTGTGTTTGGCCTTAAGGGCTGTGACTGTTTAGCACACTGACTTTGAGAACTATGTGTTGCATGTCTTATGTCTTGAGGTGGCAGTTGCTTGGGTGTCTGCTTTGGAGGCCTCTGTAGTTTTGGTAGATTTTGATCAGTGCCTCCGAGTATGTCTTTGTGTGTTTATGTGTTTGTTTTGCAGTTGTGATAGTTCTATGTGAAACTGGGTTTGTGGTGTGCGTGCTTTCCTTCTCCTCCTGTCTGGTCTTGCCAGTCCTGAGTTGAGAGAGCTCAGCCTCCAGTTTGGCTATATAGTTGCATCTCTCACATGTATTTGTGTTTTGTGGGAGAAGGAGTGGGTTGTCTGTGTACATGAGGCAATTGTAACATTGCCTCAAGATGCCCAGATTCACCAGCTGAACAGGAGAGGACGCTAGCAACTGACCCTTCGACATGCTAGAAAAAGTGAAAAAGTTTGCTGTGTAACTGAGTCAGAAGGGACCTATAGGGAAATGGGTACTCAAGGAGATTCTAGGCTAATGTAGTACTTTGTTTAGTATACAAGTACTTTACCTATATAAAAATGCTTTAGGAGCAAGTGCTGAGCTTTTGAGATAGAGAATAGACTGTTTAGATTGCAAGTAGAGAAGTTCTAAGGGAAAAATTGAAGAGCAGACTTTACGGAGCCAGAAATAGTTTAACCTTGTTTAACCAGCGCTGCCCCATGGTGCTCTATGGGCAACTCCGCGCTAAATCACGCAAAAGCGCGCTAAAGCGGGCTTTATAGCAGGGGGTTGAAAAGAGCTAGGAATTGACCCAAAATGGCCAATAGACTACAAGTTTCTGGCTGGAACCACTGCTCTAGGGACAAGTAGGCTGCTCAGTGCTCCCCACTCCCACTGGTGAACAAAGAAGCTTCCCTTTATCCAAATAAGGATATGGAATAGCACAGGAACCAAGCCAAAGCCCAGAGATCAGCAAACTCTGAAGACTGGACTATTCTAGTTCAGTAAGGCGGGAAAACAAGATTTTTTTTTTTTTTTTTCAGAAAACAGAGGAAAAACAGACAGTAAATGCTTTTAAACGGCCAGCGCACTTGAGTGTGTTAGCCTACAGGTAAAATTAAGCAACAAATAACTTTTTTAAAAGTGCAAAACAGTTAATCAACACAAAAACAGTTTAAATAGAATGCAGAGCTGTATAAACAGGCGAAAATGCAGTCGCTAAGCAGAAAATAATCAAAAAGCCAGAAAAAAATACTTAAATCAGGAAAAAGTCACTCTTTTGCTCTCTGCTGCTTGTAGAACTCTGCAGGACACCACGAGGAGCTGTGCTGAGTTGAATACAAGCGAAAAAGTGCGCTAAAGCGGGCTTTATTACAGGGGGCTGAAAAGAGCTAGGAATTGACCCAAAATGGCCATTAGACTACAAGTTTCTGGCTGGAACCACTCCTCTAGGGACAAACAGGCCGCTCAGTGCTCCCCACTCCCACTGGTGAACAAAGACGCTTCCTTTTATCCAAATAGGGATATGGAATAGCACAGGAACCAAGACAAAGCCCAGAGGTCAGCAAACTCTGAAGACTGGACTATTCTAGTTCAGTAAGGCGGGAAAATAAGATTTTTTTTTTGTTTTGTTTTTTTCTTTTTTGCAGAAAACAGAAGAAAAACAGACAGTAAATGCTATAAATGCTTTTAAACGGCTAGCGCACTTGAGTGTGTTAGCCTACAGGTAAAATTAAGCAACAAATAACTTTTTTAAAAGTGCAAAACAGTTAATCAATCACAAAAACAGTTTAAATAGAATGCAGAGCTGTATAAACGGGCGAAAAAGCAGTCGCTAAGCAGTAAATAATCAAAAAGCCAGAAAAAAATACTTAAATCAGGAAAAATTCACTCTTTTGCTCTCTGCTGTTTGTAGAACTCTGCAGGACATCACGAGGAGCTGTGCTGAGTTGAATACAAGCAAAAAAGCGAGCTAAAGCGGGCTTTATTACAGGGGGCTGAAAAGAGCTAGGAATTGACCCAAAATGGCCAATAGACTACAAGTTTCTGGCTGGAACTACTCCTCTAGGGACAAATAGGCCGCTCAGTGCTCCCCACTCCCACTGATGAACAAAGATGCTTCCTTTTATCCAAATAAGGATATGGAATAGCACAGGAACCAAGACAAAGCCCAGATATCAGCAAACTCTGAAGACTGGACTATTCTAGTTCAGTAAGGCGGGAAAACAAGATTTTTTTTTTTTTTTTTTTTCAGAAAACAGAGGAAAAACAGACAGTAAATGCTATAAATGCTTTTAAGCGGCTAGCGCACTTGAGTGTGTTAGCCTACAGGTAAAATTAAGCAACAACTGACTTTTTAAAAGTGCAAAACAGTTAATCAACACAAAAACAGTTTAAATAGAATGCAGAGGTGTATAAACAGGCTAAAATGCAGTCGCTAAGCAGTAAATAATCAAAAAGCCAGAAAAAATACTTAAATCAGTTATAGCAGATACAGTTATAACAAATGCTCTGAAATATACTGTATATTTCCAAAATGTTTGAGAAGGAGTCGGAACACAAGAAGGTTCAGGCGAAAGAGAAAAAAAAAAAGTTTTGTTTTACTTTTTGAAAGGAAAAAAGGAGGAACAGAAGGCCTTATCAGATGTTCTCTCTGTATTAAGCAGAATGAGCTAATGACACTAGACTGGGAGGTGTGTCACAGTAGGGGCGGGCAACTGCAAAGCCACCAAGTATAAGAGCAAGACTCCAACAGGGAGGGAGGGTGGAACACAATAGCCTACAATACAGCAAGCACTACAGAGACAAATGAACACAAAAGAACCAGCCCCCACTAGCCAAGAGATAATTACACAGAGGAAATGTTTCAGTTTACACAATAGCCTACAAGACAGCAAGCACTACAGAGACAAATGAAAGTTTTTAAACAGATAAGGATTTGTGAAGATACTGAATAGACAAAGTGCTTTATATATATTAAATTGTAAAAACAGTAATCTGTAAAAATAATAAAAAAAAATCAAGATACTTATATTTTGTAGCTCAGTTGCAGTCAACAACTTCTCTAGTCTGCACTGTGTGCAAAGACAGAAACTTTTTTTTTTTTTACACGAACACAAAAGAACCAGCCCCCACTAGCCAAGAGATAATTACACAGAGGAAATGTTTCAGTTTACACAATAGCCTACAAGACACCAAGCACTACAGAGACAAATGAAAGTTTTTAAACAGATAAGGATTTGTGAAGATACTGAATAGACAAAGTGCTTTATATATATTAAATTGTAAAAACAGTAATCTATAAAAATAATCAAAAAAAATCAAGATACTTATATTTTGTAGCTCAGTTGCAGTCAACAACTTCTCTAGTCTGCACTGTGTGCAAAGACAGAAACTTCTTTTTTTTTTGTTTTACAAGAACACAAAAGAACCAGCCCCCACTAGCCAAGAGATAATTACACAGAGGAAATGTTTCAGTTTACACAATAAGCCTACAAGACAGCAAGCACTACAGAGACAAATGAACACAAAAGAACCAGCCCCCACTAGCCAAGAGATAATTACACAGAGGAAATGTTTCAGTTTACACAATAGCCTACAAGACAGCAAGCACTACAGAGACAAATGAAAGTTTTTAAACAGATAAGGATTTGTGAAGATACTGAATAGACAAAGTGCTTTATATATATTAAATTGTAAAAACAGTAATCTGTAAAAATAATCAAAAAAAATCAAGATACTTATATTTTGCAGCTCAGTTGCAGTCAACAACTTCTCTAGTCTGCACTGTGTGCAAAGACAGAAACTTTTTTTTTTTACAAGAACACAAAAGAACCAGCCCCCACTAGCCAAGAGATAATTACACAGAGGAAATGTTTCAGTTTACACAATAGCCTACAAGACAGCAAGCACTACAGAAACAAATGAACACAAAAGAACCAGCCCCCACTAGCCAAGAGATAATTACACAGAGGAAATGTTTCAGTTTACACAATAGCCTACAAGACAGCAAGCACTACAGAGACAAATGAAAGTTTTTAAACAGATAAGGATTTGTGAAGATACTGAATAGACAAAGTGCTTTATATATATTAAATTGTAAAAACAGTAATCTGTAAAAATAATAAAAAAAATCAAGATACTTATATTTTGTAGCTTAGTTGCAGTCAACAACTTCTCTAGTCTGCACTGTGTGCAAAGACAGAAACTTCTTTTTTTTTTTTTTACAAGAACACAAAAGAACCAGCCCCCACTAGCCAAGAGATAATTACACAGAGGAAATGTTTCAGTTTACACAATAGCCTACAAGACAGCAAGCACTACAGAGACAAATGAACACAAAAGAACCAGCCCCCACTAGCCAAGAGATAATTACACAGAGGAAATGTTTCAGTTTACACAATAGCCTACAAGACAGCAAGCACTACAGAGACAAATGAAAGTTTTTAAACAGATAAGGATTTGTGAAGATACTGAATAGACAAAGTGCTTTATATATATTAAATTGTAAAAACAGTAATCTGTAAAAATAATCAAAAAAATCAAGATACTTATATTTTGTAGCTCAGTTGCAGTCAACAACTTCTCTAGTCTGCACTGTGTGCAAAGACAGAAACTTCTTTTTTTTTCAAGAACACAAAAGAACCAGCCCCCACTAGCCAAGAGATAATTACACAGAGGAAATGTTTCAGTTTACACAATAGCCTACAAGACAGCAAGCACTACAGAGACAAATGAACACAAAATAACCAGCCCCCACTAGCCAAGAGATAATTACACAGAGGAAATGTTTCAGTTTACACAATAGCCTACAAGACAGCAAGCACTACAGAGACAAATGAAAGTTTTTAAACAGATAAGGATTTGTGAAGATACTGAATAGACAAAGTGCTTTATATATATTAAATTGTGAAAACAGTAATCTGTAAAAATAATAAAAAAAATCAAGATACTTATATTTTGTAGCTCAGTTGCAGTCAACAACTTCTCTAGTCTGCACTGTGTGCAAAGACAGAAACTTCTTTTTTTTTACAAGAACACAAAAGAACCAGCCCCCACTAGCCAAGAGATAATTACACAGAGGAAATGTTTCAGTTTACACAATAGCCTACAAGACAGCAAGCACTACAGAGACAAATGAACACAAAAGAACCAGTCCCCACTAGCCAAGAGATAATTACACAGAGGAAATGTTTCAGTTTACACAATAGCCTACAAGACAGCAAGCACTACAGAGACAAATGAAAGTTTTTAAACAGGTAAGGATTTGTGAAGATACTGAATAGACAAAGTGCTTTATATATATTAAATTGTAAAAACAGTAATCTGTAAAAATAATCAAAAAAAATCAAAATACTTATATTTTGTAGCTCAGTTGCAGTCAACAACTTCTCTAGTCTGCACTGTGTGCAAAGACAGAAACTTCTTTTTTTTTTTTTTTTTTACAAGAACACAAAAGAACCAGCCCCCACTAGCCAAGAGATAATTACACAGAGGAAATGTTTCAGTTTACACAATAGCCTACAAGACAGCAAGCACTACATTGACAAATGAAAGTTTTTAAACAGATAAGGATTTGTGAAGATACTGAATAGACAAAGTGCTTTATATATATTAAATTGTAAAAACAGTAATCTGTAAAAATAATCAAAAAAAATCAACATACTTATATTTTGTAGCTCAGTTGCAGTCAACAACTTCTCTAGTCTGCACTGTGTGCAAAGACAGAAACTTCTTTTTTTTTTTTTTTTTACAAGAACACAAAAGAACCAGGCCCCACTAGCCAAGAGATAATTACACAGAGGAAATGTTTCAGTTTACACAATAGCCTACAAGACAGCAAGCACTACAGAGACAAATGAACACAAAAGAACCAGCCCCCACTAGCCAAGAGATAATTACACGGAGGAAATGTTTCAGTTTACACAATAGCCTACAAGACAGCAAGCACTACAGAGACAAATGAAAGTTTTTAAACAGATAAGGATTTGTGAAGATACTGAATAGACAAAGTGCTTTATATATATTAAATTGTAAAAACAGTAATCTATAAAAATAATCAAAAAAAATCAAGATACTTATATTTTGTAGCTCAGTTGCAGTCAACAACTTCTCTAGTCTGCACTGTGTGCAAAGACCCTGCTTATAAAGTCCCAGCTTACGCTGTCAAATGCTTTCTTTGCATCAAGACCCACCAACAGCAACGGTATTTTCTTGCATTCTGCCTCCCTCAGGATCATCAATATTCTATTAATGTTGTTGAATGTTTGCCTCCCCTTCACAAAACCCCATTGATCCACATCTGTCAATTCTGGCATCACTGTTGCCATTCTTTTCGCCATTATAGGCATAAACAATTCATAATCATGGTTTATTATTGAAGTGGGCCTTTATGACGCTGGGTCTGATGGATCTTTATCCTCTTTAGTTATTACAGCTAACACCACTTTCTTCCTGCATATTGGTACTTCTCCTCTTAACATACTGCTAAACAAAACCTTCCAGAGCTTTTATCAGTTTTACCTCCTAGCTTCCAAACTTCTACAGGAATACCTTCTATTCCTGGGGACTTGCCTGTAGATTGGTATACATCACCATTTCTCTCTCATTTCCTCCTTTCTCAACGGTTAGTAATTGAGCCTTGTCTGCCTGTAATCTTGGCATGTTTAATTCTTCCAGAAACATTTACATTTGTACTCTTTCTTGATTTCCATATTTCTCTGCTTTATACAAACTTTTATAGAATTTCTGAAATATTTCTAATACTTTTATAGGATCTTTTGTTACCTTCCTTGTTATAGGCTCCCTAAACTTGGCGACAGCCCTTTCTACTTTCTGTTACCTGGGTTGTTGTGCTAAAAGTTTTTGAGCTGTAGAGTCATTATCAAAAACAGTTGTTTAACAGCAGTCTTTCTAAACTCATGTATACTATTGAAGTAATTATTTATTTCTATTTAGCATTCTGCAGTTGCTTCTCCTCTTGTTCTGTAAGATTCCCCCATTTTGCAATACTTTAAGATTTATCAGTCCCTCTAAGTAATTCTTGTTACTTCATAATCATGTCTCTGTCTCTTTTATTTCCACCCTGTTTTTAAACTCTACTTTAATTTTATCCCACTCCCTAGCTCTATTTTCAGAAGAAATTTTTGTCTTGTCTAATAGCGCCTGAATAATTTCCACTACCCATTCCTTAAATTCCTTTCTTTTCAACAGATAAGTGGGAAAGCACCAGTGCTTCATTTTTATTTCATTACCCTGTGTTTTTATTTTAGTTATTACTGAGGCATGATCTGAAATAGTTATTGGATTCACATCAAGACCTTCAGTTACGTGCACATGTTCCTGTGAAATGTGAATTCTGTCTAGCGTAGCCCAGTTTTTGTATCTTTGGGAATAATATGTAAATTCAGTCCAAACTCCTTGTACTGAATTCACTTCTTCGTTGACAAATATTTTCATAAATTTCTTCACAAGTCTGTCCTTTGTTGTATTATCCCTTCTGGGCCTTCCAGACACATTGTCACTGTTGCAAATCAAATTCCAGTTCATACCTATAAATAATATTCCTTGCTGAAAGCTAATTAATTCTCCCATAATTTTCTTAAGATCCATTGTAGCAGTTTTAGGTGGATTGTAAATGTATGCCAGCATAAATTTTCTCCCTTGCCAGTAGCCCGTTAGTACTACAAATCTACCATTATTATCTTTATCTTCTTCTAATGACGCTCCTCTTGCAATTAATATAAGTACTCCTCTTTTCCTTTGTTCCAGGCATTCTGCTGAATAACCACCTGAAAAACCTTTCTTTTTCAAATTCACATGTTCAATTCTTTCCAAGTGCATCTCCTGTAGCATAGCTAATTGCACTCTATATTTTTTTATATAGTTTACTACTCTCATTTTTTTGTATTTATCTTGGAGACATTGACATTTAAAGATGTTACAGGGAGCATTTTTGTATTAAATAAGTTATTCCCACCCTTTATGTATAACCACCTTTTTGTTTAATGTCTATTTCCAGCTGTTGTGTTACATGCGTACACTGTTTGGCAGGTTGATCTTTTATACAGTTGTTCCTTGTTATATCCGTTAAAGCCTGTGTTACATCTTCGAGAACATTTTGTTTTATTGAAAGCCCTCAAGTAAAAAAAAATACACCCCCCCTAAAACCTATTAACTTAATAGTAACACACACAACTATGTACATCTTCAAATATTGAAGTTCCCCCAGTAAGAACAAATGTCCCAAACTGACAGCCACATTCAGATTTCAGTTAACCTAAAAGAAATGTTATCCGTGCTAAGACACATGGTGCAGCCTGTGTTCTGCTAAGTGCTATCAGGTTTTGTCTTAGCTTTATCGCTCTCTCTCAGATGGGTAAACACTTGAATGCTTTCAGAGAACATTTTTGCCTAGCCATTACACTTTATTAGATTGTCTCATGGAGATATGAACCAGATTCTGAACTGCTACTAAGCAAACATTTGTTTGCTAGAAAAAAAAACTTCTTATGTTCAATATTCTTTTCATTTGCTTGCTTTCTCTTTAAACTTGCTGCTAGATCAAGCTAAGGACCTTAATCCTGTCATTTCCCTATACAAGAATGAGAAAAAACACAATTTTTTTGTCATGCTCTTTTAACCAGACTTTTTTACATTGCACTGCTTACATTTCATAGAACTGAACAAGGAGAAATAGAGAATGGTGAAAGGAAAAAGTCAGGAGCACCTGTTTACATTAGTATCCCCATTACACTTAAAAGTAAATGAAAAACATTTACTTTGTAGCATGCAAAGAGAATCATGCATTGTAAAAATAGTACCATTAAGAAAAAAAAATAATTTTACTTAGTTAACCTTCTCCCTCCACTTCCCCTCTCCTAAGTATTTTTCTGAACATTAATGACATGAAATCAGCTATATGCTTTAGAGTCCCCTACAAGTTTAACAAAGTCCAAAAAAGTCCAATATTTCCAGATTTTCTTGTTCTGTCATGTTTCACAAATATAATTATTTCTTTGTAATCCCACATTTCAGTTAAAAGTTACTGATTTTATTCCTGTTCATCCCCATTTCCCAAATCCTATCTGTGCTTCATTTCCAATGTACTCGATTCTTCTAGTCGACTCTTGTGTTTTTTTCCTTCTCTCAAGCATTTCCATTGAAACATTGGAAAAGATTTCACCGGCACAGTGCCTGTGGTCTTTATTACCAGAACAAGAAGCAGAATCTCCTGATTCACAGCTCACTTTTTGTTGGACAAACTTTTGTATTCCCTCCTTAGCATGTACTTCATCAAAAATGTATTTTGTCCCTCCAGGGAAGAATATTTTGAAAATAGCTGGGTACAGCATTTTGAATCTCACACCTGCTGCTAATCATTCCCTGAGTAGCTGAATAAATTTACACCTCTTCTGTGTGGTGTACAATAAGTAATCTCTCTGCTGCCTCCTACAGCTAGTACTTTGTGCCTGTGTCACAGTTTTGTCAGAATCAACTCCTTCTTGCTGGTAGGATTGCATCTTAACTATTAAAGGTATAGGTTGCTTTCTCATAGTCAGGTTTGGAGTATTCTCCCCATGTGCCCTTTCAGTTAACTCCTGCTGTAGAATATCACTCCAGTTGCTTATTTGTGCTTTCATAAAATGAACACGGTCTGTTCCTTTCAATTTCTGTGGTACAACAGAAAATCTCAGGTTTCCCTAAGTGCTCTGTCCTCTAATTATATTATTTTTTTAAACATCTCTTCTTTAACAGTATCATATTCAACCAGCCTTTTCATTTTGACCTCTGATTTTTGCAGTTTTATCACATCATATGAATGTCTGTTTTTAGCTTCTTCCATTTTTTCCAGCCTTCTGTTGTTTGAGTTGATATACTCCATCAGTGTTTCGCTTATTTTAATCAGGTCTGTGTGCAGTTGTCTTGTACTTTCCTCTAGGTTACTGGAACATTGGAGCTTGCACTGCTTTTTGCTGAACAGCTACAGTACGTTTCCCAGTGTTTTTCCCTCAACATTTGTAGTTTTTCCTTCAAGTGTTCTGTATTTCTTTTTCCTGGCATCCAGGCAGTGCACTTACTAGCCAGTTACTTAAATTTACCCAGAAATGCAGGTCCACTAGCTTTCTCTGGTAAGTTTCTGTCTTCACACTGGAAGAGCTAGAATTAAGCTATTACACAATGTGCAGCCATCTTGGAAGTCCTACTTGCATTTAATTGTTGGCATATTTCCAGTATCTTGTACCTCCATAAACACATCATCTGAACTTTTCATATGCAGTAGTGTAGTTGTGAATGTAATCCAATTTGTGCAGATGCCTCATCCAGCCATCAGTGGATGAGAAATCCATCCATCCTTTGTTGACCAGGTCAGTCCCAATAGGCTAGTAGCCTTTTTACAGGGGAGACTTAAGATGGCATTTGTACTACTAGGGGAAATTTGGCCAGGGCATCAAGGAACTTACCCTGCACTTTTCAGTAGACGCCATAGGATTTTTTACATCCACCTGAGCTACCACTGACTCAGGCAAATGGGGTCTTGGTTTAATGTCTCATTTGAAAGCACACAGCAGTGCTAAAGTAGCCCCTTATGCTGCACTACAGTGTCAGTAATCTGTCTGTCTAGTGTAGGAATGGAACCCACAGCCTTCTGCGTCAAAGGTGAGTGTTCTACCTGTAATGCCAGTGACACAGCTTTTGAGTAGTTTGTATTTTCAGGATCCCAGTATCACCAATTATCTAAACACTGTTGAGATGCCTGATCTTTATGTTCAGACAGATGTATGGAAACTAAAATGGCTTTGGTTTGAGTCGTGCTACGGCCAGTTGTTTTGTGACCTTCAAAGAGTCATGGACCAGAGAAATATTTTCTGCTAGAAACCTGTAAATTGTCGTTACTGGAAGAACTCTACATGAAAATGAGGTCCAGAATCTTGGCTGTACTGTACTTTGAATTTTAAGAAAGTGAAAATGTTTATAGATGACATGTCAACACAGTGGTTACAGGGCTTGCCTGTCTAGTTTTTCTCTCTTCTGAGTTGTCTTCTGTCCATGTGTGTTTTCACTGAGCATTGCAGTTTCCTCTCTCTTGTCTCTAAAAGATGTAATGTAAGTGAATTATGAATGCGCTTCTGTCTCTGCTTCTATCTTACAAGTGGGTTGGTTCCACATTCAGGATGAGTTTTTATTCCTTGCATCTAAGTATTGGGGTAGTCTGTGGCTCCCCCATGACTCCTGTATTGGTTTAAGAGGGATAGCTGGAGAATGAATGAATGAAAATGTTTACTCGAGCTTATTAAATAGCTACATTACAGAGTGACATTACCTTTGAAATGATAAAATACTATACATGCTGAAATCTTTGTCATGGATAAGTTGTGGGGATTTTGAGGCCAATAATTATTGTGCTACTCTCTACCTCTGCTGTCTATTGACTATCAAATGGTCTGTCAGCCAATTCATTCCAAACAAGGTTCAGTCGTTTTTACATTTTTTCCGCTGACATACTAAAAAAGCACAGCACCGGGCTAGGGAAGGTTGTGCAGTAGACTGTCCACAAAGGTCATTCTGTCACTTTTGCAGGGAGCATTTTCTTCAAGCAGTCCTGCTACTGCCTCCACAGCATCCTGGGATTCCTGTATTTGTAACATTTCTCGCACTTTTGTTGAGTTTCAAAGATGTGCTCTTTCCACTGCTGCTGTAGTACTCCATTACATAGTGTCTGCTAGTTTTACAGGATGATTGATTGTGTAGTTTCCCAGCACTTGAGCTGTAAAACAAGCATTTTTGCAATAAGGTTTTCTGACTGCACTCTTGTGGAAGAAGTGTGCTGTAAGAAACCTATCTGAGTTGGAGGCTGCTGACTGAAAGCTTATTGTGTGTTTCTTGATTGGTCTGTAGACCTTGCTATTGTAAAACTTGTTTTTTTCTAAGCCTGTATAAGCCCAGTGTTTGTGCTAAGCTGCTCTCCACTCAGCTGCAGTTAGCAGTAGCTGTTATGGATGCAAACGCTTTCAAGTTAAAATTTCCCTTAAAATAACTATCTCTAGAAACTTCTCCAGCCCCCCTGCTGCTCTAGTAGCACTCATGTTGCACACAGAGCAGCATTGCCTTGTTGGATATCTGTAGTTCACATCAAGTATAGCACCCGTTTTTCATCCATATGCTATCATTCTAGTCCAATTAAATCTGCCCAGTCTTCTCCCTGGTTAAACCCAAAGTAAAACAAACTGAAACCATGGATAGACACTTTCTTGCTCTCTATGGCCAGCCTGGTGGACATGGGCATCCTGAGGCAGTGTAGTTGTTGTCTCATGTATACTGACAACCACTTAATCCTGAAACAAACAAATAGTATGTGAGAGGTGTAGTTACACTATGCAAATTGAGACACAACTCTCACGTACTGACGAATCAAATGACAAACAGGTGGTCAGCATACACACACATCATTTCCCTCACTAAATAAGGTCTTGACATACAGACCCACATATGCGGAGGTACTCGAAGTAACTTACTAAAACCTCAGAGGCCTCCTGTACACTGCCATCAGAAACCACTTGCAAACAAAACCCAAGTTAACACCAACCACTACACGTAAAAACACATACCACGGTGTCTCCAAAAGCAGTCTCCTAAGATGAAATACAAACATTTTGGTAGTAGGGGATGCCATAGTGAGACATAAGGACACCCCTTCAGCAGGTTGGATAGAGAGAGAGTTGCAGTCATTTGCCTAATAAGGGCCAGGATTTGCCAGATCACACAGAGACTCAGGTCACTCATCCACAACTACCAGTATGGCTCTGTCATAGTCCATGTAGTTGTGAATGAACTGAGACGTCCCTCCCTGGACTATATGAAGAGAGACATGATGGACTTCATTGAATTCAACTAACAGGCAAGTATGAGCTTGCAAAGAGCAGCATTCTACCCTCACCAAAAATGATATCTCAATACAGACAGAAAATGATTTGACTTCAATGATTGGCTTAGCTACTGGTGTCATTCCAAGGGGATCCAGTATTTGTCAGCCTGTGGCGATATACTCCACAGACCATGTTGCTTTGCCAAAGATGGTCTGCACCCGTCACCACTAGGTTTTCAAATACTGACCAAGGCATTTAGCTACCTTATAGTGCCTTTTTTAGGCAGTGCCAAACCAACAGACCTACCTACAAACAAATGCCAAGCTGAAAGTACACCTGCTTAATGCTACAAGTCTTAAAAACTGCATTCTCTGGACGTGCTCCTCACCCTGGAGCATGTTAACATCTGTGCAGTTGCAGAAACATGGTTCAGGGCTGTAGAAAGCACCCTGGCAGTGTAAGGCTACAATTCTTATCACACGTTTAGACCACCCTCTGAAAAAAATGAAAGAGAAGGTGTTTTCATTTATGTAAAACAAGCAAAAAAAAAAACAGTCACACAAAAAGACTGGTCAAGCAGGAAGACTCGCTTGAGCTACTGCATGTCTTAACTGACCTTAGTCAAAATCTCCCAACATATTTCTAGCTACAGGTCCCCAACCATGAACTATGAAAACCACTCCCCACTGTTGAAATTAGTAGAATCTCATACCATTCAACCCAATACACTTCTCATGGGTGATTTTAACTGCCCCTCCATAAGCTGGGAAACATACATGACCACAAAAATGCAAGCACAGAGATTTCTGGACTCTGTCAATGCAAATGCTCTGGAACAGCTGGTTTGCACTCTCGCTAAGGGCTCAGATATCCTTGACATAGTACTCACAAACATGTGGGAGCATTGCATCTGCCAGTGTAATGTCCTCACTGATGAGATTGAATCATAAATCTGTCTCCTTTGAAGTAAGTGTAATGTTAGAGCTCCCATCAAACTCTAAGGATTTTGTCCAAGGCGAATTACCTTCTGTTAAGTAATAGCATAGGTAATTTTAAAGCTCCCTCTAACCCTGAAAACATGAAAGCCTGTGCAGAAGTATACACGAATGCCCTGTTCAAACACTTAAACAACTGCATAGAAATGTCAGTACCAGACTAGGTCTAGCCAGAAAAGCAAGTCACCCTGGTGAACCACTGGCATAAGTAGATTATACAACAGAAGTAGAAATTCCTGTCTAGAAGCAAGTGGGAGTGTGCACAACAGAGAAAAAATCCCTCACTAATCTCAACAGACATATCGGGAAACTAACCAAGTCTTTAAAAGCTAAATATGAGACTAAAATAGCCTCCCAAGCAACCCAAGCAAAGGAAAAAACACAAAGCATTTTTCAGTTGAGTCCAAAATCTTAAGGGAAACACAAAAGTGTGTTGAGTTGGCTCTAGGTGGCATTACTTACACTCAGGCAGAAGAAATAGCAAACCTGTTGGCCCATAAATTCAGCTCAGATTTGCCCCGTCATCACCGCTGGTTCCATCTCATGAAATACCTCTTACCATTCCTTTGCCTGTTATCACAAAAGAACCGGTTGGTTGTCACTGCAACTAATCTCTAAAGCTAGAAATACAGCATTAATGGGACCTAATGGAATCCTAGGCTGCCTGTTAAGTAGCTTGAAACATGACCTAGAGGACCCACTTGGATCTCTGTTTAACCACAGTTTCCAAACAGGCTTTGTCCCAGTAGAGTGAAAAACAGCAGTAGTCATCCCTCTGCACAAGGAGAGACCATCATTGGACCCAGGAAACTACCAATCCATAAGACTCACTAGCCTCATATGCAAGGCTGTGGAAAGATAATATTGGACCTGGAAGTAAAATGCAACCACAGCCAGGAGATGGAACAGTTCGTTGAATGTTCACCAAAGCAGATTCGATAAATCCAAATAGGCACCAAACGAATTCAAATAATTCCTTTATTCAGAACCACAGAGTTATAAAACACAAGCGCTTTCGCTCAGACGAATTCTGAGCTTTATCAAGTGACACCATGCTGTTACATCAGGTGTCTTATATACCATGAAAATCCTTGAATTAATTAGGAAATGCTGCCAATTAACATTTTAAAGAGACTGTGCGCTTTTCTACATGTTAAAAAATCCATTAAACAAATTGTATAAAAACAATAATGGGGTATACTTAAAATAATGCATTGCTACATCTATTGTTGCTAAAAATATTAAAAACTTTAGGAATAAGTAGAAAGTTATGCACTATTTCCCTAGTGTTTAACTTTGCAATAAAATTTGCTGTGTGCAAAATCCTACATTTGTTTTAAAAATTGAAATAAGATGAATGACCTGGAGTGCCAAGTGTTATTCATAAAAATATGATGTAGAATCAATGGCTGATGTAGGTATTGTAATATTTTCTTAGCCTTATTCGCAACCTTGCTGAAAAAAGGAGAACAGTGTATCTTGACAAAACCAACCTGTGCTGTACAATGGGTCATTTCTTAACATAGATATTGTATGGTACAACATTAAATAACACATGCCTGTGCGTGTATATGCTTGTAGCACTTACGTGCATAAGAAATAACAAACTAAAGCCTTGCCCTTCTTAGTTTCAGTAATGACTTGATACTAATCATACTATTAAGCCCAGGAGGTCTCCCAGCATCTAGCTTTAATTGCCAAAGGAGTTCTCAGTATTCAAGAGTTGATTCCCAATCAATAATATTGGACCTGATCAACAACATAGGAAATCTCCAGACTCTAGACCCAACCCATTTCAGCTTTATCAGGGGCAGGTCCTGCCTGCTCATTCTGGTGAACAACTTTGAGAAGGTAACTAAGGCCATGAACTAGGGTAAGACCATGCATACCGCCTACCTTGACCTGACCAAGGCATTTGACACAAGACCCACTCTGGTATTATTAAACTCTCAGAATTGGGCATAAACCTCTACGTCACCAGATGGATAGTCATATGTCTCATGGATGGGGCACATGTTATTAGATTGGGGAATCCACATCCAGCAAGAAGCCAGTCACCAGTGAAGTACCAGAGGGCTCAGAGCTGGGATCCCCTTTTGTTTGGGATATACTTCTCAGATGCCAAGGCAAATGTAGATGGCCTTTGGCTGGCCATGTGACCTTTGGCTGGCCATGTTTGGTGATGACTGCAAGTTAGAGGCAGTCGTTGAATCCCCAAACAATGCTGCTGTCCTAAAAAAAGGACTGAAGCAGATTAATGATTGATGTCAGAGCCATGGCCTCATATTATATATGAAGAAATGCATAATCGTATCCTTTGGGAAATCATATACCTCTGCAAATTGCAAGTTTGATAGCACCCCCTTAAGACTGGACCAGTTGGTGAGATGCCTGGGTACTTGAGATAGTAATATGAATTCTTATCACCATGTGTCCACAGTGGTGAGAAAATCCTTCTGTGTCTCAGCTTACAAGTAAGAGCATGGCATCAAGATCTAAGGATGTCATAGTACCACTGTACTCTGTCCTTATCAGATCAATAATAGAGTACAGTACACCCTTTGGCATTTACCTTGCCAGCCACCTGCAACAGTTTGAGCATCTTCAGAAGTTTCTCACCAAAAAAATAAAGGGTATAACCAATGTGTCATATGCAGACCAATCAAAAACCCTATCACTGTATTCAGTTTCCTACCATTTACTGAGGGGTGATCTGTACCTGACCTTCAAAGCAGTCTCTGACTCAACCCTGACAGAAATGTTGCATAATCGCAAATCCAACTGCACGAGGGTTACTTGTTCCATGGATCTAAACCTGATCTTTGGCATGAGTAGATCATCCTGGAGAAGACAGATGTGCTCCAGAGAGTGCCCCTCTTCTAGAATAGACTTCCTATTCACAAGAAGCAGAGCCCTTCCCTGACCATCTTCAAATGCAGTCTGGACCTCTGGATGGGAAATCACAGATTCACTCCTAGGGTGGTGCCGGTGTCCCTTATGGAAGGAAACTGTCTGTAAAAATTGTCAAACCCTCGCTTGCTGATCCTTGTTATATTTCCCCAAGGGATATAAAATTAAAGTCTGGGTAAAATTTGCTAGGCTTGTAATGGCTGTTGAGCCATTAGCCAAGTAATCTCCTATGAGCAGTGGTATGTCTGGTCTCCACCAGGGAGGTTATACTCCCCTTTGCATCTCCAAGTGCTTGAAAATACCCCCCCCCCCCAGAAATGTGAAGCCCCTTCACACCTTCACCTCCTTGCCATGCTTATCCAGTGTTGGGAGCTACTAACTGAATACCTTTCACCTGGGACTCAGTCAAGGTTCTGTCCCTTTGCATCATGGAATTAGGATAAAAACTCATTAAACTGTATTTAGTCATGTGTAAGTCACGGTGTTAAATCTGGTGAGCTGGCACAGCTCTACAACAAGGTTTTCATTTTCTTTTCATTTTTGAATTTTCCACCTTATCCATTTCATTTTACCTCTCCCTCTGCATAACCAGTCCAGGGTGTATTACTTTATGAAGTGACCTTATTTTTGGTAAGTGTTAATTGAGATGGAATGAATGTGTGTGTGTGGCTGTAAGTGACATCAGTAGATTGAAATACATGTGGCCTTCGTGGTGTTTGTGATGGGACTGTGTGACTTTGAATAATTGAAATACATTACTTTGACCATTATTTCTTTCACTTTCTCGCAGCTGTTATCTTCAGGAGCAGTTTTTCTCTTGCAGGAATTTATTTTTACTGGCAGAATACCAGCTACTGGTATTTCTGTGGACAGTAGAAACCGTATCTGCTACCCACTTCATTAAGACATACCTGTTTTTTGGGGGGATTATAATGACAGCATTCTGGATAGTGTTGCAGCTGTACATTAACACCAGCTTATACATCACATTATACGTTGTACATCAATATAGTAATTACAGCAAATGAGGTGGGGAGTATGTAGATGGGTATAGCATCATTATATTGAAATACATTATTGTTTCTGTTATATCAGCCGGAGTGTGGGATAGCTTTGAATGACAGCAGCCTGCTGAAATTGAAATACATTACTGTAGCCACTGTAGTGATCATGGTAGGTGTGGCTGTGAATCACAGCAGCAAATTGAAGTGCATCACTGTGGTCATGCTCATAGGGGTGAAAACAAGAACTGGCTACTGGTATCTTTAGTCATTGTACATGTGCTCTTACCTTCAGGGGCAGTTTTGCTCTAGTAGATATATTTTTTATTAGTACAGGATACTGTATTTTAGCATTAATTATCACATTATACATGCATAAGTTGATCCCTTATTCAAAGCCATTTTTTTCATAAATTTCTTTGACTTTTACACAAGTATAGATTTTTTTTCAGCTTGGTTACTCTTTATCACAATGAGTTGATATAATATTCTTTAGAAAATATGACGAGTAGAGAATGAAGATGTTTAGCTGTAATTGCAATTTAAATAAGCTAGCTCTTTCTAGTAAGGACTGAACTGTTAAGATTTTTGTCATCAGTCTCATGTACACAGGTATCATTTATGTAGTAATGTAATACAGCATTAGACATTAACTACAACACCATGCCCTATGAAATTATTTTCATGCTGTGTGTGTGTGTGTGTGTGTGTGTGTGTGTGTGTGTGTGTGTGTGTGTGTGAGTGCGCGTTATCACAAGTGGGTATTTGTGTGTGTATCTGTGGGTTTTTGCATGTGTTTGTGTTGTAATCTTTCACTATATATGTATGTGTGCATTTGTGTATGTGTTCTTTACGTGTTCCAACCTTTCTTTCTTCACCAGTATTAGTTTGCTGGCTTCACGATTGAAATCAACTTTGAACATGTGAAGAAAAAAGATTTTTGGCTATAGCCCATATTCTGTGTGCCTGATCTTTTTGGGTCATAAGTGCAACCCTAGAACCCTTTCCCTCTACAATCATTTTAATAAGGCTTTGAAGATAATTTTATTCCAGCAAAATCCTTAAAAGATGGGATGGTAGTTCCTCCAGTGAGATAGTACAGGGGTTAATTGTTTCTGACTTTTCTTCCCACTCTAGGAACAACCAGAGAAAGAAAGAAAGAAAGAAGGGAAAAAAGTGGAAAAAACGTGGAATAAAATTTAAAAAAACACTGCAATTTAAAGGGAAAAAACTTTGTAAAATCTGATGTAATGAACGAGGAGAGGATCTTTGTTCTTCAGGTTCTCTTTGAGGCCATTATTGCTATCTTAAAAAATGGTGGCATCTCTGTTTCTCCTCAGTTGTAGTCTTTTAATGCATGTCTACTTCCTGTTATTACATTAAGGATGGAAGCTGGAAAGTGGCCCTACTGGCTTAGTTGTCAAAGTGTTTGCAGAAAACAAATGACTTGGGTCATTTGGGATTTGGGGTCACGGTGGGTTTAAATGACAAGAGGTGGATTGTGTGGTTAACTCTAAACTAGGACCTCCATTTAGTTGGGTGGAGGCTAATTCTGAGATCTGAACTGCACAATTGGTGTAGATCTGCATGTCATATTGTCGAGGGACCAGGATGGAAGAGAATGCAGGTCATTTTTATTCAACAGAAGTGCTTAAGGCACTGGAGCTTAGTGTACTGAAAAGGGCCCCATTGTCTGCAGTATGAAAATCCTGTTTGTTCTAACCACCAACTCCTTTCACTGATTTCTCAATACAAAGAAAAAATGTTTTTTTTTTTTTTTTTTTTTAAGAGTGGGACCAGTCCGTTATAGGTTAGTAATGGGACAAATGGAACTAGCATTTTAGATGAGGTATCAGTAGTACTGGCACTGGGCCTAAGGCCCGCAGAGGTATCTAAGGGCATTGAAAAGCATTAATGAAGTATTGCAGTTGCAGAAAGCCAGGGTCTGCAGAGTCTGAAGATCCCCCAGATCTGAAAAGGGCCCCATTGTCTGCCATTCACAACCTTCCTTAATGATTCTATACTTTGGATTCAGCTCCTCCATCAGACTGAGGAGGTCTCTGTTTGGGGCTGTCCACACACCTGTAGCAACTTATACTGTGAAGTTGTATGCCATTTATGGGAGTACATGCTTTCCGTAAACCCACAGCTGTATTTTTCGACCTGCACATTTGAGATCACTGTCTTTACTATTGTGTAAGAATTTCTGCATTTACTGGCCTTTCCAGCACCATTAATTATCTTTGTGACAATGCAGTTCCAATCCAGGAACCACACCAGTGTAAATGTTGTCTTGAGGCAGAGCATTACTGGAAAACTGACATAATTGCAGTGATTTAATCCTGCCTGTTGACTAAATAGGGGATAGTATTTTGGCTTGCTCTGAACCAGGAAGATGGTGCCTATGAAGAGCTCCTCAGCTAGGGAGCCAAAGGATTACTTTCCACATAGACCCAGGCATTGCTGGGAGCACTGCCCCAAGGGCAAGGGTGCATCCCAGCCCCAGTTGATAGCTTGGTGCCCAGCTTTTTTCACTCTGCTTTCCTCTAGGTCATCATTGTTCTGTTATTGTTGTCAGATATTTGCCTCCCTCCACAAAATCGCATTGATCCAGATCTGTCAGTTTTGGCAACATCTTTGCTGTCTTTTAGCTAGCTTGATCCCCTGCAGCCGTCTTGTGAGTCAGCCATTGACACTTGAGAAGGACTTCCTTCCTTGGATGGCCTCCTAAGCATGATTAACCCAGTGGGTCCTAAGTAAGGAGTTTTTCTGGATTGCATTTGTTTGTCCAGCATTTTTGACTTAGTACTGTCTAGGGAATGTTTAAAATCGACCAACTCATTACATTCCTGAAAACATGTACTCCATATCCTCTGTGTTCCATCATATCTCCAGCATTTGATGTTTACTCGATGAAAAATTCTCTGAAGTCTGCTGGAGGTATAAAATATCTATTCAAATACTTCTGGCAAAAATCCTAAATTTTCTGGACTTTGTTGCTTATTTGGGAGCAATACAGATGTTCTCATATTGTTCTTTTGTATGTTGCATTTCCATTCTGTGTTTCATATACCTTACTAATTATCCATTTTTTAACAGCAGCCTCTATTCCAGACTCAATTAAAAACTCGGTCACAGTTGGTCTCAGCACTCCCCTATCCTTTTTCTTTGTTTATACTCCATCATTCCCTAGTAAGAAAGACAGTCTTAACCTGCAGTCCAAACTTTTGCTTGGCCTCATGCCACTCTATACATTTCTCTCTCTAGTTATTTGCTCTCAATACCTTGGTTTCTTTGCTAATTTTGCCAGTAAGTGCCAGACCCCTCTTGCCTATTTTCTGTAGCTGTACTTAGCCATTCCAATTGCTAAAAGCTCCTTTCTGTGTTCTAGTGTTGTCTTGGTTCGTAAAATACTTTTTTCTACTTTATGACTTTAACATCTTTTCTTTAAAGAACTATATCCAAAATCCTACTCTCTCTACTTATTGAACTCACCTTGTTTCTTCTTCACCATCATCCTTTTCATTTTGATTTATAACCTTCCAGTTGTGTTGTTTGGGAACCTTAACTGAGTAGCTCTGAAGCATTCCTTTAACTCATGAAATCCTGAACCACCTTATTTTATAGTGAGAATCAACTTATCCCACTTAACTTTTTCCCTCCCAAATACATTCTTTCAACTGTCTATTATTTACAGTCCACAACAACTCATTTTGCTGATAAAAATATGACTTTTTTTTTTTAAACAAAAAGGACTAAATCATCCATTACCATAATCAAGAGCTTCCAGCTTCTCTTTGTATTATTTTTTATTTAGTATCTTCTTACATATTCTTAGCTGCCACAACAGAATTATTTTTGGTCCATATGTGACACTGCCAGCCCAGCTATCTGGAATTTTGTAAATAATTCACTGTCATTTGTGAATACTGATATGATTTATATAGAACTGTATGTTATGTACTGAGCTTCAAGAATGTAACCACAGCATACCCTGCTGGAACATAGAAGATTAAGTTACCAAACTTCAAGAAAATAAAGTTGAAATTAAGTGCTTTGCGATGTGCTATCAAAGTTAGTTTCATTGCAGCAAGAAGACAGGATGTCTAAAGCTAGACGTTTTTCTGTCGTCTTGGAGAGAAGTATTTACTGTGTTTAAAATGTAAAGTATTTTATTGCTCTGTGACTTCCTAGCAGCTGCACTTCTGGGAGATATGTACTTCTCACACAGAGATGTTAAAATTCTGTTAGTATGTTAGCCTGGAACTGAAGTCAGGTGACAGCCATCCAGGCTGACCCAGCAGTAATATTTAATATTGATTTAAAAACTCTCTCAGAGAAAGACTGTGCATTTTGTATCTTGTTTTGGACCTAGAAACACCCATTCAGCACTTCTGCCTGTGTGTTGCTCTGTAAGTAAGTTTAGGGCATATTATCTTTTAGATATAGATAGGAATATAGTAAAGATTAGTTTATATGTTTTCTGTATTTATTTGAGACTGTCCTGCAATGTTGTTTTAAAATATTTCCTTTGATTCTGAACTCTTTAGTTACTGTGTTAATTGAGTATTGTCTTATTTTTTATTATTATTAAATAAATTTAAACCTATCTTCGTGGCTGCTTTGTTTAGAGATATTTAAGCTCTTTAGAGTACTTGCATATGTATTTGGTGAAACTATATAGGCCACTCCAATAGCCTTGCTCTTGGTCACACTTACCATTTGGATTACTAGTAACATTGCACAGTAGAATTGGTCACCCTGTGTAAGGGCCTTAGGTAGCTGATAAGTAGGGGTTGGTGGCAGTGATAACTAACTTGTAGTCTGGGCAGAAGGGGGCATAGCTAGTAAACCTGTGCCAGCCTTCCCCAGGTGTGTGTGTTTGTATATAAATCAAATCTCAGTGTGTGTGTGTGTGTGTGTGTGTGTGTGTGTGTGTGTGTGTGTGTGTGTGTGTGTGTGTGTGTGTGTGTGTGTGTGTGTGTGTGTGTGTATCAGCTATTTGGGCAGGGACACAAAGCACTGGTTAGACAGAGAGGGTACTGGAGGTCTTGGCTTGACCCCCTCAACTGAGATATTAACCATACTGCTGTGCCAGTGGGGAGTCTTATTGCAGATCTGGAGAAAGAGGGAGAAACCAGCTGCAGACTGGCTGTGATCTCTGTCTTCTCTTAAGGGAAATTGTACTTTACTATGTGTGTGTACTTGCCATCCTCCCATTGTGCATATCCCTCACTGTTGCCAATGGTGAGGATTGAGGCTCCTTGATTACTGGGCCAGTGCAGGGGCATCACACCATAAATTGAAATACTTCATCTTATCATGTCCCCATAAACAGGAGTATTGCTGAAACAACTCAGGCGTAGGTGCATTATATACTGCAATAGCCTTTATCTTAATTTGTTTTATATCCTGAAAAAACTTGTAACTGTTTCAGAATGTTCCACAACACCCAGTTGTCCTGTTCTCAATTCATCAAGTACAAAATAGTCATCTAGAAATAAAACTTAACTGTTCTTGATTACCATACCATTTTTATTCTTGAATCTACGAGTTCCTTATTTTCTTTGCCAGTGGACCTAGATATAAATCAAATAAATGAGGAAAGAGGACTACCCCACCTTGTTCCTGTGTTCAAACATAGCTTGTTGTAGAGAGAGACAAAACCTCTCACCTTAATTCCTGCATCTGATCATTCATATATCTTCCAAATTAAACCCTATTATTGCATCTTGTAATACAAATACTGCCATTGCCCTACTCACAAAGGTCCAGCTGACTATTGAATGCCTTCACTACATCAAGAATCACCAAAAATAGCAGCAGCTTTTTTCACTCTGCTTTCCTCTAGGTCATCATCGTTTTGTTATTGTTGTCAGATATTTGCCTCCCTCCACAAAACCACATTGATCCAGATCTGTCAGTTTTGGCAACATCTTTGCCATATTTTAGCTAGTATAGACATAAACACTTTTGTGGTTTAAAATTGAAATGGTTCTAAATGAAGTTGGGTCCCAAAGGTTTTTGCTCTCGTTGGGTAACACAGCCACCACAGCTTTCTTTGAAGATGTTGGTACTCCATACTTTTAAAATGTTAAACAAAACCTTCTACATCTTTATCACTTTCTACCCTTCCAACTTCCATGCTTTCACACGAATGCTGTATCTTCATGTAGACTTTGACTGATTATACATCACAAATTTCTTCCTAGTTTAGCTATTAATTGTTGAGCCTCATCTGCCACAACTTTAGCATAAAGTCTTCAATAAATATTTTCTATTTGTGCCTTTTTCTTGGTTTCCACATTCCTCAGTTTTGTACAAATTTCCATAAATATTTGACATATATGTAATATCTGTAAAAAAATCTGTTTATTTTGTTATAAGCTCTCAAAGTTTGGCAACAACCCTTTCCACTTTTTGTTGCCCAAGGCATTGTGCTCTGGAGTTATCAAACTAGTTAATTTAACAGCAACTTTTCTAAACTTGTGAATATTACCCGAATGCTCCTTTGTTTTCCCTTTAGCACTTTGCAGGTGTTCCTCTTCTGGTTCTATGGAATTTCCCTTATTTTGTACTGCTTTATCTTTTGTAATCTCCATCTAAACAATTTATTTTACTTTTCCCTACATTTCTGTCCCTCTCATTCCATTTTCATTTTACCCCACTCGCTAAGTGTCCCTTTTGAAAAATTTTACCTTCCCTAATAACTCTAAAATAATTTCCATTACCAGTTTCTTAAATTCCTATCTCTGTAATAGATAAGTAGGAAATTGTTAGCATCTCATTTTTATTTCATTACTCTACATCTTTATCTTAGCTTTTTTTGTGTTTGGGAGATAGTTACTGGATATGTTTCATAGCTTTCAATTAAGTACATTTTTCTGTGAAATACGATTTCTGTCCAGTCTAACCCAGTTATTGTACCTTATAGAGTAATATGTAAATTCTGCCTGGGTCCCTACCAAATTCACATTTTCTATACCAAACATTCAAGAGAAATCTTGACGAGTGGATGGGCAATAGGAAGTTCACCCCAGGGATCACTTCAGTGGCCTTGCTTGACAGGGGCACTGGGAACTAACTTTGGGTGGCATGATGCCAGGGAATCTTCTTGGGCTAGGCTTATATAGGCTCCAGGGCCGTTAGCCTAGTACACACCTATGAACCTATATATTTTTTTCAGATGTCTACCACCTTTTTATGTTTTCTCTTTTATGCCCCCTGATGCACCCTTACTATTGCAAATCAGGTTCCAGTTCCCACCCGTAAATAATATTCCCTGCTGAAAACATATTATTGCATCCGGCATTCTCTTATGCTGCATAATAGCAGTTTTAGGTAGAATACAAGTGCATGTCAGTGTAGTCCACTTCCCCTGCCAATAACCCTTTACTACCACAAGTCTGCCATTATTGTCTGTTTTTCCCCTGTTTTTGTCACTGTTGCAGCCCCTCTGGTATCAGTGTTATTACTTCCCTTTTCCTTTGTTCACAATATTCTGCTGAATATCCACACTGAAGTCCTATGTTAAAATTTCATACTTAATTCTATTAATTTGTTTATCCTGCTACATTGCTATTGGTTCTGTACACTTTGCATTTTTCTATACCTGTAAGGCCTTTTATGTCATAATATATGGACATAGTAGCCGTTATGATATAAAGCTTTTTCTCCTACCAGTTGTACATGACAGTTCTTATGAATGTGGATTTCCAACGTTTAGCTTACATTCACAAATTAATGTTTGATAGGTTGATCTCTTAGATAGTTGCTTCTATTCTCTATTAGAACCTATGTTACAATTTCAAGATTTTTGCTTCAGTGAAAACACTCGTACAAAAAATAAATACTTTTACAGCATGCTAACATTCCCCTTTTAAATTAGAACAAACAAAACTGTGTACGTTTTCAATAAATGATGTTTACACCTCCATATAGGAATAGATGCCCCAAGTCGATGTCTGCACCCAAATGCATTATCTAATCTAAAGTTAAGGTTACCTGTGCTAAAGCGCATGCTACAGCCTGATTTATATCTGTTATTTTCTTGTCGGTATTTCTTTAAGATGTGAAAAACAGCTTACATGCTTTCAGTAAACATTGAGTTTTATCCCTAAGAAAAAATGCACTGGCTACCTTTAAACAAGCTAAACTGTGCACTGTTATATTAAATGCATTAAAATACTAAGGCTGATGGAGAGGCAACTTCTTGTATAACTTGTTCGCTTCCAGCAATTTCAAGCTGTATTTTTCTTTGAACTGCTTCCCAATGTACTGTTAAATGTTAACCACAGTATACCTTGTACAATTCACTCAGCATACTGTTTTCCAACCTGTTGAAAGGGCCACTTTGCTCTGACATAGCAGGAAATGAGTCATCATCCCCAAAGACAAGGCTTCATCAAAATGTAGTAGACCAGAGAAGAAAAAAGAAAAAAGCAGGGCAGACAAGTCTGATCTTGCTATATTAGTGAAGAGGGTTCCTAGGATTGCTTCCTGTCCTCCTTTCCCAGCACCTTTGGTGACAGTCACCACCCAACCAGGTCATCTTCCTCTCCCTAGCAGGAATAGTCTGGTACTGCTGGATAGACCTGCTCACACAGAATAAGGGGTCTCTGCTACACCCGCAGGTGAACAATCTAAAACTGACCTTATGTGTGATAGAATCCTGATCCCTTACAGACACCTTTACTTAGAGGACGTACTTAATGTTCTGCAGGAGGCCAGAAAACCCAGCACTAGGAGAAACTATGTGGCTAAATGGCTCAGATGCTCCAATTGGTGTCATAGGAACAAACAGGACCCCGTCACTACCTCCATCCCTAGGGTCCTGTCCTGCTTGTGTGAGCTACTCCAAACAGAACTGACATATTCCTCAATCAAAGTCCACTTGTCTGCCATCTCTGTCTGTCTGCCCATTTCACCTCCCCTGGCTTCCAGACTGGAAGTCAAACTCTTTTTAAGAGAAGTCCTCCACATCAAACCCCCACGGAAACCCATCCCTCCTCCATGGGATCTAAACGTTGTATTAGAAAAGCTAACGCTTGCTCCTTTTGAAACCAGCACATTGTACTTCTCTGAAATTTTGTACATTCAAAACAGTTCTGCTAGATGCCCTCACGTCCGCCAGTAGGGTTTTGGAGATCCAAGCCCTGATGGCCACATCCCCCCTACCTAGTCTTTCACAGGGACCAAGTGGTGCTCAGGACCAACCCCTCCTTCATGCCCAAGGTAGTTAATGAACTCAAGTTGAATCAAACCATTAACCTACCGGTCTTCTACTCCCATCCTCAAAATGCTTCAGAGATGACCCTTCACTCTCTGGACATGCACAGACAACTAAGATATTACCTAAACAAAACCAAAGACATCAGGAAATCAGAACAGATGTTCTTCATGTTTCACTGTTGCAGTCATCACATTTGGGTTTTCCCTGCCAGGGTAGCCCCAGAGGCTTAGTATTTCTGCATCGGTTGCTGTCGCTCCAGGACTGAAGTCAGGTCATCCGTAGTATAAAATAAGGCAGCCGACACCATTACCCCAGTCTTTCTTGCCAAGGAGCCCGAAGCAGAAGCAGTTCACATGATTGCCGGTCGGCCGCTACCTGAATTTTCATTTTCAGAATTGAAGTTGAAGTCTTCTAAAGCTAAGTACCCCATTGGGGATTCTTTTTTCTTGCTCTAACCGATGTCAGAAAAAGTTAACAGTTGTCTCGCCTGTGTAAAGCAAGTACCACACTGAGACTTTAATTCTTACTGCGTCACTTTCTTAGGCCCAGAGCACGATGTCCCCCGCTGTCGCTTTTGTGCTTTGATCAATGCCAGAACTATACGTTGTTGGGCCTTTATTGCAGCTAGATTTTTTTCACTCTCGGTCCTCGAATTCTGATTTGGCTTCGGTAAGCCATCCCTTTCACTTAAGTAGACTCTTAAGTTTCGGTACACATGCTATGGAACACATTTCATTTAGACCTGGTTCATTACAAGCTTCTAAACGTAACTGCCAGTTGAGTTCACTTCTTTCTAATAATAATTTAACTAAACTATCATCTATGTATTTTTTGTTTTCTGTAACTTGGCTTATGTGGGAAATGATCCTAAATTTAAAATTATGTTCAATGTTGTAATCACAATGTCTAGCTAAAGCATTGTCTATTTTCTACTTTTTGATTGCATATACGTGTTCATAAATCCTGTCTCTCAGATGATGGTCAGTTTTACTGACGTAAAATGCTGGACATTGTTGACATTCGGCCAAATATACAACCGATCTATTATTACAGCTGTATGTTTCCCGAATGTAAAAATTTTCCTTTCTAATAACGAAACATGTCTGACAGCAGATCTTCCGAAAAACGTAAGGATAAAGACAGAGACAGACCGCACAGGTCCAAATCTACCGATGATGCTTCCATTAAGCTAGTCATCAGTTCTCCAGTCCTCAGTGCAGCCCCTGATATCCGCATCTGTGGATTTGCAGGCCGCTACCAAGACCCTTTTGGAGTCCTGAATGCTGCGAGACTCTTCATCGACTAAGGATTCTGTGGATGTCTCTACCTTGAATGGGTCCAGAGTCACTGAGCAGGCACCGGCTTCCGAGGAAGTACTTTGCACTACCAATTCTCTACACAGACCGACTTCTTTTGCATCTACCATTCTTTCGAAAACTACTGAGTTTCTAAAGCCCAGGGTATGAACCACACCCAAGAAACCGATGACCCAATCTCAGACACCTGCTTCCTTGCCTCAGTCTCAGTTGCTTAAAATGGCAGAAGACCTTATAATGCTGATCAGGGGAAGCCAAGCTACTCCTTCCAAAAGAAAGAGGTTTATCCCCAGTAGTTTTATCTGAACAGGAGTCCAAAGACACTGAGGCATCTGAATATGAAGACATGCAACCCCTTTCTGCTTATGAGGATTCTGATACAGAGGAATTCATTCTTTCAGCCTCTTCACCCGAGGACTTTTCCTTTGGGGAAACCCTTCATACTTTAAGGGAGCATTTCTAATGGGAATGTCAGGACTACTGTCAGTCTAAAAAGAGACTCTGGGAATTCTTAGATCTTCCACAGCACAGACCTCTGGCCATTCCTCCTGTCCTGGATGTTGTGAATGATGATTTCATGGAATCTAGTTTGACTCCTGACACCCTCCCTCCTCCTCCCAGAAAACCTGACCGGTATTATAGAGTCCCTGACTCTCACAAATTTCTTTTTTAAAATCCTACTGCTGACCCTGAGGATATTTCTCAAGGGCCCAAAGGAATTAAAATCCCACCCCCCTCAGATAGGGATTCCGAGCATTAGTCAGATGGGGTAAAAAAGTATACACCTCTGCTACTTTTGCCATTAGAGCACTAAATTGTCAGTTCCATGTGCTAATATTTCAGCAACATACCATGGAACTCCTCAAACAAAAAATATATTTTCCTGCTTGTGCAGAAAATAGTTACAAGAGTCCATGCTTTCTGCAAGTCAAGTAACTAAACGCACCTTACAATGTGGTTTTGATGCCCTAAAAGCATCTTGCAGGGCAGCAGTCCTTAGAAGGCATGTTTGGTTTAAGGAACAGCCCTTGCCCGACCATGTCAAATCCAAATTATTGGACACACCTTTGTACAAAAACAACTTATTTAACACCAAGGCAGAGGAGGCTTTAAAAAAGATGGAAGAAAAAGCTAAATCTATGCAGACAGTTAAGGACTTCCTGCAGGTCCAGCCACCCAGGTTCAGTAGGCATTGCCCCTCCTCACACTGGTCCTTTCCTGCCCCCTCCAGGTCAGCTCAGCCCAGACCTCTGGAAAGCAGGCCCCCCCCAGATAGCAGCCTCAGGGAATGCAGAGATTTAAGCAATGGAATTCATCCTCTCCAAAACCAGGGAGTGCTAAGCCCACCCCTTCATGGTAAGAACTCACAGTGACTCTCCACTTCCAGTCCCTCCCTCTGCCCACCTGCACTTGCCCCTAGGAGGAAAAGACTCCTTCCATGGAAGCACCTGGGCCACCATTACCAACGACCGCTGGGACCTCAACATAGTGTCCACCAATCTATCAACCCCAAAAGGGTTCCCAGATCTTCCCCCAAACCAGTGGGTAGAGACCAAAAAGCAAGTCCTTTCCCTGCTCTCTATGAGGGCAATAGAGCACGTTCCTGCAGAACAGATAGGCCAAAGTTTCTACTCCAGACTCTTCCTGGTACCCAGAAAAGAGGGCACCTAGTGTCCCATCCTTGATCTATCCATTCTAAACACCTTTCTGGTGATAAAATTCAAAATGTTCACCCTCCGGCAGCTACTACCTATACTCTCCAAGGATGCTTGGTTAGCCACCCTAGCCCTAAAAGAGACCTACCTACCTACACATCCTAATCAGGGAATCATGTAGAAAATATCTACATTTCAGTGCAGGATCACTGCACTTTCAGTTCTCTGAGCTTCCCTTTGGCTTATCCACTGCTCCCAGAGTTTTCACAAAATGTCTGGCGCCCACTATTGCTTTTAGCAGGCAAAGAAATATTCAAATTTACCCATACTTGGATGACTGTCTAATTCAGGCAGTCAGGAAAAGCTGCTCAAGCGCCTGGTCTTTGTAAAGGACCTACTGACCTCCCTAGGATATACTATCAACGAAAAGAAATCCAAACTAGTACCCACCCAAAAAATTATATTCCTGGGTGCAAGCCTGGACACAGCATCCCAGATTGCATTCCTTACACCAGAAAAGCAAACATACCTGATAGCCTATTTCTCTCAACTAGCCACCAGACCCCAGTTATCCACAAGGAAAATCCTGCAAGCTCTGAGGTTCATCTCTCTTGCATTCTACTCATTCCATATGCCAGACTGCATATGAGGAAACTACAGTGGTACCAAAAAAGCCTTTGGTGTTAACACTCTCAAGACCTGGAAACTCTTATACCAGTGATACCTTGTTTAAGTAAAGATTTTCTTTGGTGGGCAGCAGCATGCTACCACAACAAGAGACTACCCCTCTCACAACCCCACTCCGCCCAGACCCTCACCACAGACACATCAGACTGTGCCTGGGGTGCACACCTGGACGGCAGGTGCATACAGGGCCAATGGAGCCCACATCAAATACATCTGCACATTAACCAAAAAGAGATGTTAGCTGTCTTTCAGACCCCTCCTCTCCCCAGGGGGCTCTACTGATCAAAACAGACAACACCACTGTGATGTGCAGGGAGGGACTCACTCATACCCTCCCTGCAGGCTCGCCATGACCTTTTGGCACACGGCCTCAGCCATGCAACTACACCTGTTAGCACAATTCTTGCTAGGCTCTCTAAACTCTCTGGCAAACAACTTAAGCAGAAAATCTTCAGGACCCACATGAGTGACAGCTGGACCAAAGAACCTTCACCCTTGTAACTCAGAAATGGGGCACCCCGAAGGTCGGCCTCTTTGCTTCCCACTTCAACCATCAGCTCAGCACCAAGAAGCCTTGCTGCAAGACCTGGAAAGTGTATGCTCTATCCTTCCAGTAGGTTAACCTCTCTGTGTATGCATTTCCCCCACTAGCTCTCATTACAAGGGTACTGCTCAAAGTAAGGGAGGAAAAACCGAGAACAATCCTGATTGCCCCAGACTGGCCATGCCAGCACTGGTACACACTGCTGCGCAACCTGTCACCTCTGCCACCATGGCATCTCCCTCAGATCCCAACACTCCTGACCCAAAGGGAAGGAGAATTCATGCATCCCCAATTGCAGACCCTCTGGCTTATTCCCTGACCACTGCACAAGCTGCCAATCCCAGCAAACAGTTTTAGATGTTATATGTGAGGTGCCGGGATGGCACAGCCCTCCCTACCTGTCATTCTGGATTACCTTGCTGATCTACTACACAGGGTTCTGTCCTTTTCTTCTATTAAAATTCATGGTTCAGCTATCTCTGCACATTTCAGCACAGAGCCACCTCTTTTGTCACACCCTCTCATCAAATAGTTCCTAAGAGGGGCTAACAACTTAAGGCCACCCAGAAGAGCACCTGCCCCAGCTTGGGACCTAAATTTTGTGTTGGAAAAGCTCACCCTGCCCCACTTTGAACCAGCAGCTTTAGCAGAGTTAAATTTTCTCTCATGGAAGACAGACTTGCTTCTGACCATCACTTTAGCAAGAAGAGTATCTGAGCTACAAGCACTAATGGCTGTAGAGCCCTTAATCATTTTCCATGCTGACAGGGTCTCCCTCAGGACTAACCCATCCTTCATGCCAAAAGTGGTGTCCAGTGTGGCTCTCAGCCAATCCATTCATTTGCCCACCTTTTTCCCTAACCCACAAAACAAGGGGGAAAGGATACTACACTCTCTAGATGTGCACAGACAGCACAGATTCTATCTAGACAGGACTAAATAATTTAGAAAGATTGATCAATTGTTAGCGTTGCTGCAGGAACAGAGGGCAAAGCTATATCCAAACAATCCATCTCCAAATGGATAGCACACTGCATCCATTTCTGCTACAAGCAACACGGGAAACCTCCCCCTAAGGGGGTCAGAACACATTCTACCAGAACAACCTCCACCTCTGCAGCTTTCCTCAGAGGGGTCCCCACCAGGGACATCCTGGAGGCTGCAACATGGACATCAATTCATGCCTTCAGCAAGCATTACCACCTGCCTATCTTCTCCAAATCAAGGGCAGGATTTGCCACCTCAGTCTTGCAGGGCATCATAGCAAGCCCTCAGTCTTCTTGACTGCCTCCACCCTTTTCTTCAGCTTTGGGAATCAACCCAATGTGATGACTGCAATAGTGAAACACAAAGAACATAGTACAGATGTTCTTCGTGTTTCACTGTTGCAATCATCACACTTGGGTTATCTGCCTGCAGGTAGCCCTCAGTCGGCCCGAATACCAGAGTCTTGGGATTTCTGCATCGGATGCTGTCACCTCTTCCATGACGTCAGGGGTAAAAAAACATGCAGCCGACGCCATTATATCAGCTTTTCTTGCCACGAGGGAGCCCAAAGCAGAAGCAGTTCACAAGCGCCGGTCGGCCGTTACCTGAAATTTTCGTTGTTCGAGTTTCAAACCTGAAGTCTTCTAAAGCTAAGTACCCCGTTGGGGATCCTTTTTTCTTGCTCTAACCAATGTCAGAAAACATTAACACTTGTCTTGCCTGTGGAAAGCAAATACCTCACAGTGATTTTCATTCTTACTGTGTCACCTGTTTAAGCCCAGACCACGACGTTCCTCACTGTCGGTTTTGTGCCTTAGCGCCCAGACTATTTGTCGTCGGGCTATCTTTGTCTCTAAATTCTTTCACTCTTGTTCTCTGTATTGGCTTCAGTAAGCCATCCGACTACCGATCTTCCAAAAAAAATATAAGGATAAAGACAGAGAGAGACCGCATAGGTCCAAAACTGCCGACGAAGCTTCCGTTAAGCTAGTTGCCAGTCTGCCGGTACTCAGTGAGGTGCTTTCGTAGCCACTGATACCCACTTCTACGGATTCACAGGCCTCTGCTGAGATCCATTCGGAGTCTGGTATGCCAGCCTGTGGATGTCTCCACCTTGGATGGGTCTGGAGCCGCTGTGCAGGCACCAGCTTCTGAGGGTCTATTCTGATCTTCCGATGTTCGTATTAAACAGTCTACCTCGTTTCTGACTAAAGCTACAGAGTTTCTCAGGCCCAGAGTTTGCACTACGCCTAGAAAACTGACGACCAAAGTGCATGCTCAATCTCCCATGCTACAGAAACAAATGCTTAGAATGGCTGAAGACCTTATAACTTTAATTAGGGGAAGCTAGCCTTCCCCCTTTATAAGACAAAGGATTGATTTTCCTTCTGATTCTACAGACCATGAGTCCGATGACTCTGATCCCTCTGATTACCAGGAACATTCCCTTATCTACCTATGATGATTCAGATGCAGAGGATTCCATTTCCTCTGCCTCCCCTCCAGAGGACGTTTCTTTTGGTTAAACCTTGCATACCTTAAGAGAGCATTTCCGCTGGGAATGCCAGGACTACCCACAGTCCAAAAAGAGACTCCGTGACTTTTTAGACTTGCCTCAGCACAGGCCTCTGGTTATACCCCCTCTCCTGCATATTGTAGATGTCTTCATGGAATCCAGTCTTACTCCTGATACTTTACCACCAGCTCCTAGAAAGCCTGACAGGTACTATAGAGTACCTGACTCACAAATTTCTCTCTAAGAATCCCACTGCAGATCCAGAGACCATTTCCCAGGGACCTAAAGGTATTAAGGCTACTACAGCCAAAAACCCTAACCCTTCGGACAGGGATTCTAGAGCTTTAGACAAATGGGGTAAGAAGGTGTATACCTCTGCAACTCTTGCCATAAGGGCTTTAAATTGCCAGTTTCACATGTTGAAGTACCAGCAGCATATTATGGAAGTAATTAAACAGAAAATGTTGTTGCTTACAGATTATGCTGAAAATAAAGATTTACAAGAGTTAATGCATTCTGCAAACCAAGTTAGTAAACATACTTTGCAGTGTGGTTTTGATGTCTTAGAAGCATCTTGCAGGGCTGCTGTCACTGGGACTGTACTGAGATGGCATGCTTGGCTGAAGGAACAAATCTTGCCAGACCATGTCGAAGCAAAATTACTAGATGCTCCATTAAACCAGGAAAATTTGGCACAAAAGCAATAGTAGTTCTTAAAAAGATGGAGGAAAAAGCTAAATCTATGCAAACTGTTAAATATTTCTTACAGGTGCAGCCACCTAGATTCAGTAGGCATTGGCCTTCAAAAACTGGTCCTTTCCAGTCCATCCCAGACCTTCTCAGTCCAAACCCAGGGGCAACATACCACCAAGATTACAGTCTCAGGGTATGCAGAGATCTTAGCAATGGAGTGCTCCCACCCCAAAAACAGGGAGTGGTAAGCCACCCCCTTATGGAAAAAGTTCACAATGACTTGTCTATCATCCTTCCCAGCCATGCCCAAGTACTTACACCCCTAGGATGAAATCTCACCCTACATGCAAAAAAACTGTATGTCAATTACCCAGGACTGATGGGTCCTAAATATTGTATCCCAGGGATACAGATTCTACTTCCACTCACTGCCAACCCCAAGTGGGTTGCCTGACCTTCCTCCAAACTAGTGGGCAGAGACTCAAAAGCAAGTACTTTCTCTTCTCAGTATCGGGGCTATTCAACCTGTCCCAATACAGCAAAGGGGACAGGGTTTCTACTCCAGACTATTTGTGGTTCCCAGAAAATAGAGCTTATGGCACCCAATCCTGGATCTGTCTATTCTCAACACCTTTCTGATGGTCCCAAAATTCAAAATGCTTACACTACAGCAGCTGCTTCCTATGCTAACCAAAAACTTCTGGCTAGTTACCCTAGCCTTAAAAGAAGTTTATCTGTACATCCCCATAAGGGAATCTTGCAGAAAATGTCTACATTTCAGGGCAGGCTCTATGCACTATCTGTTCTCTGCACTTCCCTTTGGCTTATCTGCTGCGCCCAGGGTATTCACAAAGTGCCTGGCTCCAGCCATTGCATACTGCAGGCAGAGGACTATTCAAATTTACCCATACTTGGGCGATTGCCTGATTTAGACAGACAGTCAGGAATTGCTACTGCAGCACCTGGCATTCGTAAAGAGACTTCTAACTTCTCTGGGATACACCATCAACGAAAAGAAATCACATCTGGTGCCTAGCCAAAAGATTGTATTCCTGGGAGAAGCTTGAACACAACTTCCCAGATGGCATTCCTCACTCCAGAAAAGCAGGTTCATTTAACAAACTACTTCAAATTCATAGCCACCAAAACCCAGCTATCTGCAAGAAAAATACTGCAAGCCCTAGGGTTCATGGCCTCATGCATTCTTCTAATTCCATATGCAAGACTGCATATGAGGAAACTTCAGTGGTACTTAAAAAGTCTCTGATGTCAACATTCTCAGGACTTGGAAACACTGATTCCTATCATTCCTTGTCTAAGGGCAGAGTTCATTTATTTATTTATTTATTTGCAGTTTGATTACCAGGGAAGTCCACTGGGCCGAATTGACTCATTTTCAGTGGAGGCCCGGGGAGAAAAGCTCCAAGATACATTATACAATTTAGATACAATTGATAGTCAATGTTAAAGATATTATGTAGAACAGTTACTCCTAAATGCATTCAATATCATGCATAGTTAAATTCATTAAGCTTGAAGGTAGGGATCATACAGTTTCATTTGAGGAAAACAGATGTGTTAGGTGTGGAAACAGTTTACATACAAACCTTTTAAGAAAATGTAAATACGCTTTACATACATCAACAGTAGAATGCTATTTAAAATATTTACAAGGTTGGGCTGCGTGAGGGTAGCTGTAGGAGTTGTTGAGAGCTTAGAGAGAAGCTATAGAAATTGTTGAGAGCTTAGATAGGCTCATAGGAAGATAACTATGAGAGTTGTAGAGCCAGTGCAAGAACCCCCTTGGATTAGGTTGGGTGAAGGCAGGTACATTTCCATTTAGTGGACAGGTGTTTGAATAGTTGGGTTTTGAAGTTTTCTGAATTTGGTATGGTTCTTAGTGTGGAGGGAAGGGAATTCCATTTTGCCTAGTGAGAAAGATTGGAGAAGTTGGCCAGCACTGTGTTTAGGTTTATGGATAGTAATTAAGTTCTGATTTTCAGATCTGAGAGCTCTGTTGGATGTATAAGGGGGAAGGATGTTAGAGCGGGACATTTTGTTAGGTGAAATATGAGTCTATGTGCAGTAGTGAGTTGGAAATAGTCTAGGTAGTTTGGGAGCTCAAGCCAGTTCAGGGATTGTAGGGTTAGGCAGTGATGGGTTGTATTTTTAGATTCAGAGGCAAATTTTGGAGATTTTGTTGTAGCAGTTTTCTAGTTTAGAGGTGATAGAGGAGGACAGGTTGGTTAGGAGAGGGGCTCCATATAATAAGGAAGGAAGAAGATAAGTCGAGGCCAGAGTTTGCCTGGTAGAGTTGGAAAGAAAGCAATTATTCCTATACGGCATACCTAGCTTTTGGTGGGTTTTCTTAATATTTTGTTGAATATGAATGTCAGACTTGAGGTGTTCATCTACAGTAATGCCAAGTAATTTGGCAGAGGGGACTACTTCTGTAGGTGAGTTGGTTTGACTATAGATTTTGAAGTTGTTTTTATCATAGGAGAGGGTCTTTGTGGGAGGGCATATTAGAATCTTCAATTTATTTGCATTGAGAGAGAGGTGGTTTTGGCACATTGAGTTTTCAGTTGTTGAGAAGGCAGTTTGGGTTTTAGTCAGCAATTCAGAGAGGTTTGAGGCAGAGCAGACTAAGGTTGAATTGTCTGCATATTGAATGATTTTAGCATCAGGAATAGCAGTGTGAAAGTTATTGATGAATATGTTAAAAAGCATTGGCCCAAGGATGGATCCCTGTGGTATGCCATTTGGGGTAAGTAGGAAAGAAGGGATTGAGTTCTTCCATTTGACTGCCTGTGATCTGTCTGATAGCTGGAGAACCAGGATAAAGCATTATGTGAGAGATTAAGGTTTGAGAGATGACAGAGAAGGTGCTTGTGAGAAACAGTATCAAAGGTTTTAGACAGATCGAGTAAAACAGTAGGAACTAAGTGTCATGAATCTCAGGCTTGATTGACAGTTTCTAGGAAAGAGAGTAGAGGGGTTATTGTGCTATGGCCTGGCAGAAGCCATGCTGGGTAGGGGTGAGAAGATTGTTTTGGGTCAGGAAAGGCATAAGTTGGAGGTGGATGCAATTTTCTAGAATTCTGGAGATTGGTGAGAGCAAAGCGATGGGGTGAAAGTTTGAGATGCTGGTATTTTTGCCTCCTTTATGAAGAGGAAATACTATAAGCTGAGCTCCAGAGTTTGGAGACATATGATTATTTTATGGATCAGTTGATAATGATGCTGATTGGGAGAGGAATGCCATCAACAGCATATTTTAGGAAGGAATAGGGAATATTGCCGGGAGCGTTAGAGCAAGGTTTAAGTTTGGGCAAAAGTTTTTTTTATAAAGTTAGTGGAGATGGGTTTGAGTTCAAACAGATGAGGTGAGTTAGAAGGGGGGAGAGTGTAGAGCAGTTGGGTTATTATTGGGAAATGTCTTGGTGAGGGTGGTAGTAATAGTGTCTATGAAAAATGACGTAAATTCAGAGCCTAGTTCGAGGTCAGATTTACTTGGGTCAGGACAGGGATTATTCTTGGAGCCTGGATTAAGGAGTGAGTTTATTGAGTTCCAGAATTTTGGGTTTTTTTATTGTTATTGGACTGAAGTTTGATATAGTAGGATTTTTTGTCTTTGGTGATTGGTCGTTTTGCACGGTTGCGGAGCTGTTTATATTAGAGAAAGGTATTGGCCAGTTTATTGTTTTGGTAAAGCTTCCATAGTTTGTCTCTGTGGTGCATAATCTGTTTTGTCTCTTTGGATAGCCAAGTAGCAGTTTTAGTTTTTATCCTTTTGTTTCTTAGTGGGGCTAGTGAGTTTAAAATATCAAGGAAGACAGAGTTGAAGTATTCTATAGCCTTGTCAAGAGGAAGGATGTTTAGAATTTGCCAGTTCATTTGTTTGAAAGTATTTGAGAAAGTAGTTGGGTTGAAGCTACTATGGTTATGAGTTTGAATGTGTTGATGCTGGTGTGGGGAGGAACTAGTTGAGTGATTCATGAAGGCTGGGAGGTGGTTGCTAAAGGTATCAGGAATTGTGCCAGAATTGGTTATTTTATTTGGATCTGAGACTAGGATCCAATCTATAGTGGATCCGGGAGGGTTTATTTTGTTAGGTTGAGTGATGGAGAGGATTATTTGAGTGAAGTTATAGAGGTTAATAAATAGGAAGGGAGAGGGGCAATTGATTTTATTCCAGTCAATATTCACATCACCAAGGATATAAGTTTCATAGTTAATTTCAGTAGAGGCCCATAGGAGAATATTTACGAGTGTAGAGATATTGTTACCAGGTGAAATATATAGGGCAATGATGCAGACATTTTTATGTTTATTTAGTTTTAGAATTCCAGCAGTTAGTTCAGCGTTCTGGAACTGAGGAATTAGAATTTGGAGGAGAATTAAGGTAAGAAGGTTGGAGTAGACTAGGTCAGTGCCTCCACCTTTTTTATTTAGTCAGTCATTTCTGAGACAGTGAAATCCTGCGGACAGAATCTCAGAGTCGGAGATAAAGGGCTTGAGTCAAGTTTCAGAGATGGCTAAGATATCTGGTTGGTTATGACTTAACCAAGCTTGAAATTGGTGTACGTTGTTGTTTAGACTTTGTACATTAATTGTAAAAATATTTAGGATGTTGAGATAGGAGGAAGAGGGTAAGGGATGAGTGTTGTTAATAAAGGATGTAGGACCAGGGTTAGGATGGATATCACCAGCTTGAACTAGGTTGTTGAAGGAGATATCCTTTAGCCATATTGGTCTGTCAACCATGAATTTTGGTAGATTGTAGATTGGAGCAGGTGACAGTGTCTTGACTTTAGAGGAGAAGAGTTTAAGGTGGAATAGGTGCAGAGGGTTTGGCTGAATGAGAGAAGATGAGATAGAGTGGAAATGGGAGTAAGAGTGAGGGAGAAGGTGGGTTTGTATGATAGTTGTCTTTGTAGGTAGTATTGGGCAAGCATAGGTGGACTATGAGGTAGCATAGTATAAGGGAAGTAGGAACAGAAAGAGGAGGATGGGGGACTGGAGGGTGTGATAACTTGAGAGCATGTTGGAGCAAAGAGACAGTGGTATGAGTGGTTAGGAAAATAGAGAGGACTATGAAGAAGAAATGGTTTAAAAAGTGATAGAGGTATTCTAGATTTAAGGAAAGAGGAGGGGACTATAATTATTGGGTGGATTACAGATTACAGAGTTTAAGAAGGATAGCTATAGGTGGGGAGGAGTAATGAGGGAGGAGCTGGTATTGGGTAATTAGGATGAGAGGGTGGGGCAAGATAGGAATAAAACTAGGAGTATTGGGGTGGGTGGGAATTGGGGGCAGGGTAGGGCAAACGGAGCAGGAAAGAACACTAGAGGCGAGTATGGCAGAAAAAAGTATTAGCAAAGAGCAGTTTAAAGGCTGTATTTGGAAGGTAGATGCTGCCACCTAATGGTAGAAGGAGATAGCAAACAGCAAGGATAGTTGGACCAGTCTTAGGTTTAAATATATTCTAGGGTAGTGATGACAGGAGGTGGAGAGGGCAAAACTGTCTGCGGTAAGCTGCTAGAACGCACACACGGGAAGGCAGACTAACTCTATAGATGGTGGGCAGAGGCTTGCAACCACAACAAGGGACTTCCTTTCACTCAACCCATCGCCACCCAAACCCTGACAACAGACTATGCATGGGGGGCGCACATGGCAGGCAAATGCATTCAAGGCAAATGGAGCCCAGGACAAATTCACCTGCATATCAATCAAAAAGAAATGTTAGCTGTGTAGAATGCTCTGAAAGTCTTCAAATACCGTATCCTTCCAAGACAGCTCTTGATGAAGACAGACAACACCACAGTTAATGTGGTACATAAACAAGCAGGGGGGAACACATTCCTACCCATTCTGCAGGTTAGCCATGGCCCTGTGGAACATAGCCTTGAGCAACCAAGTGCACCTCAATTCCTGCCAGGCAAACAAAATTCACTGGCAGATGACGTAAGCAGGAATCTACTGGACCCACACGAGTGGAAACTGGAACCCAAACTCATTCAAACTTCTAATCAACAGGTGGGGGACACCAGAGGTGGACCTCTTTGCCTCCCACCAAAACCATCAATTGAGCAAATTTTGCACCAGAAATCCCCACAGCCAAGCATGGCGAGTGGATGCCCTGTCGTTTACATGGGAAAACCTCTCAATTTATGCCTTTCCCCCTCTGCCCCTCCTCTCAAAAGTACTACTCAAGATCAAGCAGGACAGACCAAGGACAATCCTTATTGCACCAGACTGGCCACGCCAGCACTGGTACCCACTCCTATGCAGTCTGACAGCAGTGCTACCCTGGCACCTACATCAGACACCCACCCTGCTGTCCCAGCAGGAGGGACAGATTTTGCACCCTCAGCTGCAAACACTGAACCTTGCAGCCTGGCTTATTCTCTGAACACACCACCAGCAACCCTCAGCAAACAGGTGCTGGACATCATCCTTGAGGCCAGAAGGCCTAGTACTAGGAAATCCTATTCAGAAAAGTGTAAAAGATACTGTTCTTGGAGCCAGTCTCTAGGAAAGGACACAGCTGTGACCTCCTTACCTCAAATCCTAGATTGTCTAGCAGAACTGCTCCACATAGGCCTATCCTTCTCATCAATGAAGATTCATTCCTCTGCCATCTCAGCTCATTACAATACTGAGCCACCTCACTTTTCTCACCCTCTGATCAAACAGTTCCTGAGAGGAGCTAACAATTTAAAACGCCCGAGGAGAGCTCCCACCCCTGCCCTGAGACCTTAACTTTGTACTAGAGAAGCTCACGCCTCCGCCCTTTTGAACCTGCTGCTACAGCAGAGTTAAAATTCCTTTCTTGGAAAACAGCCTTACTTCCAGACATCACTTCAGCAAGAAGAGTGTCTGAGCTACAAGCACTAATGGCGGTGGAACCCTTCATTATTTTCCATGCTGACAGGGTCGCCCTCAGGACTAACCCATCATTTATGCCCAAAGTGGTATCCAGTGTGGCTTTAAACCAATCCATCCATTTACCAACCTTTTTCCCTAATCCTCAGAACAAAGGGGAGAGGATCCTGCACTCAGATGTGCACAGACATCTCAGGTTCTACCTTGACAGGACTAAGCCTTTCAGAAAATCTGACAAGCTGCTAGTCGGCTTTGCTACTGGGGCAGAGGGTAAGGCCATTTCAAAGCAAACCATTTCCAAATGGATAGCACACTGCATCCATTTCTGCTACAAACACCATGGAAAACCTACCCCACAGGGGATCAGAACTCATTCCACTAGGGCTACCTCAACTTCTACAGCATTTCTCAGGGGAGTCTCCACCAGTGACATCCTGGAAGCTGCAACCTGGAGTTCTGTACACACCTTCACCAAGCATTACCACTTACCTATCCTTTCTAAATCCAGAGCTGAATTTGTCACAGCAGTCTTACAAAGCCTGCTAGCCAGCCCTAATACTTCTTGAGTGCCTCCACCCTTACTCAGCTTTGGGAATCAACCCAAGTGTGATGACTGCAACAGTGAAACATGAAGAACATAGGTACAGTTGTGTACACTTACCATAAATGTAGATGTTCAAGTGTATTCACTGGTTACCCTCCCTCCAGCCCCTTGACTTTTCTAGACTTTCTACCTATCCTCTCTTTGGCCATATCTTATGGCTATGGTATTTACTTTTTACTGGAGGTGTTCCACACCATGTAATTGCTTCCTATTTTGGGGCTCCTGACATCTTGGGCAAGAAAAACTGATGTAATGGTGTCGGCTGCATGTTTTATACCCCTGACAACCTGACGTCATGGAAGAGGCAACAGCATCTCACGCAGAAATCCCAAGACTCTGGTATTCGGGCTGACTGAAGGCTACCTGCAGGCAGATAACCCAAGTGTGATGACTGCACAGTGAATGCACTCGAACATCTGCATTTATGGTAAGTATACACAACTGTACTTTGTGTACACTTACCATAAATGTAGATGTTCGACTGAGTTCACTGTTGCAGTCCTGGTTTCCCTTCCTCCATCCCCCTTGTCTCTCTCTTTCTCTGTCTCTCTCCTTACAAGGAATTTTTGGTGTTTACTTTCTGCTGGTGGTGGTCTTCCACCATAACCTAGCTTCCTCTTGGGGGCTCCTGACAAGGCAAGAAAAACTGATGTAATGCCGTCATCTGCCTTATTTTATACTACTGATGACCTGACATCAGTCCTGGAGCAATGGCAACCGACGCAGAAATACTAAGCCTCTGGTATTTGGGCCAACTGAGGGCTACCCTGGCAGGGATAACCCAGATGTGATGACTGCAACAGTGAATACACTCGAACATCTACATTTATGGTAAGTGTACACAACTGTACTTTGTTTCCTCCCATCCCAGAGCACTAGGGAAAGCTATGTCTGAGCAAACCATTGCCTCATGGATCCCCCCAATTCCATCTCCTTCCCACCATGGAAAAACCTTGCAAAGCAGTATCAACCACATTCCACCAGAGCAGCTGCCTCTTCTTCTGCCTTTTTCAAAGGCATTGATTCCCATTCTATTTTAGAGGCAGCCACTTGAACCTCACTGCACACCTTCACCAAACACTACAAGCTGGACATGGCATCCCGTGCTAGAGCCGGTTTTGCCAGAAGTATCCTACAGGGTCTCCTGGACCACGGAAACCCTTCCTCCTCCTAGGATCATACTTAAAGCTCTGGTACTCTCCCTACTGTTATGAATACCGCAACATCAGAATAGAAGGACATAGAATAGTTGTGTAAGACCTTACCATAACTGTAGATGTCCTACTGTTCTATGTTGCAGTATTCAGTCCCACCCTCCTACCCCCTCTTTCTTGCTTCTGCTATAGCAGGTATTTTATGAACACTTGTGGCCATCTTCTTCCCCAAGTCTCTACCTACATAGCCTTATTACTGTCCTGGCTCTAGCAGGCATACAAGTCTAAGGGTCTCAGTTAGGACCCTCTTGAAAAACCTCAGGGGCACTAGTATATGCAGTAGAAACTATTCTGAGGAGAGTATGTGCAGATGTCACCTTTATACCTAACGCCGGCTTATGGCCCTCATAGCAGAGGTCACATGTACCCTCCAAGACAAAGACTTTGGTTATACTGGCTGGACGGTGGCGCTGCAGGCAGCTACTCCCCACTGTTGTAAATACTGCAACATAGAAGAGAAGGACATCTATGTTTATGGTAAGGTGTTACACAACTATTCTTTCCATCTTGTCACTGGCTATGTGTTTGATGCATAATGCAGTGAATGGGGCAGCTAGAGAGGTAGGCTCTGGCTTAACACTCAGGAGACTAGCTTAACTGCACCTTATAGATTTCACATGCCACTTTTGGCAGAAGATGAAGAAATAGTTGATTCAACATTCTCACAGCTGTTGGGGTGAAGTTTTTGGCTTCTCAGAGGTCCTTTCAAAGGAATCAAGAAAGGAGACAAAAACTTGTGGTTTCACAAAGCCTAACAGCCCCAGGACAGGCAGCAGTTTGACAGCAGTTCTCATGGTAGAAAGGACTTCCCTTCCAGCCACCACTCTAGAAGCAGAGGTGGCCCCAACCATCAGTGCTTTAGAGGATCCTTCAAAGGGTCCTGCCAGCTCTGATAAGTTGCCTGACTGTACTGCTGTGGAGGCTTTTGGAGGATACCTCTCCCTCCATCTGCCAGCATGGTTAGCCATCACTATGGACAATTTGATAAGGGAAGTTATTTCCAGAGGTTACTCTGTTCCCTTTTTTGGAAATGCCCAAAAGTATACCTTCTCATCCCCTGACAGTTTCACACCCAGCAGAGGAGGGCAGCTTTGAAGGAAATCAAAGTTCATCTATAAAAAAGAGCTATCCAAGAAGATCCACCAGACCAGAGAGGGTCTGGCTTTTGCTCCAGGTTCTCCTTACTACCCCAAAAGACAGAGGGCATCAGGCCCTCATACCCATTTTCTATCTAAGTTGACTAAACCAGTTTGTGAAATAGGATTCATTCTGAATGGTCTTGGTGAGTCCATACTTCCTTGCCTGTAGCCAAGAGACTGTGTGTGCTGTTTTGATCTGCAAGATGCACACCTACTCAACAAAAGAGCCAAGTCACTGAGGACATAAGTGCAATTCCAGATAGGAGCCAAACTATATCCATTTAGAGCCCTTGCGATTGTACTTGCAACAACCCCCCAAGGGTGTTTCCTAAATGCAAGACTTCTGTCGTCAGTCATATCCAACTTCTCAGTATGGATTTTTCAGTTTCTAGACAACTGACTCTTAGCAGACCCTACTGCGGAGAAGTTCCTATTGGCAATACAGTAGTTCCTCTGAATCTGTTTGTCTCTGGGGATCATGGTCAGTATGGCCAAATTCCAGGTAGATCCATCACTAATTCTTACTCTGTTAGGTGCTAGCTAAACTCCCTCAACCAGAAAGTAAAGCTGCAGCCATACAGGATTTCTTCGATAGTAAACTTAATATAGAGCCCAATACCTTCAGTATCTGCTGTTCTCAAGGTGTGAGATGTAATGGCCTCTTCAATCCAGATGGTTCTTTATGCTTGACTGAACATGAAAATTTTACAGTGGATGCTCAAAAATCCATGGGATCAGGCCAGTGACACACATTGTAAAACTTTTATAGCCTGCATCATGTGTTTGTTATGATGAACAAAGCGATGTAATCCGTCTGTCTCACCCCATTTGTTCAACCACTACCTTTTGCCACAGTGACCACAGATGCATTTATCCTGAGGTGGGGAGGATATAATTTAAGCATGAATGTTCAGGGTGTGTGAACTGCACAAGAGGCTAAACTGTACATCAGCATTCTTGAGTCGTCCCAGTGTTGCTGGCATTTCAGGACGAGCTCCCTCAGGGTGCTGTATCCATGCTCTCAGACAGTGTCGAAGTGGTATGGCACATAAACAAGCAATGTGCAATCTTCCTATCCCTGTGTAGAGAAGCTATGATATGAGGGTTTGGGAATGGGACATACTGTTGTTTTTTGTAGTAGTGCACATACAAGGGACATCTAATATGATAGTAGATAGGTTGAACAGACAGATGTTGCACATGAATGGTCTCTCAACATGAATATTGTTTACAGTGTATTTTGGAAATTTGAAAAAGCATGTTGCTATCTTTTTACTTTGCCATCCAACACCAGATGCTAAAATGTTTTCAAAATGTTTCCTCTAAAGGCAGTCTCTAAGAGACTGATTATGCCATGATTGGCCCTCAGGACTCCTGTTTGAACCCCCCCCCATTTCCTTTGATAATCAGGGACTTCTAGAATGCCAAAGCATGCTTAGCAAAGGTTCTTTTCATAGCTCCATTCCATCACCTGCCAGATGTGGTTCTCCTTGCTGTGATAGCATCTCGAGAAAGTCCCTTCTTGTTCAGCATCCTTATCTGCTTTCACATTCATATTGGATGCCTGCACTTCTGTTCTTAGTTCTTCTCTGTCCACTAGGTCTAATCCGTACATGCTCAGTTGGAATATTGTTAAGCTCATGTCTCTGTAGTGCAGTTGCTTTTCTTTCAGTAGTATTTCATATGTATAATAGACCTCCTTAGATTAGTAGGTTATCCTTAGACAGCCTCCTTGGATTAGTCACATTGTATGATTTTTTTCAGTCTACAACGAAATGGTTTCAGAATTTCCTTGAACCATTCTTTCTATGTACTGCTACTATTTTTTCTCGCAGAGTAGAAGTAGACATTCATTCCCAGGATGATCCCAGGCAAAACAGGTGCTACCTCAGATTGGGTGAGCAACTTTTGGAGAATGGAACCAGTTTGTTATCTTTTTATACTCAAAGTGGAATAATTTGTGAATGGCAAGCAGACCCTTTCAGAATGGATTGCTAGTTGTATTGTCTTTTGGTATCAAATCGCTAACTGCCTATTAGAAATGCAAAATTTAAAGCTTGCTCTTCTAAAATAGTGTCTGCATGTAATATTTATTTCAAAAATGTGCATTACAGAAATATATGTAGCCACTTGCTCTTTGGTGTAAACCTTCACTGAACAATAATGACAAGTTTGGGTTTCAGATTTCGTTTGGGACAACAGTGCTGCAGAGCTCAGTTTTCTGAGCTGTTTACATTAACAGTCCGCTGGTTTGTTCACACCAACCAGATGCATTCTTGATGCGTCAGTTGAGCCTGAACAATACCCTTCTTGATTGGTCTGAATTATGTTCTCTCCATTTCCTTATATTTGAGCATGTCTGTAACAGCCTCAGCCTCTTTGCCCTTATTAACTAGTATATTACTTGGTTAGTGATGTAGGTGTCATATCTTCATAGTTATTTCTTATTTGCTAGAGATTGCTTTCTTATGGCATGGGAGTAAACTTGCATGCTTTAGGCACATGCGCAATTGTTGTAGCATGCACATTGTCATGGTGTGCATCAGTATTCCCATAGGCATCCCCATTATTGTATGTCAAGATTTTTTTTTCTTTTGCTTATTTTCTACTGACTCTTATCTGGTCATCAACCCCCATGTTGTTTTGGCTTATTTGTTTCCCGTTACTTACCTGGTTTGTAAGACCTCACCCACTGAGGGTGATGTTCTTGGGATGAACACCTTCTCAATATCTTTTTCGGAGAAATCATGCTCCACTGGGCCAGTCATCCACAACAGGCTGAGTTTATTTCCTTAGTCTCCCCTTCTCCACCTGACAGCTGATGTGCATTGAGTGCTAAAGCTTGCGCCTCCTACACCACCAACAGTGCACCTGCATGTTCTGTGTGGTGAGGGCTGCTGTTCAAGCTTAATTTGTGTAAGCCAAACACACATTTGTATTCTACATGCTGCACTGAATACCCCCTCTTTCACTAGAAGGTGCTGACATTGCAGTGGATTGGACTGCTTTACTGTCACAGGATAGCTAAACTGTCATTGAGTGCTTATTCCAATCTCTTTTGCTGGCTTCTCCAACTTGAGACACTTTTCAATCCCAGATCATTTGGGTTACATTCATACCTTTATCTCTCTACATCATAAAGCTGGCTAGTCCTGATTTTTGCCATGTGGTGATTGGTTGGGATCATCTTCTCCAGCAAAGAACCATCAAGGAGGGTCCTCATAAAAAAGTGATGCATCTCTCACTTCTAGTGAACTGTCCTTTGAACTTCTCTTTGATAGAATTATATATTTTGTGGCTTTTGCTCAACTTGTTTGTTTTATTTCAGTTTGTTAACCAGGTAAGTGAATTGACTGGCAAATCTGCTTCAGCCTTGACCAAGGTACAGTGGTGCATTACTGGTATTGTAGGTGTACATAGATCAAGCACCATAAATAAAACTACATGTGTTAAAGCTTATACAAGCATTTCAGATGCACAGGCTTAATAATACATTTGTTAAACATTTACTGTATATGCAAACATGTGGGTACTTAATTGCAATATGTACACTTAATATTGATAGTCGCTAGCATACAATTCATTGGACATGTAGGCATGAGTCCTTTAAATAAGGTGTTAAGTTAGCCCTTACCTCAACAGCATGAACATTTGATGTTGATGAAGAGGCGTTCTTTTAATTTATTTTTGAATAAATCCAATGGTTTTGTTGTCTAACTTCTATTGGCAACTGATTCCAGCCAGCTTGACATAGCTTACAAAACCTTTTTCACTTGTGATAGTTTTGAAATGTGATCTTATGAGAGTCGGGGCTTCTTCTTATGTACCTTCCAGTGTGTAGTTTGTGGTTTTATTTGTAATCTTACTTTAAGGGGAGGCAGTGGTTTATTTATAGAAGTGTATAAATTTGATTCAAGGAGGAAGTTTGCTCTTTCAGTCACTGCCAGCCAGTTAATGCACTGCAGCGGCTGGTAGTGATGTGTCTGTAATTCAGCAAGTAGTATAGTTCTTCTGATTTTATTAATGGTAGTTTATATTGTGTGTGTGTTTGAAGATGAGTGTAGAGTTAAGAGAGTGGGTCCATAGCCCGACTTTGGGATTAGCACATTTTTTGGCTATAGTCATACCAGAGATGGTAGATGTTAAAGCATAGTTTTATTTGCTTCGGAATCTAATTAATGATGATGTCTGCATGCTTTATTAGTGACAGCATAGGGTCTAAGGTTATTCCTAACTGTCTTTGCTCTGTAACTGGCAGGAGTTGGTTTCCTTTAGTGTCTTTAATTGTAATCTGGGGAGGGGGGTTGGAAGTTTTTATGTGCCAAAAAGCATAATGTTTGCCTTTTTGCAGTTGAGTAGGGGCATATTTGTATTAGTCCAGTGACATGGTTCAGTAAAGCTGGATTGTAGCAGTAAGAGGGCATAGCATACATAATTAAGTTGAGATGTTGAAATGGGAAAGGTCAGTGGTTACATCATTAATGAATAGAGAGCACACTTGAGAACATAGATCAGAACCTTGTGGCATTCCTGTATTAATGGAACATTGTGTGAATAGACAGTTTCCTCTAATTACCTGAAAATGTCTGTTCTGGATTTAGCTCTCAAGCCATTGTTGCGGAAATGGGCCTGTGTGGTCCAGTTTATTTATGTGGTTATCAGAATGGAATGCCAAGGTCCCATCTGTCTAAGTTGGTGGTAACAGAGGTGTGTGTAAAAGACTTGAGTGATCCTTAGCAAAAGGAGTGGTGTGTCTTTATTATTCACCATATAATATGTTTCCATAGAAGGCGAATGTACACACACAATAAATAGTAGTTCACATCCCATACTTAGTTAAATCCTGAAAATTTCCTTTTTAACTGTTGACTAGAGTATTTATCCATTCTTTGTTGTAACAACTATGTTCTTCCTAACTGAATTTTTCAAAACACAAACAAAAAGTTGCTTCCTGCCATTCACACTGTTCTTGTTTCTCTTATTACCTATATGACATGATTTCTTGTATTAAATCAGTGAAATTTGTCTCCTTTATTTCTTAATTTAAACTCTTGTTTACTTAACCCACTTAATCCTTTTATCCTGAAAATGTGTTCCCAAGACTCTTTTACACAAACTGTCCTTAAACATTTTTTTACCTCATTTGTCCCTTAAGTAGTAGTCCTCTGTGAGCTTACCTGTGTGTAAAAATCATTGCACTTTACTTGTCCCTTAAGGGAAATTCTTTTGCAAGACGTTTTGGGTCTGCTTCTTCTAGACTCCTAGCCCTACAAATGAAATAATTTTAAAACAGTTGTAGCTGTGGTGATGAGGAATTGCCAACTATGCCAGAGAGAAGTAGGGCAGTGGATGTGTACCTTATGCCAGCATAGCTAGCTGGAGTTTTGTAAAAAAAATGATATGTCATTTGTATATTTTATTTTTTTATTTTACATTTGTTAACCGGGAAAGTCCGACTGGATACATATCCATTTTCAGCGGAGGCCCGGGGAGAAAAGCTCCAAGTAACAGATAAACATTTAAAATGCAGGTTACAGTGATATTTAGCAATTTAACAAATATCAAAAACAAAATAGGTTACATATTTAAGAAAAAGTTCAAAGTAAGGTAACATTTAGATATGAGAAAGACAACAACAAAGAGGGAGACGGAAAGAAATATAAAGGGAAAAATAAACGTATAAGAGTAGTGTGGGTATAGGAAAAGGATGATCATTAAGAAAGAAAGGAAGAATTAAATAATAGAAGGGTACATTAGGTAGGAAGCAGCAGAGGCTGAAAAAAAGGTTATAGTCCTGATAATGGAAGCTAGAGAGATATAAAGGGGTAAAAGAATTTAATTGAAGGAGGGTAAGGAGAGAATAAAGGGGAATTACATTTGAGAGCTAAGGTGGATTAATAGATTCTTTGAGTAAAGTTGGGTTTGATAGGGACTAGAGAGTGAGACAAACTTTTTGTCATAACTCAGTCTGAATATTGTGTGGGTTAGTCAGGGTTTAGACATGGACATAGCCAGTCATTGTGCATGTGTGTCTTTAGACATATTTTGAAATGAGGCAAGGAGCAATTGGTGGTTAGTTCAGCAGGAAGGGAGTTCCATTTTTTTTCCAGCAGAGTTGGGGAATAGTGAATCTCCGGCTGAGTTGTTGGCTTTGGTCGTTTGTACTAGCATTCTGCTGGATGATCAGAAGGATGCTAGGTTGCAATATGGGGTAATAATAATAGCTAGACTGGGGGTGTGGGTAGGTTGGTGGAGGATTTTATTAATTTCTATGAGTTGGTTATAGTATATTTGGTTGGGTAGTTCTAGCCAGCCTAATTTGTGAAGATTATGACAGTAGTGGGTTCTGTATGCTAAGCCTGTGGCGAATCTTTCTATATTGTTGTAGCAGCTAGTGATTTTGTTGAGATTTGATTTGGATAGATTAGTGAGGATGGGTGAGGCATAGAGAAGGGATAACAGAAGATGTGTGCGAGCTATGGCTGTTCTGGCAGTCGGGGGTTAGAAATTTCTTAATCCTATACATGGAGCCTATTTTTTTGTTTACTGTTTTAATGGTTTTGTCCATATGGGCATTGAAGTTTAGATTGTTATCAATGATTATTCCTAGCAGTTTAGTGCATGGAATATATATCAAACTGATTTGTTACTGATGCTTGTGCTGAAAATGTATCTGTAAAGTTGCTTGTGTTAAAAATGTACCAACAGTGGGTCAAGCTATACAGAAAAGAAATACACCTGTATGTTAGACTGTATTGTAACTGTTGAAATGAACGTATTGTAACAGAGGATACGGGAAGAGAAGAGATTAATCTCAGTCCAACTAACTTTGAAAAATAGTCTGAAGTTAAATTACCTGGTTTAGGCCATAAAGATTGTATCTTACAGTTCTGATTGCAGCCAGAGACTAAATGTCTGTGAAAACCAAGACTAGGAATCCTAATGTATTGTCCTTGGGGTGAACTAATTGCTACCCTGGAAGGGTGGAAGTTTTGAAATGGTTTTATAGCTTCCAGATGCTATAACACATCTCAGCAAAGCTCTTGTCTGTGTGCTAGATTCTGGTTCAATTTCTAGTAAAAGGGGGGATAGTGTAAGAATCAGAAGTCAGATGGCCAGATGTATGTGATATCATTCTGTAATCCAGCATTGAAATGATGTTTTAATACTAGTTGAAACAAAAATCTCAGGGCAGTCTGTTTTTGAAATCTGACAAGGAAGACCACTCACCCTCTTCATATTGCCTTTCTGTAGTAAGTAAACTGGGGAACAGTAGTTCTTTAGATCAGTCAAGAAAATATAGTGAGATTAGTGAAGTATTGTTTTTCTGTAGCTGTGTGAAGCTTTTCATCAATGTTATTTTTAATATTTCCTGAGATTGAAACTCTGCTGTTTACTGTAAATAGACATTTCGTATTTTCTTCTTTTATTATTAAATATATTTAAACTTTTCATTGTGGCTGCTCTTTTAGAGAATATTTTATCTTTTAAGAATAGTTGTATTTATTTGGCAACACTGTGAGTGCTCCTGAAAGTCTTGCTGCATTGGCCAGACACTACCATTTGTATTAATATTAAGTTTACTCAGTGTAATTGGGTACCCTTATAAGAGCCTTAGAGTAGCTGGCTTTTGAGAGTTCTGGTGGCAGTACCTACCTTGCAGTCTGGGCAGAGGGAGCATAACTAGTAAATCTGTGTCAGCCTTTCCCGTGTGTGTGTGTGTGTGTGTGTGTGTGTGTGTGTGTGTGTGTGTGTGTGTCAGCTACTTAGTGCAAGGACACAGAGCACTGGTTTCACAGAGAGGACGGTGGAGGACTTGACTTGGAACACTCAGCTGAGGCCTCACCTCTACAGCTGTGTCAGTGGGGAGTCTTATTTGGGGGCCTGGAGTGGGGGGGGCAGCTCCAAGACTTTGTTCCCTCTGTGCTCTTAAGGAAAATTGTGCTTGGTCAGAGAACTGCATCTCAAAGTACTGTGTGTATCTATCTTTGCTCCAAGTGAACGTCCCTCACAGCTGTCCGTGGTGAGGATTGAGACTGCTTGATCATTGGCCCAGAGGAGGGATGTCATAGTAGCATAAACTTAAAAAAAGCTTTCAATGTTCACATGATGTATCTTCTATGTGTTCATCATTCTTACTGTTACAGTACCTTGTAGCTTGTTTGGGTTACATCCTGCCCAGGATGTAATGGCCAGACAGTCTTCAAATGTCTCTGGCTCCTCTAAACATGCGATCCTGGGTGTTTTATAATGAGATCCACAAGGAGAATACAGCTACCTAATTTTAATTTTTCTTCAGTACTTTCTTGTCATCATAAAAACACCACTTCTGGGCTTTGTAGGATCGAGGGTCAGCTCTGATCATCAATTTATGTCAGATAAGTCACCTTTTGGAAGCCCTTCCACTCAGAAATAATATATTTGTTTTCTATTTTTTTACATGAATTGGGACTGGATATCTCTAAGAATACCAGCAGTTTGCTGTGTTGGCATTTTATCCATCACCATCAGAGGTGCAGTCAAGCTTGTATACACAATTCAAGAAGTCCACCAATCTAGGTTAATGCCAGTAAAATGACTGAAACACATCCAATGTTTGTCATTTTTACTGGTATTAACCTAGAACGGTGGATTGATGGACTGTTTGAATTGAGTATACGGCTTGACTGCACCTCACCATCAGATGTGCAGTCAAGCTTGTATACACAATTCAAGAAGTCCACCAATCTGGGTTAATGCCAGTAAAATAACTGAAACACATCCAATGTTTGTCATTTTTACTGGTATTAACCTAGAACGGTGGATGGATGGACTGTTTGAATTGAGTATACGGCTTGACTGCACCTCTGGCGGTGTTGGATATTCAGTCTCTTAGTTGGCACCGAGGTGCTGTCTTCACTGTTTCCAGTTTCTTCTGTTTGTATGTTGACATTTTAGCTGAAACATCAGATCAGGCAAGTTATTTTTAGTAGCTGTGGCTAACTAACTTAATCTGGGGTACATTTTATGAAGAAAATGTGCTGCATTTGTACTTTTTATGATTGAAATAAAGGAATGATATGTTTAATTGAATTGTAAGTGTATTTCATGCTTTTGTGTACTTCTTAACAATTTACCTTCATTTTTACTTTATTCAGTGATACGTTCTCCGAAAAGGGACTCCTAAATTGAGGGTGACTAAAGTATACAGCTTGTACATTTACTTTCATGATATTTGGAGGACTGTGTAGAGAAGTGTAAGTGTATGCAATGATTGTGATCACTAGAGTGACAACTTGCATTCCGACTAAATTGTTCCAGCAGAGCACATCAACAAACAAGCTTCTCCCGTGGCAGGTTCATGGATACCCTTTGCAGGCTGTGGTTCCTCTTCCTGCTGTACCTAAAAAGAAAAATCAAATTAAAGAACTCTTTCTTGTACTGTATGCTCAGTCTACACCACAGCTTGTTCTCAGACCACTTACTGGTTTCCCAGGGTCCCCTTCTGTAGTCCCTTTCACCAAGAAGGACCAGAGGTTAGCCACGTTTTCTGCATATGTTCCAGTGTCCATACCAGACATGAGTGAACCATCATCTTTGAATATGGGAGTTTTTTTGGGAGGTTCTTGTTTCCCTGGGTTGAAGTGCCATTCTTCAGCCAGTCTCCTTCTAGAGGTGCTCCTAGTAAATATGCTGTAAAATGTCATGGGTGAAAGCGTTGGTAAATGGATGGATGGGAGAAAAGATAATTAGGAAAGGAGTTAAACAAGAATGTCCATTAAAAATATGCCTGTACTGGTAATGAATGCAGTAATTCAACTGTTACAAAAGAACCAAAATGGGAGCTGGGAAATTAATTTTAATACCCATATATCTTTCATATGCAGATAATTTATGATTGTGGCTAAAAATGAGATATAGATAATGAAAGTGGTGGAATTAAAGAAAATTAGGTGACAGTTAAGGCAAAAAGCAAAAGAATTAAAAAAAAAACTAGGTTACAGTTAAATGAGGAAAAAAAAACAAAAGGTTTGGTGAAACAAAAAAGTAAGTGCACTGTATTGTACTATAAAAGAAATTAGTGTATTAATGAGTGAAATTTGGAGAGTGTGAGAATGTAATAAAACAGTGGAAATGTTGGAAGAAATAAGAAAACATGCTATTGTGGAAAAGTTTTAATCTGTCATTTAACAAAAAGTGTATGTGTTAAGTATGTACATGTTGGCAAAACTAGCATATTTAGGGGGTATAAGTTTTCCATCTAAAATGGAGAAAAATGTTAAAAATATTTTTTAATTGCATTTGGAGATCAAGACTAAACAGTGGAAAGAGGAGAGAGTTATATAATAAAATAGGAGGAGATCTGAATCTAAAAATCTTGTAGTGTACTTGGCATCTTTGTATTTTTTCCTGGGTAATACAGAAGGTGAGAGTGCGTGCAGATGATGGTGAAAATGTAATGTATGAAGAAGTACTGAAATATGAAAGAAGGAAAAGAAGTGACAAAAAAGATAATAAAGAATATCAGAATAAAATCATGGAAGATGAAAATTAATGAGGTGATGAAAATTGGAAAGTATGGTAGAACGATAATATGGAGACTTTTTATATGGAATACCATTGGAAAGAATTTAAAGATGTGAAAATTGCTGCAAAGCAGCAGGGGATTTCTTGTGGAGAATTTTGTTGGGTGTGTTACCAGTTAAAAGTAATATGAAATGTAAGGTACTGGAAAAAAGAAAATGAGTGCGTCATGAATAAGAAAAAACAAAACATTGTTTTTTTTAAAACCATGAGCAATTCTGGAGATGTTTTAAAAATTAATGTTATGGGGAAGGATTTAAAATGTAATAGTGGGTAGGCTATTGCATGGAACGTATGAGGAAGAAAAAATGAGAAATTGAAAAATGAGACAGAATATTGTTTGCAGCAATTCGAAAAGAAGATGTGAATGATTATTGTATAATAAAATAGAGATGATAAAATGTGCTAGATGAAACTAAAAGATGGTTGTGGAAGAAGGGAGGATAGATGAAGTAAAAAAATAGTTAATTTAGAAAAAATATTTGTGTTTTACCTTGAAATTATGAAAATGGAAATTTTTTCTATGTAGATATGCTACGATTTAGAAAATAAATGGAAATAAATGACTAGATATATGTTATGAATATGTAAATCTAAAGAAGTGTTAATAATGAAAGATTTAAATAAAGCAATACCTACTCATTTTTATTAATGCCATATTTTGCATCCGCCTGAGCTCCACCAACTAAGGCAGATGGGGAGTTAGTTTAACATGTCTGTCAACAAAAACAGGTGACAACATTAAGAAACCAAAATTAGCTAATAGCTATGTCTTCTGTGTCACACCTTATTAGTAATGAAAATGGTGGCAGTATATGTAACTGTAGAAGGTGACTGGACATTTGGCTAATCCAAGATTTATACAGCATGTGCATGAGGAGCAGGATGCTGTTTGCAGACTAGATTGCTTCTGGTGATCTCTGTTCCTTGGTTGCAGCTGTCGGCATAGTCACTAGAGAAGTTAAGGCATTTAAGCTAAGACCATTTAAAGTGCATTACCAACGTGTAAAAGTGGCTAGTTTTGAACAGTTGTATCTGAAGCAGTGAAGTGAGAAGCATAACTTTCCTTTCAGCCCTAATTTGAGGTCAGGTAGTTATCGAGAGCATACATGCTGTATATGGTATTTAGTTTTTTTGTGAAAATTAAAGTAATTTTTTTCTGTCAGTTGTTAGGTGTTTTAGACAGAAGTCATAGGAAGTACAAGGTAACTGATTCTCAAGACCATTTACACTTGCCAGTACCCTTGGACCATATTTCCTTTTTCAAGGAGGGCTAGCCCAGTCAAGCTGGGGTGAATTTGTGACTATCAATCCAATCATCCAGTTCCCGTTCAGAGTAAGGTACTACATCACACTGCTTAATTTGCTGTAGGAGTCTGCTCCAGAGGTGGGGAAACTGTTGTGTAATGAACCTGTTTCTCTTCAGTGTGTAATTTATTGCTGATGACAATTTAGATCCCTGGTTCTGGTATTTGAGGGACTATTTGATATGTGGAGATGCAAGAGATCCAGGACTACTGGGTCTCTGTAATAGCACAGAAGGCAAGGCCTAGATCTTACCTCCCCAGAAGTCTATAAAATACAGAATTAAGGAGACTGTGTTTTCAATCTTTTTTGTTCAGTGTTTTTAAGCCAGTGATGGCTTAGTTAGAAACCCCTGGGATCTTTGTAGTTTGATATGTCTCATGAAGTACATCTCAGAAGGGGCATTGTATTCAATAATTGCCAAAATCATATAAGAACGTTGACCTCTTTAGATCTGGATGACGTCATTTGGCAGTCAACTATGCTAAGTAGGACGACTTTCTGACTACGGTTACATGATGATCAAAGGAGAAGTAATTATCAGAAGTTCCAAAGTCTTTAATAATAATCTCATTTTGAATCGAGGTGTTGTCTGTATAGTATGCTGGGAGGAGGGGTTGTTTACCAAATTTGAAAATTCTGCACTTTTTAACATTTAACGTAAGCCCATTTTAGTGCACCAGGTGTTTATAAGTGTAAGTCCTTGCTGAATGGATTTGACAGAGGGGGACTTGACAGTGGCTCCCAGTTTGCAATCATCTGCAAACATTGGTAGTCAGAGGTCTTGGTTCATAATCCAGAGATCAAAAAAGTAAATGATGAACAAAAGAGGTCGCAGCTCTGGGAGCTGTGAGGTGCACCACAAGTCACCTTCATACTTTCTTGTAAGGCACCCATACCATGTGGGTTCTGTCTTTCAGCCAGTTTGCTGTCCATCTTATTACATAGGGATCTGTTTGTAATGCATTAAGCTTTCTAACTATGCTAACATGGAGGATGATGTCAAACACCTTGGCCAGCTCAAGGTATGCTGCGTGGACAGCATGACCACAGTCAACGGCCTGTGTTGCACTTTTGAAGAAGGTGACTAGATTAATTGGACCATATCTATCCTTGACAAAGCCAAACTGCTGTGGGTTTAGCCTGATGAGATTTTTAATATTGTAGGTTATTGGGTGTAATTTGTTCCATGCCTTTGCAAATAATACTTAGCAGATTGATGGGTCTATAATTCCCATGGTAAGTGGTGGGGCACCCTTGTGGAGTGGCACCACTACTTGTATGCCAGACCTCAGGAACACAGCCAGTTGCTAAACTTGGGTTAAATAGTTTGAGTGGCTCTGCCAGTGCTTATTTAATTCTGTTTATTAAACAAATATATTGTCAGTTCCCATTGAGGAAGTATTTGTAGTCTTGGAGACCACGTTCAATACCCTTTTTTTTTTTGTTTTTTTTTTTTTGATTATGGGGAGTCTGACAGATTCAAGGATAAGTATGTAAGTATGTTTTGGATGATTGTCTTCAGGGTAAATTTTGCAATGAATTTGTTTGCTAATGTTATTTCTTAGTTTACTAACCTAGCTAAAGAAGGATTTGCAAGTGTCTTTAGCTTTAGATGTTAACGTCTAACAGTTATGGGCTACTTTAGTGTACCTGAGGGTATTTTTCAAGTTTTTTTTTTCAATTTTCTGATCATATCCTTGATATGAGTGCCCTTTGACCCCTTATATACTTTAAGGAGTTCTTTTTGTTTATTTTATTGTAGAGTTTGTCTTGGTGAGTCAGTGAAGCAGTTTATTTTAAAATTTTCCATTATGTTTAGATCCGGTTGGGACTGCCAGTTCTGTACATTTATCTGAGTTGACATAGAATTCCTTTGTGAAGCTACCTGCCATGGCAATGTCTGGAGTGATGCTGCTATAAGTGAATTTTAAAACTTTTAATGAGATTAGCAAACATACTAATGTCATTAAATTCTACAATGAAGTTTTAAAATTCACTTATAGAAGCATCACCCCAGATGTTGCCATGGCAGGTAGCTTTACAAAGGAATTCTATGCCAACTCGGATAAATAGGGTTGTCGCCTCACAGCAAGAGGTTCTTGCCTTCGATTCTCGGCTGGAGTATCTTCTGTGTGGAGTCTGCATGTCCTCCCCGCGGTCGAGTGATGTTAAAGACATGCAAGTAGGTGCGAGCGTGAGTGGGCATGCCTTCGTTGAAGGTTGGGCATCTGGCTGGCAACTCGGCACTGTAAAAATCCACTGCCAATCATGAGTGGGCTGGAGTTCCGCTGTGGCGACCCCTAACCGGGAAAAGCCGAAAGTCTGTAGTATGTTTGAAATCTTTTGAGATATTGGTTTCAGTGAGTTTACAAATTTGGGAGATGAAGGTAACTAGTTTATGATCTGTCTTAACCAGGAAAAAGGTAGAAGGGAATGGTACATGTAAAGCCTATTTGTGACTTTCGGCTTTTCCCTGTTAGGGGTCGCCACAGCGGAACTCTGGTCCGCTAATAATTGGCAGCTGATTTTTACTTACCGGCTTGCCAGGCCTGACGCACAACCTTCAACGAAGGTACGCCCATTCACGCATGTCTCCACGCAGAAGACGCTCTAGCTGAGAATCGAACTGGACAGCGTCTTACTGTGAGGCGACAACGCTACCGCAGGACCACCACTGCTGGTCACATGTAAAGCCTATATTTGTAGGAATCCGGTCAAGAATATTATGTACTGTAGTGGGTTTGTTAACAATCTGGTCCAGGCAGTTTTTGTTTGTTAAATCTAAGAACTTATGGGCATGTCCTACATTGGAAGTATATGTACTCCAGTTTGAGTAGTTAGTCTCCCAAAATAATAGTTTTTGTTTATAGGGATTGCATTAAGTACATTTAGGAACCTTACATGATGTTCAGGATACATAGAGGGTGTCCTGTAACAGGATATAAACTGATAGTGTTTAGCGTGAGTTGGAGTTCACTGAGTTCTGTTTGTGGGTCTATGGACATCAGTCTAGAGATGATGTTGTCCCTAGCAGATATAGGGTGCCATCACAGTTGCCGTCAGGTCTGAAAGCATGAAAGGTGTAAAACCCAGGTGTGGAAGGAGTGACTTCTGGATATTTAAACCAAGTTTCAATGACTATGTAGATATATGAATGTCAAAAATGTGGGTAAGCCTCAAGGTTGGGCAGTTTGTTGATGAGACTGCTGGCTTTGAGTAAAGCCACCTTAATATGATCCTATTTTGAGTTTAATATGTTAGTTAGCTGGACTCTGCTTAAAAATGGTATTATGGGGGTATCAAGGGTTTTTTGCTAGTAGAAGGAAGCCCAGGAATAAGAGGTGCAGGTCATCCTTTTCAAATCACATAGGATTTTTGAACATCTTGTTCCATGTTTCCATGTTAAATACTGGACCTTCCTGGAATGACACCAACTGTTTAGCGTGTTGTTGAAGTCATTTATCTTTTCTTTGTACCTAGGCTTCATTCTTGGAGAAAGAAAGATTCCACTCAGGACAAGAATCTTGCCTGTATTTGTAACATGCTTGGAGAATTTTTACATGTCTCTCTCTATATTCTTCAGGGTTTTGCATCTTAAGGCATTCAACCCCACATGAGCCTCCACCATGTTATAGTCATATTTGTTCAGTGAAAGGGTCTTAAGGGCACTTGAGACCAGAGATCTTGGCACCTGAAATACGACTTACTGTTATCCCGTCTTTGTCTACCCTAGTGAGAGGAGAATCAGTGTGCCTAACTGTAAAGTCACCGATCACGAAAACATTTCTATTTGCAGAGTAGTCTGGTGTACTGGATGTCATATAATTTAACATTTGGTCTCTCTCTCTGTTGAATGTGTGCCTAAAGGTAATGTGTTGTATTTTCACTGAGACCCAGCCTTTATGGGTCTAGGATACTTTGGCAATGACTTTTTGCAGCCTCAGCGCAAGACATTTTAGTATGGCACAGTGAAGAGTGTGGCAGCTGTGTGTTGCTCACAGTCCATGTTTGTGTGAGAGTGTGGCCTCCATGTTTGTTAACCCGGTCAAGAAAGGATAAATTATTCCCACTAGGCTACTGGCCTCTTTTCAGGGGAGACCCGTGGTAGTATTTATAGTAATAGGGGAAATTTGGCCAGGACATCAGGGAACTTCCCCATACTCTTTGGAAGTGGAAAGTCAGAATTTGGAGAAAAATTTGTTCGATATGGAGCTTCAGAATGTAAACAAAGATTCCTGTGTGGAGGACGTTACAAATAAGCAGCATATAGCTAGCTCCATGGAGAAGGAAGTAAGCAAGTCTGTTGGAAGTAGTGCAGATAACAGAACTGGAATCTGAAGGGTTTTCACTGATGCTGTGAAGATCCAGGTGACAGTCCTGCTGTTTCATGGGGAGACGGCAGGTAATGTTTTCATAAATGCTGAGGAGGGTATATGGAAAAAGAACCAGGTGATGTGGCAGCAATGAATGTAGTAGTAAAAACCTATGCAGCAGTAGCAGAAAGTAAAAAGAGTAAAGCGGTAAAAAACTAAGAATTGTCTGGTTTTGGTGCAACAGAAAATGCAGTAACCAAAACGTATGCAGTAATGATGGCAAACAAAAAAGAAGGGTAGCAACAAACTGTAATTAAAATGTTTTTTTTTTTTAAAAAGTGATCAACTGTTCTAGTAGACTGATATTAAGTATGGGGAAATTTTATGACTCTCTGGTTTTGAAGTTCAAGAAATTCAGTCTCTATGTACTGGGACAGAGATTTTTTGTGACTTAGCATTTGAAACTGATGGGACTGATGATGACATTTCTGAAACTGTGCAGTAAAAAGGACATTTATCCATGGAACAATTATTTGTTTCCAGTAGTAATTTAAATGCTGAAAAAAAATGTTGCTTTGCAGTTTAGTACTGATGAACTGGAAAGCACCCGTTAAATGCATGCATTGTCTGTGTGAAACATTTGATAACATTGTGAAAGTTAGATATGAGAGAAACATATGGAGTGGAGAGTGGAGCTTGAAAGCTATTTTGAAATGAAAAACAGGGTGAAACACTTGCCAAGTGTTATTTTTGTGGCTGGTGATAGAGGGACACTAAGATATGCTGGCCAACCTAAATCTTGTTTCTTTGGTGGAGACTTTGTTCATTTAATTAATTTATTTATTTTATTTATTTAATTTTGATGACCGGGGAAGTCCACTGGGCCAAGAAGAGCCCATTTTCAGTGGAGGCCCGGGGAGAAAAGCTCCACAATAATTGCAAGTTACATTTCACATGTTACAAAAGGACATAGTTCATACAGCTAATTAAACATTTACAGATAAGCTCCATGATGTTTGCAATTGGCTTGTCATAATGTTACAAAAATGAAAAGACATAATTCAATACAGAAATTTCAACATTTACATAAAGTGAATATTTTTGTTATAAACTCAATTGTAGGTTTAACATTTCAAAATATATAACTACTAGCCATTAATAGGTTAGGAAAATATGCATGGAGAGGGTAATAATATATTTGAGATTGGAGAGTATAGTACAGTAGATATTAGAGAGAAAATTAGTTTTTAGTAGGGGAGGGGTTGTTTTGGGTGGGATGAAGTAATGGTAGAGGTAGTTGGATGAGTCAGTGCGAGGTGGAATGGGGGGGGTTAAGTTGGAGCGTGGAAAGGGCATTCTCATTTGGAAGAAAGATGAGAGAGTAGCTGAGATTTGACATTTGTATTGTTAAGAAGGTTGCATAGGTGTGTGAGGAGACAGTTCCACTGTTTAGCTAAGGAGTTGGACAGCAGTAGATGGCCAGGAGGTCGTGCAGGTTTGTGGACCTGAAGGAGATTTTGGTTTCTGGATCTGAGTTAGCGGTTGGGAATGTAAGGTTTTAAGGAAGTAGCAAGAGCTGGGCAGTTGGCAGGTTTAAAGATGAGCTTGTGGGCAGTGGTGAGTTGTAGGTAACTGAGGTAGTTGGGTAGTTCAAGCCAGTTGAGGTTCAGGAGGGAGTTGCAGTGGTGGGATGAGTTTTTTGAATTGGTTGCAAATTTGGAGATCTTGTGTTAGCAGGATTCATGCTTGGACCAAAGGCCAACATGGAGCTTGGTGAAAAGGGGGGCACCATACATAAGGGAGGGGAGTAGGAAGGTGGATGCAAGACTTTAACTGGTAGAGAGGCTTAGGAAGTGGTTGTGCCTGTAGAGGAGACCTATCTTTTGGTGGATTGTCTTGATTGTGGAGTGGATGTGGGTGTCAGATTTTAGTTCTTCATCAGTAATTGATGCCAAGATGTTGGGAACAATTTCAAGGAGGGTGTTGTCTTGGCTGTGTATAATGAATGTGGATTTGTCAATGGAATTTTTGGTAGGGGAAAAAAACATTAGTTTGGTTATATTTGCATTTAGTGCCAGATGGTTAGACTGCATCCAGGTTTCTGTTTTGGAGAAGGCTAGTTGAGATTTTGCTAGGAGTTCGGTGAGGGAGAAGGCTAAGTAGATGATTGTTGAGTCATCTGCATATTGGATGATAGACGAGTCTGGGATGGATTAGTGAAAGTTGTTAATGAATAGGTTGAAGAGAAGAGGGCCAAGAACAGAACCTTGTGGGACACCTGTGGGTGTAGGAAGGAAGGGGGACAGCTTGTTGGTGGTTGGACAAGTAGCTGGAAAACCAGGCGATGGTGGTGTGATAGAGGTGTAGGCTGGAGAGTTGGGATATAAGTAGGGTGTGTATGATGGTGTCAGAGGCCTTTGACAAATCTAAGAGTAGTGTGGATACGAACTTGCCTGAGTTGCGTTCGAGGTTTATGGTTTCAAGAAAGGAAAGAAGGGCAGTCATAGTGCTGTGGCCAGGGCGGAAGCCGTGTTGGGTAGGGGAGAGGAGATTGTTTAGTGTTAGGTGTGCCATGAGTTGTGCTTGTACTGTTTTCTCTAGTATTTTAGAAAGAGGGGAAAGGATGGCAATAGGCCTGAAGTTGGTGATATCAGCATTTTTGCCACCTTTGTGGAGGGGGATGATGTAAGCATGGCTCCAAGTAGAAGGAATGTATGATTCTTGTATGGCTCTATTTATTACAATAGAGATGGGACATTCTGCAGATTGTTTGAAGAAGGTGGGTGAAAGATTGGGTGCATTGCGACAGGGTTTGAGTTTGAGGAGAAGTCTTTTTATAGTGCTTGTGGGGATAGACTTGAGGCAGAAGGATGAGGAGAAAGGTTGATGATTGGAGTGGTGGTTGGGGCAGGAGGGGATGGAGGAGGGGGGTGGGAAGGAGGCTGATAGTTTAGCTATGCAATCTATGAAGAATGAGTTGAGCTGGCTGTTTCAAGATTGGAGAGGTTGGGGTCTGGGCAGGGGCTTTCTTTGTTGCTAGGATGCAGCATAGATGAGATGGAGTGCCAGAATTTTTGGGGATTTGTTGAGTGCAAGCACTGGAGTTTGGAGTAGTGGGCTTTGCAGTCTTTAATTATTAGTGTGTTTGCGGAGTTTTGTAATTACTTATACTCTAGGAGGGTGTTAGGGATTTTATGTTTTTGATATTGTTTCCATTTTTTGCCCCTTTGGTGCAAGGCTAGTTTAGTATCTTTGATAACCATGGGCAGGGATTGGTTTTGATGTGTTTGGTTTGAGGGGGCTTGCTGATTTGAGAAGGGTTAGGAATGAGTAATTAAAGTAGGAAACTGCATCATCTAGAGGAAGGTTTTTTAGAGGGGACCAGTCAGTATGCTTTAAGCGTTTGGCGAAAATTAGAGGGCTGAAAGAGGAGAGGTTGTGGGTTTGGATGTAGTGGTGGCATTTATGCAGTGGAGATGGGAGACGGTTGGCGAAGGCTGGTAGGTGATCGCTGAGAGGATCAGGTAATGTTCTGGCTTTGGTGATAAGGTTTGGGTGAGTTGTTGGAATCTGGTCAATGATGGTACCAGAGGTACCATCTTTATTTGGTCTGGTTGGAGATTGTATTAGTGTATTAATTAATGATTGTGGTAAGGTATGTAACCAGTGTTGAGAGAAATGACCTGTAGCAAGAACGTGCCTGCTTGAATGCAGGTTGTATATAAAAAAAAAAAAGAAAAAGGTACATTTTTGATTGATTTATCAAGAGCAAACAATAAACAATTGAAAGGAAGGGGAAAGGAAGGAAAAATAATAAACTCAGGATAAAATATTCCATTGAGGAGAGAGGAGTAAAAAATAGGAAAACAAAAATGTAAAACTTAAAAGGAAGAAAAAGCAACAGTTTGAGTACTTTCTGTAAACATAAACAGTATTAACACTGTAAGAATGATAGGGATTCTGGAATGGTGTGCTAAGTGTGATTTGGATGATTATCTGTTAAGAGGATATAAGGTCCCTGACAAGTGAAGAAAGATTGCGAACAGAAAAATTGTGGAATAGAAATATAATATGGAACCTAAGAAGTGAATATTTTTCTGAAATAGCTGTGATCTGTAAAAAAAACTGTGAAAATGCTAGACGCAACATTGATAAGGATTGGAAGGTTAACTGTTGTGAATGTGAGGTGGAGATAACATATTTCTGCAATTATAGCATTATATGTGTATGTAACTAGCAAGAAAGGAGAAGGTCTGTTTCATCAAATATTAGACTAAGTGGTAGTTAACATGAAAATTATAATTGCAGGGGACTGTAATTGTGATTTAAGGGAAAGATGTAAAAAAACACAGGAAGTGATACAATGTGGTAAATTAGCTGTGTGGAACAAACGTCACTTGACTTATAGAAGAGGGACACTTGGATCTGAAATTGATATTGGAAGGCTTGGAGGTGGCGGATGGTGATACAGTTGCAAGAAGTTTTTCAGGTCATTTAGCAATATGGATGGAGGTGATGGAAGAAATACAGTATATTAAAATAGGAAAAGGAGTAAAATTAATGAGAAATTATGGGACGAAATTGGAGAGTGGAAAGTATTGCAGTTATGGAAGGATCATGTAATCATAAATGACTTATATAAAAACTGGTCTGAATAATGGATTTAATTTAAAAAGAAGTATAAAAATGTTTTTTTTTCAATGGCAGGGTGATGTAAGAAAGGAAGAGAAAGTAAAGTATGAGAAAATGTATGGCACTTTATTAGAGAATTTAGAGAATAATACAAGAGAGAGTATTATGATAGGAAAAAGAAATATGTAAAAAGTTACAAAAATAAGGCATTACTGTTTAGACAGAGACATTATTTACAAGAGAGAAGGGAGGAAGTATCTGCATATTTGAATAAAATAGTAAAGGAAGATATTATAATGAGAGGTATGAAAAATATAAAAGGAGATAAAAGAATGCAAGAGCTAATTAGGAGTATTGTAGTACATCATGTGGAAAATATGTATAAGAGTAAAAAGCAGGAAAATAAGAAGGAATGGAAAGTAAAAAAAAAAAACTAGGGAAAGATGTAAGAAAATGCAGGTAAGCTAGAATTTGAAAAAGAAATTGCTGTTGAAATGCATAGGAAAGTAAATGTTGGTTCATTATATTGGCCAGATGGTACAGGGTATGGAAGATGAAAAAAATGAATGGATTGGCAGAGGGAATTTTGTAAATGTACTGAATGAGTGTTTGAAGGAAGGGTTTATGAAGAGTTATGTAGGAAGATATTAAAATGTATACAGAGAAAATTCAGAAGAATTAAATAAAAATTGGAGACTAGTCACACTAAGTACAGATCATATTTTTTATATGGAGAATACAGAGGAGAATGGAAGGAAGGATGTGGGATTTTATGGAAGAAAGTATATATGGTATAAAAGGAAAGGGATATCAGGAATTATTGGTTGTTAGAGAAATTGTGCATAATGGTAAAATGGAGGATGTGAAATTTTTGGTAGGAATACAGTAGGACATGATAGTTTGTGGATGTTGTAGAGAAGTATGGAATAGGTAATAGAATTAGGAGAGTGTGTGTGACACCGTATCAAAGTAATAAGTGATTGTGCTAGTGAATGAGTGACTGGATAAAGAAATATGCTTGACGTATGCATTGGTAATGAATGTGATAGTTTGCAAAGTAGCTTATAAAACGAAAGCTGTTAAATATGTGATGCTAAAGGGAGGTGGTGATTCCTATAGTTTTTATATATACATACAATATACAATATAGTTGAAGTTGCTAAGAACAAAATATGGATGATGGAACTGTTGGTTTGTCTGAATAGATATTTAAAGGAAATTGGAATGACCTTGAATAAAGATAAAAGTAAGGGTTTCAGTGATGTGGTGAAAATTGGGGTTTGTATTTTTCAGTGAATGAAATGTCTTTGCTAGGAATAAAATTTGGGAAAATAATGTAGTTCTGATGCAATGGGAGGAGTTGATAAAAGAAGTGAAAGAAGTATGTCTTCTGTGGAGGACATATAGACTATCATTCAGGAAAAAGGTTTAGCTGGTGAATTCTGTATTAATGGGAATAGCATTTGTCATGTATATATGATACCAGAAAATACAAAAGGAAATTATGCAGTTGGTTTTTTTTTTTATTAGTGGGTTCAACATTAAGCACAGTGAAAAAAGGTGTAATGTATACGAGTGAAGATGAAGGGTATTGGGGTTACTAAATACAATTGTTTATTCTGCTTCTTTAAACTTGTGTTGAGTATTAAAATGAATAAAGGAAGAGAATGATGAATTAATAGTGACAGGGTGTAAATATAAGTACAAAAATGTTCTGGGGAGTGATGAGAATAAGAAAAAAATATGAAGTGAAGAAATTAAAAATTGTCAAGAAAAAGTACTAGCATAAAATAAAAATTGATACAGAGAAAGACAGAAGGATGTGGTATAATAAGGTGATAAAACAAATTGTTTTGTAAATCCATGGGAAAAATAACCAGGAGTGATTAAAGCCAAGAAAGTAAGGAAAAAGTGGGGTACCAAGATAGTAGCATATCAGGATTTCCTATGGAGACTGGTAATAAATAAGTTACCTGTAAAGGGGAATATGCTATATAAAAAGAAAGTTGAATGAAAGAGTGAGTTTATTTTGTGGCGAGAAAGAGACAAGTGAACATGTTTTTTGATTTTTTTTAAATGTAAGAGTGGTGAGACTCTGCGAAAAGTTGTGTGAAGAAAATTTTTTTGAGAATATTAATGTAAACAATATAGATATGAATATGGTTATGAATAGATATGAGCAAGAATAAATATGTGACAAGGATAGATAACTTATGTGGGTTATTTGGAATGAAAGATTGAAATTTGGTTTAATGGAAAATGGATTTTCGCAGATATATTGCGAAAAATTAGATTATGGTTGTGAGTAGGGGGGCAGTTATGGAAGACCATAAATGTTATAAGAAAAATAGTAAAAAAAAAAAAAAAATAGAAATATGTATGTGCTTGTGAATGTGTACATTTTGTAAATACACAAGTATGTAATGTTTTTTATGTTGTGTTAAGTAAAGGGGCCCCTACTGTTTTCGGTGGCTGCCATGAGATTTTTTGCATCCACCTGAGCTACCATCAACTCAAGCAGATGCGACCTTGGTTTAACTTCTCATCAGAAGGATGAAAAGGTATTTGCATCTTTCATAAGCAGAACTCTTTGTATTTAGTAAGAGTGCATTTTCTATTAACCTAAGGCAGTTACTACACTGTTTAAGAATTCCAAGTGCTTGGCTGGCAACAGAAGAAAAGCAGGCAAGCAGACCTTCCATCCTGGTACTGAACTGTGCAGTTTATTAGTTAGGAAGTTATGAAGGAAAGGGAAACTCAAACTTGTGGTCTAAAGAAAAGGAACTTACTGTTTGATCTTCTAGTTCTCACTAGTGTGAGCAGATGAGATGAAACTGGGAGGAACTTCCCAAGACAATTTGTTGTAAGCAAGAGCAACACTGGTTGGTTTGGTCGGCACCCTGTATTTAGGATCTATGGAAAGCAACGGAGAGAAAAAGTATTTACAAAGCTAAAAGGAAATGTCATTGCAAAATGCTACTTTTGTATTTAATGACAACTGATATAGGATGAGAGGGTGAGCGTTTTAATGCCAAATTAACATGAGGAGACAAGGAAAAAAAACATTGGGAATAAGAACACAGTGAGGAACACGGTAGGAGGGTGGTTTCAGCCACTTAGCTTTTTGTTGGATAGCTTGAGACTGACCCACACATAAGTTGAAAGCCTAACTAAGAAGTTCTTGGGCATCAGACAAGCAGCAGCAATCAACTGCAACACAACCCCTGCCTGAAAGCAATCAGAATTTATCCGGCTCAGCCTGGTTTTCAATTTCTCTCTCAAAAAGATAACCAGGATTTTCCATGGCTTTCTAGAGGGCGCTACTGTCCCTTACTCCTCCCAATCTTCCTGATCTTTTGCATTCTCCCTATTGTAAAGAATACTGCAACAGCGATATGGAAGAACATAGTAGAGTTGTGTAAAATCTTACCATAACAGTAAATGTCCTTCTCTTCACTTGCAGTCTTCTCTTCACTTGCAGTATTCCCTCCCTCCTCCCCTGGTCCTTTTTTCTTCTGGATGTGCTTGTTATCTGCTTTTATCCCTGAACTGTCGTTCCTACTGGGGCTTTTTCAGTTCTTTAGATGGTACATCCGGACTTCACCTTTATGCCCTATGCCATTCGTAGGGATCATGCATGTGATGTATGGGGTACTCTTTACAACCAAAAAGCTTTGGTATACTGACTGGACATCAGGCTGCCCTTGGCAGGGGATCCCTATTGTAAAGAATACTGCAACAGTGAAGAGGACATCTACTGTTAGTAAGATTTTACACAACTGTATTTTCCAAAAAGAAGCCTCAAATCTCCCAAAACCAAGATCAGCCCAACAAGTCTGAATGACTATTCGAGACCTTGTAACTACCTCCGACCATGGCCCCTTTTTTTTCCAGAAAGTCTGAATTTCCATTTTACTGTTTAGCAACAGATAGTTTCAGGCAGATGGATTCTGAAAATCATTCATCAGGGTTAAACATGGCAGTAGAAGAAAAGTCCTGCTTTCCAGGGGTCATACCTCATCTTCCACATCAGTCCCTTTTGTTTCATCACATGCTTTCCCAAGGAGTGATAGAACCAATTCCTTCTTCCTAGGTGGGAAAAGTTTTTAATTCAAGGATTTGTTTGGTGTCAAAGAAACAAAATGCTTGGAGATGAGTTCTGGATCTTTCTTTCCTAAACCTGTTTGTAAAATTGCCCAAATTCAAAATGTCACTTTACATCCTGTTACCTGTTCCTTCTCATTCAAGTTCCCTGGTAACACTAGACTTAAAAGATGTTTGTCACATCCCTATTTATGCAGACTTCAGATGTTTCTGAAGGTTGTTGTGTGTCTGGATCAAATTATCAGTTCTTTGCATTGCCGTTTGGACTATCCACTGCAACAAAAGTGTTCACAGTGGAAAATAAGTAAACCAAGCCGAAATCCACCTCGAAACAGCAACTTTAATGGAGAAAACAGGTGCAATTCAATGATGATGCCCTACATTGGGTGAAAGCGCTAAGTCTGTGTCGTATTTACTTCATTGAATTGCACCTGTTTTCTCCATTAAAGTTGCTGTTTCGAGGTGGATTTCGGTTTGGTTTACTTATTTTCCATTGTGTGTCTTACCTCTTGGATTTTATAAGAGTGTTCACAGTGTCTAGCTCCAGTTGTAGCACATTGCAGGCTGCAGGGTATCCACATTTTTTTCCATGTTTGGATGGCCTACTTATCTTTGCAGAATGTTAAGAATCTGTCTGTCTTGTGAGAGATCTCTTCCACAAGCTGGGACTCCAACAGAACATTCAGAAGTCTTTCTTGACTCCTTCGTGCAGGATTATGGTTTTGGGATATCAAATAGACACTTCAGTTCAAAGAGCTCGTCTTCCACTGAAAAAATAAATCTGTATTTGGATCTATTTCTAAGGTTTCCCACTCAAACTTCAGTCACTGTGAGGGAATACCTCAGGACTTTGGTTCTCATAGTTGCTGCGATTTTCATGATACCTCTGTCCAGACTTCGTATGAGAAAGATACAGTGGTATCTGAAGTCTGTTTGGTCCCAGCACCAACTACCTTTGACTTTTCAAATCCCAATGCTGAAGTTTGTCAGGAGTGAAATCATTTGAGGCAACAGATATCCTTAAATCCAGGTCTCTCCTTTTCCCTCACTGTTCCAAAACAGTCAGTCAGGTCACTACACATGCCTCAGAATTTGGCTTGCGGAGCAGTTTCAGGAGGAATAAAAGTGCATGGTCTGTGGGACACCAAGGACAGATGCAGGTACATAAATATCAAAGAGATGCTTGCCCTGATCAAGGCACTTGAATCTCTGAATCATCTTTTGTCCCCGTGACTACTTCAGGTTGTTACAGACAATACCACAGTCATGTGGTCATCAGCAAACAAGGTTATCAGGTCATACACCCTTTACAGATTAGCTGTGTTAGTTTGGGATATAGCTTCAGAGCACATTGTCACCCAACAAGCATCCTATATTCCATCAAAGCATACTTGTGTGGCAGACAAGCTGAGCAGAACCAGAGCGGACTCTCACAAATGGAAACTAAATCAGGGGTTATTCCAAAATTTGATCCACCTGTAGGGAGTTCCTCAAGTAGACCTTTTTGCCTGCTCTCTGAACTATCAACTGGCAAGATTCTGATACAGGGCTCCATGCACAAAGACCTGGAAAACATAATTTTTCTTTTCCTTGGACAGGAATGTTCCTGTGTGCTTTCCCACCCTTTTCAATAACACCCAGGGTACTTCTGAAGATTCAGAAGGAATCCTCTAAGATTATTGTATGACTCCCTTCTGACCCATGCAGCTGTGGTTCCCCATTCTTTTGGAAATGTCCAGGGACAATTGCTACAAGATTCCTTGCAGACTTAATCTACTCACACAAGAATAGAAGTGTTTGTTATACCCCGGCATCAATCAGCTTCAACTTAACTGCCTGGATAAAAGGGTCTTAGTTCCTTCTAGACACCTGTTTACTGAGATCATGCAGTAGGAACTAATGGAGGCAAGAAAGCCTGCTACGAGAAAATCATATAGTAGTAATCGGAAAAGATTTTCTGGTTGGAGGCAATATAACCATCACCCATTCAGGGTTAGTTGTTCTCTGTTTTTACAATATTTGTGTGAGTTACAATCCTATGGCCTTTCTTTTTCCTATATCAAGGTTCATTTGTCAGCCATTTCAGTGTTGTCTGCTCATGGATCCTCGTCTTTGCAGTCTTATGTCAGATGTTTACGAAAGCAGTTTCACAGCAGAGGCCTCCCAAGTAAATTGGTGGCCTTTCGTTGGGATCTTAATTTTGTATTAGAGGGGCTAGCACATACTCCATTTGAACCAGCTAACATGATTGAGTTGAGGCTGTTAACATGGAAAACCATTTTACTGATAGTTCTGACCCTCTGCATGAAGTGTATCCAAGTTGCAAGCTTTTATGGTGAGTCAACCCTATTTCATTTTCTACAAGGACAGGTTTTATTTGAGAACTAATCCTTCTTTTATGCCTAAAGTTGTATCCGAGTTTACTTTAAGCCAAGCTGTCCATCTCCCTGGTTTCATTCCTGAACCTAAAATTGATGGAGAAAGGCTACTCCATACTTTAGATGTCTGCAGAGAACTCTGGAACTATCTTGACAGAATTAATTCTTTCAGATCTTCAGGTCAGTTTTTTATTTGTTGTGAAGGTAAGAATGGACAACTTGTGTATAAACAGACTTTGGTTGTCTAAGGCTATTACTTTTTGTTATACTCACTATAACAAAACTATTCCAGGCAGGGTCAAAGCCCACTCTGCCAGGACCTTGGCCTCATCTATGGCTTTTTGGAAAGGGTTATACTCTAAAACTATTCTAGAAGCTGCTACTTAGTCCTCTGTACATACTTTTACAAAGCACAATAAGCTTGATTCCTTCTCTAGGTCCAGGTCAGGCTTTGCTAGGACCTTTCTCCATAGACTCCTGGACTCATCTCTTTCCACTTCCCAAACATAAAAAGCTAGAGTAATCTACTGATATAGCTAAGGCTACTGCAGCAGTGATCAGTGTGATGAATGTAGTACAGTTGTATAAGTAAGCTTACCAAAACAGTTGATGTTTGAATGATCACTGGTGCAGTAGCCACTCCCTCCGTGTATTTTGGTGTATTTTTATGCCAGGGTTTGGGCATTTAATTTTTGTTGTTCATAGCACATTCCTTTCAGAGCCCACCTTCCCTTTTTCTGTTGGTAGAAAAGCTCTGAAGGGCTTGGTGCTCAGACTTGCCTTTTAGTCAGCTCAGCTTGAGCTGCCTGACAGTTTTGTTGCATGAAAGGTATCCTGGAGGCTTTGGAAGATGTCCGGATTGTATCCTGTCGGGGATTTAACGGCCCATATACCCAAGGCTACCACAGCAGTGATCACTCAAACATCTACTGTTCCGTTAAGTTTACTTACACAACTGTACTTTCTTTTCATCTGTACCATCCAAGACAGCATCCAGAGATATGTTAAGTACCTGTATGGGGATTTTTTCCTACTAGCTTTGTGGATTAATTACATTTTTATTCTGACTGATGATTTGATTTCTGTATCGGGCATGTTTTTGAATCTGATGCTGATCTTGGGAAAACTCACAAGCATGTAGCTGTTGCTCGCAGATTTCCCTGAATAACTTTTCCCTTTACTGTTTTTTTTTTGTTTGTTTGCTTTGGGTCATCACGTAGAAGTGTGAAAGGTATAAAAAGCTTCTTGTATTAGAACAATAGGTAGCTATTCCTGAAACTAACAAGAGAGTTATCATCCATGCAAGTATAATTAATTCTAAACATCCTACAAAAGTGGATAAATAATTAGCAGTGTAAGCATTCACAGACAGTGTGAGACCTTTGGGACCCCATTAACCTCGCACAGGCCTGAGAGCAACACTGGTTCTGCAGAGGCACAGCTTTGTCAGCTCCCTTCTCCAGTATCATCTTCTGATATAGCCTAGTCTGCCGATGCACTTTCATAGGTTAATGGTATGATGCTGGCATTCCAGTATCTGCAGGCCTGTCAGGAATTTAGTGCTATGTCACTGATCATCCACAGAAGTGAAAGTTACTCTTGTAGTAGTAGTAATATGGCATCTGTTTTTGCTCAGGAACCTACAGGCTGTGTGGGGGAAAAAACGACTTTCTCATTCTGCAGAGAAATTCTAAGCATTTTGACCATGCTAATGTGTATCTGGTAAGTTTAACAGCTGCTTTGTCAATTTTGTCAGTGCTTTCTTTGACACTTTCAGCTTTTGATTACAAAATGGCACAGAATCCAACTTCCCCCACTGTTTCCTCAAAAACCCTCTACCTAGGGTAACCCCTCCATCAAAAAGGAGGAAAGCCATCCTTTGAGTACTCCAGACAGTGACAAAGCTGTAGCGCTTACTGTACCAAGATCAGTTTATTACTTTTGATACTGATATCAAGTTTTTATCCCTGGGTTCTTTTTGAAAAGTAGATAGTATTCCTTACAATAGTACTTGGATCAGCATCCCAAAGTTCTTTCTTGGCCTCTGTCATCTCCCTGAGAAGGAAAAGCTCAAAAGGAGAAGGCAGAAAGGGATGTGTCTCAGGTCTTCAAGGACACCTTACTAAACCTAATTAGGGAACAGTTCAGTTCAGGAGACCGATCTTTTGCCATTTCTCATAAACATTACCTTGATTAATTAAGAAAAGAAAAATTTAAACCAACAGGTTTTCCTATAGTGATATAGGTGTTTGAGGATGCTTTGAAGAGAGCCTTTCTAAATAGTGGCTTGCAGTTACAACTGCCCATGCAGCATGACCTTTTTATTGGAGAAAAGGAAATTTACAGATTTGTGCAAAACACAGTGGTAGGTCCTGCTGTCATTTCTTTAGGTGTGGCTAGAGGATCAATGCTGGTACCTGCCAAAACTTAACTTGATAACAAAGATGCTTTCCTGGACAGACTCTCCCAGAAAGTCTATACATTTGCAAACTTTGGCATCAAGAGCATTAGCTGAGAAATATACATGCTTTCAGTATTGAGGAGACACGTTAAACAAGTGGATGATATTTATGAGGCTGTTTCAGATGCAGGCATTTAAATAGCTTTCTAAACTCTTATAGGCAGCTTTCAGAGTCAGTAAACCCACAGTTAATATGGCTGACATACCGTTGATATGTGCTTTAAAGCAGCTGTTCATATAGCTAAGTATATATGAACATTGAAGGGCAGTTGCTGAACATGCCCCCAGAACTAGGATTTACTTTTTGGGCTTGCTTGCATGAGCAGAAGAAGGCGTAACAAGTAGCACACACACCTTTGGGGTAGAAAGTTGTGGTTTCTGTTCCCACATAAGATAGATAGAGTGCTGACACTGCATTGCAGCATGGGGGGGGGGGGCTGCACTCCTATGTATATCCTTCGGATCAGACGTTAACCCAAGACCCCATCTACTTGGAGGTGGTGGTAGCTCAAGTTGGATGTAAAAGGTCCCACAGATCTATGAAAAAGAGTAGGTGTCCTTTATAAAAAGTACTCTTATTTACAACATATTTACGTATTTACAGCTATTTACAAATGTACAAATATATAGATATACAAATCTATTTAGACATACTTATACTTTCCTTTACCTTTATACTTAATTTTCATCCGTATTAGACCCCCACTCCTTTTTCCTTAACCACCATCTGATTTTACTTAGTAATGTTGCTAAAATCTATATACGATTAAACATAATTTATTCTTTCATTCCATATAAACCATATGGCATAAAATAACATCTATTTTTTTAATGTATTCTTTACTTCTGTTCTTATAATATCTATATTTAATTATATCCATGTTTATTTTATGCACTTCTGTTATATCTTCAAAAAAATTTTTCTTTACATAGTTTTTCCCCCGTAGGTTCATAGGTTAATAGTAGGCTATTGGACCAGAAGCCCTTATAAACCTAGCCAAGAATTTTACCCATGTTCCCATGAAGTCCGCACCTGTTTCTCCTGTCCAGCAGGGACACAGGTGAGATCCTAGGAGTGAATTTTCTGTTTCCCACCCAGTCATCCAGGTTCCTCTTAAAGAGGGCTACTGAGGTACTCTGCTTGACATGGAGAAGGGAGTCTAATCCACAGATTGGGGGGGGGGGGTCTTTGGGACACAAATGTATCCCATCATCAAGTTCTGTTAATGTCACAGACCATGTTGAGTCCTTGCTTGCGGCTTGCATGAGTGAAGTTTCTTACAGATGTGCAGCAACTCCATCAAGGGGATATACCTAACCAGGCATATCTAACAACTGGAATGTCCACAGAGGTTCCTCACCAAAAGAATACAGGGCATAAGTAATATGTCCAATGTAGACCGCCTCAAGGCCTATCCCTGTAGTCTGTCGCCTACAGGGTTTTGAGGGGAGATCTATGCCTGGCATGCAGGGCATTGTCAGACCCCACTCTGATGGACCTTGTGCATATCCACAACACAAACAGCACCAGAATTACCTGATAACATTGCCTGTGATATAAATAGGATCTGCTGGAGAGATAGGTGTGTATCCCAGAGACTACTCCGTCTATGGAACAAGCTCCCCATCCATGTGAAGCAGAGTTCCTGCCTAACCCAATTCAAGTGCAATTTGGACATTTGGATGGGAGACCGAAAATTCATCCCTGGTTTGGCATTTATCTCTCTAATGGATACAGATAACCTGCAAATGGTTCAACTCCCAGGCCCATGTGTACACTTATCAAGGGTATCAGAACTTGTCAGAGATTTGGGATGCATGGCTAGGTTTAAAAAGGCCCTTGTGGTCATTAGCCTAGTTAACACCTATGAACCTAATGCTGAGTCTGAGATGGCCTTGTATGCCAGACACAGGTCACCTCTGAACAGTCTCTACGAGACTGAGTTGAGGGACAGGGCTTTTAGCTTGTCTTTATAAGATACTGTTTTACATTTCAAAAACACGTTGTATACTTTATTCTTCTTGACGCTGTAAACATATTCTACCACTTTCCTTTTTATACGGTGTATTTCCTTTTACTAGCAATTAATCAATTACCAGTCTCCACAAAAAAATCTCGACATTCTGTTTTCTGATTACACCATTTGCTTTTTCTTTATAGTTTTAATTTTTTTTATCTGTTAGATTTTTCTCATGGTTTTACGCAGTAATGTTTTATCATTATTCTTATACCATACTTTTGTATCTTTTTCTGTCATTAATTTTGTTTTCCGCAAAAGCATTTCTTCTTGGTATAATTTTATTTCTTCATTTATACAGTCCTGTTCTCTTATTTTTTTTACCATACCCAGATTTTTATCGTACTTAACATTTATACAGTTTTACTACTAATCTCTAATCTTTTTCATTTATATACTTTAACACGTTTTACAAATTTAATGAAGCAGCACATACCACTGGTTTAATTAACCCTAAACTTCATTCCTCTTTATTTATATACAAAATCCCACTTTTTACTGGGTGTAATCTATCACCCCATATAAATGAAAAAAATATCTACAATTTATTTTCACATACTGTTATACAACATTAAGCAGACTTGCCAAGTATGTTGTTTTTCCCATCAGTACTGAATTTGTCAATTTTTTTTTTCTGAATAATAATGTGTTCCCCAGAAAAGACGGGTTTGTTTTATTTCTTCTGATTTTTCCACTGACTTCTCCTCCTTTATTCTGAAATTTTATACCAACACAGAGATCTCATTCATTGTAAAATATATGCCCCCGTATATTTTTACTGTTCTCTTTATTTAAAGCCACCCCTATCACCTTTAGATGATCCTATGTGCAAATTATTACTTCTGTCCAGATTTTGTTTTTTGCAATTATAATTTCATCTGCATATGTTAATAGAACTGGAATTCTTAACTCTTCAGGTGTTAAATACCCGCTCCTTAATTTTGTAATTTGTTTCACACACTATCACATTCTCATAACTATACCCCAGGGATTACTTCAGTGTCACTGCTTGACAGAGGCACAGAAAAATGATAGGCATAGTTTTTATTCAAACTAAAGGGGTGGCGAAAGCCACATAATTATGGGCTAGGCTTATAAATGCCCTTGGGCAGATAGCCTAGTATGAACCTATGAACCTATAATTCAGAGTATACAGCCCATTAGACATCCCTGTCTTACACCGCTATTCATATATACCACTTGATTTAACTAACCATTTACATTTATTTTACTTAATTATTGTACAGTGACATATATAATTTCCTAACTTTCTCACTTATATATATTTTTTCATTATTTACCATGTCCAGTTATATCAAATGCCTTAAGATCTCCTTGATCTTTGCTTCTTATTTTCTGTTCATAATATTGTCCACAGTTTCTCTATCATTAATTAATAACTATTGACAACCCTTTCCCTTTATACTGTATATAGTAACTTCCTTTAGTTTCAAATGTCTTCTATTTTAATAAAGATCTTATAGTCATTATTAGTCAGTACTGTCGGTCTCCAGTTATTTTTAATTGTTTTCTTTTTTCCTTTTTCCATTTAAGTATTCCACAATATAATTCTTTACACATAAAACCTCCATTTAACCATCCATTCGAAATCTTTATTTTTTTTTTTTTGCCAGTCCCTTAAATTTTTATACATCTCATACCCTATTCCATTTTGTCCTGCAGCCAAATCAATATTTACTTTTCCTAATACTTTATATCTAGTAGAGTAAAATATATTTCCAGGACCAAACACAGCTATAGGATAAAACAAATGTTAATAAAAGGTAAGTGCTTTCATGCCTCATACGAGGCACTTCAGACAAACTGCAAAGTAACACGTATATTTTTTATACCGTAATCAATTTTCCAATTAATGAAACAGTTTACATTCTTTCAGGAGGGGGTTTTAAAGGCACATAGCCATTCATGTCTGGGCTTTTATGTGCCTGCAGCAAAGTAATTCATTTTGTTTCAGCTTTTTCAATTGTGTTATTCAATTCACGTCCTCTTATTAACATTCACACATTGTAACACCAAAAAAATTAAAAGAGTGATCATTAAAAATCTGAACATGTCTATACAATGCTCTAGTAATATCCCTATGCCAAATGTAACCAACATGTCCAAGTAAACACTCCCTCAAGGTTCTACATGTTTTTCCTACATAGAAACTACTGCATTTATTACAGGTAGCAAGATCAACTATATTCTTACTCGAGCAATCTGCATAAAATTTAGGAGTAAATATAAAGCTAGCTACTGGGTGACTAAACCCACTAGAATTTGAAATATAGGAACAAGCTGTGCAATTTCTGCATGCAAAGTACCTTTCCTCTCTGAAAGTGGTGAGTCACCAACAATATCAGATATTTTATCATCTGAAATAAGTACTGACCAACTCCTCCGTACCACATCACAAACCTTACTTCCATCACTGGTGAAGATAATAATAAGTCTAACATATCTATCATAACTACTTATTCTCCTAGTGGGAGAACCATTAGTTTTAGAATAATAAAGTTTAGCTAAATTATGCCTGGCTTTTTTTATGGCCCTGTTTGCCATAGAATAACCACGGGTCAATAGTTCTTGCTTCAATGTACCAAGCGCCTGATGAAAACCTTCTTCACTAGTGTGCAGTCTTGATATCCTGAATGCTTGATTCTTAGCAGTGTTCTTAAAGACATATCGGGATGCATACTGGTACGCTGCAACAGGGTATTCCTTCTACATGGCTTCCTATAGGTAGAAGTCTGTAACATTCCTCTATCTCCTTTATAGAGATGAACATCCAGGAAATCAGTACATTCCATGTGTGCATTCTTAGTGAATCTGAGGTACTCAAGGTAGGTAACAAGTCTAATTCAGACATGGTGCCATCCAACAGAAAAAATATATCATCAACAAATCTCCTAAAAAAAATTCAGGTGTTGTGAAAAAGTATGTGGGCCTAAAACATACTCATCTTCCCAGTTGGCCATAACTAGGTTGGCATAGCTATTAGCACAGGAAGTGCCCATAGCTATGCCAACCTTCTGTAAATAAATGCAGTCCTTGTACATAAAAACATTATTTTCAAGAATAAGATCTAGAAGCGCACATACCAAAAATATCAAATAATTGTGGAGTAATTACTATGCCTATGTAGAAAAAAACCTAACTGCTTCTACCCCTTCCAAATTTGGTATCACTGTAAAAAGCGTGTTCACATCCAGTGTTACTAGTATATAATTAGATATGTCATGGACAGAATTAAACTCAAACAAATCTTCTAAGAAATGTTAAAACCGTAAGCACACCAACTATTGCCGTAAGTTTATGTTCAACAAAAAATGGACAAAGGCTCAGTTAACCAGCCATTACCAGAAACAGTCAGCCGAAGGGGGGTCTAGAGCATTTTTATTGATCTTGGGTAATCAGTGGATCATGGGTGTAAGAGGTAATTCAACAGAAAAATAGTCATAAAGCTCCAGATCTATTAATCTATTCATAAGCAGATCATACAACTCATCATGAACATGCTGAATCAACCTATGCATGGAACTAGGCTGTATCTTAATATACACATTATCATCAGAAAAGCATATCTAGCATTTTAACATCATATATCACTTTATCAAATACAGCAATCCCCCCACGCTGGTCAGCAGGCCGAATTTGAATGTCCATGTTGTTCTTTAAAGAATTCAAAGCATTAACTTCAGTGTGAGTCAAATGAGCAAATGTTATGTTTCAGTCATATTTCAGATAAATCTTGTTCACCCTTGTTCAAAAACAGTTCAACAGAGGCAGCCAAATGCGGACAAAAAACACTAGGTTTCTTATACTTAAAAGCAGAACCATTATTAGATGGAAAAATCGTCTTTAACATATTTCGTGCAAACAGTCTCAACTGCAGTATAGTCTCAGTCAGATCCATTTTACAAAACACTAACCTGTTCAACAGTAAGCTGACAAGAAGACAAGTTAAAAACTAGTGCATTTTCAACTGTTTCCAGGTTGGTTTCTTCAATACTTCTGTCTCGTCTGACAGTTTCCTCTTTCTCTTGTCGCTCTGAACATTGATGTCTTATATTGGAGCTGGTAGAACTGGAAAAGGAGTACCAGATGCTGAAGATGTAACTGCTGTTTTTCATCTTGCTCCAAGATGTTCTCCTTCATCATTAGAGGAAACACGCTTAACACCAGACAAGGTTAACGTTCCAACAACATCGGGTAAAGGAGAGGCATGCCTGGCTTCAGGCACTGAAAGGGCGTGTCTGCCGTCGTCTTGATGAATATTCATTAGGACACTGCTATGAGCTTTGTTAGTGCCATTATCTGCATAAGATTGCTCGAGTAAGAATGTAGTTTATCTTGCTACCTGTAATAAATGCAGTAGTTTTTGTGGGAAAAACATGTAGAACCTTGAGAGAGCATTTACTTTTAACATGTTGGTTACATTAGGCATTAGGAATATTACTAGTGCTTTGTATAAACATGTTCATATTTTTAATGATCATTCTTTTAATTTTTTGGTGTTACAATGTGTGAATGTTAATAAGAGAGGAGGTGATTTGAATAACACAATTGAAAAAGCTGAAACAAAATGGATTACTTTGCTGCAGGCACATAAAAGCCCAGGCTTGAATGGCTATGTCCCTTTAAAACCCCTCCTGAAAGAATATAAATGGTTTCATTAATTGGAAAACTGATTATGGTATAAGTAATGTATGTGTTGTTTTGTAGTTTGTCTGAAGAAGTGCCTAGTGTATGAGGCATGAAAGCGCTTACCTGTTATTAAAATGTGTTTCATCTTATACCCGTGTTTGGTCCTGGAAATATATTTTTTACTCTATACAAAGGTTTTTGTTTATACAGGACCTTTACTGCCTTTGATACTGCTTTTTGTTTTTGCTACTTTATATCTAGCTCATTTAAATAAAAATCCTTTTCCTGCTCTCTCTTTTTCTGTTAACTTTACTTTCCAGGTTTTTTCACTGTATTCTTTTTTTCTATAAACATTTCTTGTCCATATTGTACTATGCTATTCGTAATCTTTTTCTGAGTTTTCTCTCTCCTTTTACGTTTTTTTTTTATTTTGCTCATCACATTATCACCTTCCTTTATTAATCTTCTTAAGTAACTTGATACTTTTCTATATTCTTGTAAAAATATCCTTGCTTATATCATGAGTCTTGTATTTTTCTTGATTTCTTTATCAGAGTACTTTCTATCATTATGTTCTGAATCTTCCAATGCATCTTTGTTTTTTATATTTTCTCTTTATTTTTCTGACATCATATTGCCACTAAAAACATTTTTTATATTTTTCCTTAAATATCAAAAATGTTATTATTATGATTGTTCCATAACTGTATTGCTGTTTTTCCTTCTCCGTTCCATGCTTTCTCATTTTTATTCATTCCATGCTTTCTCATTTATCCTTTTTATCCATGAGCCCATTTTATGTATTCCCCCTTTTCTTTTCTCTCTAGATATATTGCAAGATGATCAGAAAACCCTTTTTCAACTACCTCCCCTTCTCCTATAGGTAAACCATCTGATACTATAAAATCTGTATCAGTTCTGTACATACTCCTTTTGTAAGTCCTTGAATTTTTCTCAAAGTTTTAACTTGGCACATCTTAATACCTTCTAACATTTTTTTCTTACATCAGTTCCTTTCTTTTTTACACTTCCCTCTTAAATCACAATTAAAGTCTCTTGTTACTATAATAATCATATTTATCACTGCATAGTCTAAGATCTGATGAAATAAGCTTTCCTTTATTTGCAGTTGGTATCAGCATACAATGTTATAATTTTATGTACTTGTTTTTCCATTTTGTGTACAGTGGTTAGTCTTCCCATTTTGCTAAAGTTGTATTTAATAGTTTTACTGTATTTCTGCAGAATACAGCTATTCCAGAACATTTCTAATTTCCCAAATAACAGGTGATTTTTTTTTCCTTCCCATAGTTTCTCTGTAATCTTTTTTTCATTTGTTAAAACTGTTTGGACCCATTACATCTACATCACATGTAGTACAGCACTCCAAAATACATATTCTTCTTACTGTAGTCTTAATACTATTCACGTTTACAGAAAGCACTGTAAAATTTTGATTTTCTGTTTTCCTTAGATTCATGATTTCATAAGTTCATCGCTAATTGCTATGCTGACCTTCTTAATAGGCCATGGTAAGCCTAGTCAATATCTCTCCCAAAGGTGAGAATAAAACTGTACCTTGTATATGAAAGTCACACCTTAACCAACCTTCAGTCATTAGCTGTATGTATTCTTTTTCATCCATTTTCTTTCTTTTTCTTTGGTACTTAATTTTTTTTACTTTTATTTTTGTCTTTTACCCTTTTACCATTGGAATTCTTTATTTTTTTATTTTTTTACCACCTCCCAAGTTGTCTTCATCACTTATTTTTCGGAACCTTCTTCTATGTCCTCTTTGTTTTTTTTTCCCCCATGTATATTTTCTTCTATTTCTACTACTAAAATTGCTTCTGTTTGTTCATTTTATTCTCTTTTTTTCCTTACTCTTATTTTCATTTTTTACAATTAATCCATAAATGTCCAGTTTTGTTGCATTTATCACAATTCAGTTCACATTTTTGCATCATGTCCCATTTCCCAAAAAAATAATATTCTCTTATGTCACACTTGATTGTCAAATCCCCATCTTTTCCACAAAAAGCATGATTTGGGTTGTCCCCAGTATTTTACGACAGCTTTATTTCCCCCCACATTTATCATGTTTGGTATGGGTATAACCTTTTTCTCTTTCTATTTTAACACAATATTACAATCCAGTCCACCAGTCCATTAATCCCCTTTATCAGACACTCTTCCATTGTACAGTGCAAGTTTTCAAATGTCCTTTCAAAGTGCCTCTTACCACCTGTTTTTGAAATTATATGTGGATTTTCTTTTTTGTTTCCCTGTTAAATGCTTGTATCACATAAAGATTCCATGGGTTACAGTCTTTCTTTTTTTTCATATTTTCAAAGAAAATTTTTCTTTTGAAAAAGAAGTCTCAAATTTAATGTCACAAAATGTCTCTGTTAATAAGAATAAATGCTGTTACCACGTGTGCTTTTACACCCAAAGTAGCTATTAAATTGTCCCACACTTCATACCTGTCATTTGTCTTCTTTACTTTGAATCCTTACCATATACTACCATTTTTTCCTGCTACTCCCCTTTGCTTTCTTTTACTTTCTCTACATATGTTTTTGTTTCCATCTTACCACTATTCATCTGGATAGTCTGCATCCTCCTTTTGTATTTTTTCTGTAATGTCCTCTCAGGAAACTTCTCCTTCATTTTCTGGCAAAGACTGCATCACCGTTTCTTTAAGTAAACATCCCACAACCCTCATGACTGGAGGGTTGTAATTATACATCCATCACTTGCTGACTCATCTCCATCAAACATATTTCTTTGAAACATCTCCTCAGAGTCCTGCACACATTGTCCAGTCTCGATATTTGCTTTGTCCTCCATTTCTGTCACCACACCATTATCTCCTTCTCTCTCTGTCTCTCAACCTGCATTCCTATTTTTTCTGGGCCTACCATGTGCCTGGAATGGAAACAGGAAGTGCTTATGCAAAATGGGTCCCACTTGCAGTAATGAGTAGGGGATGTTCACTTATGCCTTAGTCAAATTTACCCTAGTAGTATAAATGCCACCTCGAGTCTGTCCTAAAAAGAGGATGTTAGCCTAGTGGGACTAACTTGGTCAACAAATGATATTTATTGCATTTGCTTATTTATTGCATGTTTACTGGGAAAGTCCACTGGGCCTAAAATGAGCCCATTTTCAGTGGAGGCCTGGGGAGAAAAGCTCCACATTTAATTACATACAGAGAAGTTTTTACACAACAATACACAGTATATAAGACAGTAGTGGCACATGAAAATAATGTAATGAAGAGACTGAATAATTTTGATGATATTGTGTAAATTTGATAACAGTGAGGAAATGTTTACTAACATGATTTGAAAAGTGGTTATAGAAGGTTTAAATGTACAAGTAAGATCCGAGCGGTGAGAAAGGATTAGTTTAAGGGTCAAGGTGACAGAAGGCTTAGGATAGGGATAGCTCCGGCTAAAGTAATAGCAAAGTGAATTGGGAAGATAGACTAGTTATGGAGTGAAGAGGAGTAAGGAAGAATAGGATTGTGATGGGGTCAGGTTTTGGGGTTGTCAGTAGGGGTGCAGGTGCATATCCAATGTGAAGAGAGATGAAGTTTAAGGGATTTTTTAAATGCTATGGGATTAGGGATGGCCCTGAGTGAAGGAGGAAGTCTATTCCATAGCTTGGAAGACAGTAAAAGAATACAGTATTTGGCCGGCTGAGAGCTTAGGTTTATCAATGTTTAATGGCATTTTGTCTTCTGATCTAAGGTGTCGATTAGGATGGTACATAGTATGTGGGAGAGGAATGGGCAGGCTGCTGGGTAGTAAGAAAGGTTATGGGCAGTAGTTAGTTAAATATGTGAGGTGATGGGAGAATTCAAGCCAATTTACCTGATGTAGCGCGGAGCAGTGGTGGGTGGAGAATTTAGCATTTGAAGCAAATTTGGCAACTTTGTTGTAGCATGAGTCGAGTTTCGTTTTCAGAGGACTGAATGTTGGTGAGGATGGGTGTGCCATATAATAGAGTTGGAAGCAGGAATGATGAGGCAAGGGCCTTTTTAGCAGTGAAGCTGAGAAAGTAGTTGTGCCTGTAGAGGGCTACTAGTTTTTGATGGTTTTCTTTGATGATGCTATAGGTATAAAGGTCAAAGGTTATCGTCAGTGACAAGAAAATACTCTAAAAACTGGAAGAGAAAGGTAAAACAAATGAAATAGTAAAATGGCTCTCTTTCACTGTCTTTCACCCAAATGCAATAGGAATTTTCCCACAGTGGCCATTCTGATGCAGACAGCCTAACTCCAAACATTTTAAACCAGACAAGGCATTGGGGAAGGACCATTGAAGAGGCAGCAGAGGCTAAAGCAAGCATTTTGATAGGGACTGAGGTCCTTAGCCAACTGAGGGTGCCTTCCATTTATGACCAGGTCCTCATTCCTATCCCTCCAGCATCAATGAAATGGAGTTTCCTTGCTCAGATGTCGGAGCGAACTGTGGAGCATTGGACTAAGCTGAGGGTACAAAACAGAGTTCAGAACCGTTCCTCCCTTTGTAGCAATTCCTTCTCTCCTCACAGACCAGATTTCCCTCGCAGAACCAGTTATGCGTGACTTTGTTAATTTTGTTTGTAAAGGGGGGCTGCCTCCTTGCGTAACCCCACTGCAACTAGAAATTTTCTTTTAAAAGATGAAGTTGGGGCAACTTCCAATCTTACAAATAGAATTAACATTACTGCTTGATGCAGTGCATTACAGTTAACTTGTCTTAATGTTAAATTGTTTTTAAAAGTGCTTAAGAGGTCTTAGTAGTTTTCCTCCCTTGTGGATTTTAAGTGAATTACATGGCAACGGTCAGACTTCACACACTGACTTGATACCTGTCAGTGTACACTACCACAGTGACATTTTGACAGCTATGTAGATAAACTAGTAAGTTGTATTATTTTTATTATTTTATTTTATTCCTGTGATATCAAAACATTATCCATGTGATACGAGCAGGTGAGCACCCAAAGGAGCACCTTTTTTATATGTATTTAATGTAGATAAACTGCACCTTGGGCCTCTTTTCAGCTGCACCCTCATTTGTTTTTTTGCTTGCTTCAAGCTAGCATGGGTCTGAGTAACTAAAGCCAAGTACTTGGAACAGCATCATTTGATGATCTTGTCTGTATGAAGTGTACACATATCACCATATGTTGTTCCTAAAGACGTCAGAAATGTACATTTTATTTTCAGCTGTTGTCCCTTCAGTCTTACGAAAGGCAACACTAGTCCAATTTCCAAGCAAGTTAGTACAGATGTATGCAGTAGATACTACTACAGACAGATGTGCAGATCTGTGTTATCAGTATGGCTTTGGGTATTTCTTCATAGTGTGCGCTTTTTGAGACATAATGTTACTGAAAGAAGATCAGAACAAAAAATCTGATTTCTAGCTACACCTTTGACCCTAGCTGGTTCGTTTACATGTTGATAACATGTGCATTTATTTATCTATCATTATCTTATCCAGTTAGTCCCACTTTTCAGGGAAGACCTGAGA